>NC_058411.1:75185844-75540792 GCF_002201575.2 Neomonachus schauinslandi
GGGCTTCCTGCTCGGCGGGGAGCCTGCTTCTCCCTCTGACCCTCCCCCCTCTCATGCTCTCTCTCTCTCTATCTCATTCTCTCTCTCAAATAAATAAATTAAAAAAAAAAGATATTCTATAGTCACGGGGCGCCTGGGTGGCTCAGTCGGTTAAGCGTCTGCCTTCGGCTCAGGTCATGATCCCGGGGTCCCGGGATCGAGTCCCGCGTCGGGCTCCCTGCTCGGCCGGGAGCCTGCTTCTCCCTCTGACCCTCCCCCCAGCTCAGGATCTCTCTCTCTCAAAGAAATAAATAATTTTTTAAAAAAGGAGAAGAAAAGCCACAAACTAAGAGAAAATATCTGCAAATCATGAATCAATAAAAAACTTGCAACCAGAAGATACAAAGAACTGTCAAACTTCAGTGTGAAGACAAACCACCCAACTAAAAAAAACACGCAAAGCCTTGATTACATTTTACTAAAGAAGATATATGAATAGCTAATAAGCACATGAAAAGACATTCAAAATCATTAGTCATTTTGGAAATGCAAATTACAACCATATTGGCATACCACTTCATAACCACTAGAACGTCTATAGTCAAGTCAGACAATAAGGGTGTGGAGAAATTGGAACTTTATATATTTCTGAGTGGAATGTAAAATGGAAATCTGCTTTGGAAAGCAGGTTTTCAGTTTCCCAAAAAATTAAACATACCTAAATGTCCAGTCATGGGTGAATGGATAAACAAAATGTGGTTTTTACATACACTGTAATGTTATTCAACCTTAGAAAGGTATGAAATTCTGACACATGCTACAATATGAGCGAAACTTAAAGACTTTAAGTGAAATAAGGCACAAAAAGACAAATTTCGTATGATTCCAGTTAAATTAGTCAAATTCATAGAAAGGTTGAATACTGTTTAGCAGGGGCTGGTGGGGGGTGGAGGGGAAGAATGGGGAGTTATTGTTTAATGGGTATGGAATTTCTGTTTGAAATGATGTAAATGGATAGTGGTGATGATCATACAATAATTTGAATTTAGTTAACATCAGTAAAGGGCACACTTAAAATTGGGTGAAATGGTAAATGCTATGCTTTGTATATTTTATCATAAAAATATAAAAATGTTGGGGCACCTGAGTGGCTCAGTTGGTTAAGTGTCTGCCTTTGGCTCGGGTCATGATTCCAGGGTCCTGAGATTGAGCCCTGTGTTGGGCTCCCCGCTCAGGAGGGAGTCTGCTTCCCCCTCTCGCTCTACCCTGCCCTCCATTTGTGCTTTCTCTCTTACTCATTCTCTCTCAAACAAAATCTTTTTTAAAAAAAATACATATAAATGTTAGACAAATTACATATGACTTTGCAATTCCACTTCCTGGTATTTATCCAAGAGAAATGAAAATACATATCCAAAGACTTTTACACAAATATCCATGGAACCGATACTGACAATAAGCAAAAAGAGAAAAAACCCACTGTTCCTCAACTGACAAATAGAATGTGAGGCATATCTATACCTGTCTGTCTCTCTCTCTAGATAGATCTCTCTATAGATGCACATGTGTATATATACACACACATATATATACACAATCATATATATACATACATATATACATCTATATGTATACATGTACATGAAATATACATACACTCTTCAGCAATAAAATGGAATAGGACCCTCAAAAATGCTAAGGGAAAAGCCAGGATCAAAATACAATATACTGTATAAATTAACTTGTAAATGTATTGAGACCAAAGCTAGATGATTGGTTGACTAAGGTGGGGGGTGGGGGTGGGTGGGGGTGGGTACTAATATATACTGCAATAGTTATAAGGGATCTTTTTGGGGTGGTAGAAATGCTTTAAAAGTGAATCATGGTGATGGTTGCACAGCTCAGTAAAGTTATTAAAATTCACTGAGTTGCACACTTAAAAGGATGGATTTTATGATATGTAAATTATAACCCATAACGCTGTTTAAAAATAATTTTCCCACTGTCAGGTATGTAACTCCCACTGACTTTTTAAAGTAATAGCTTTATTAAAATATAATTCACATATGACACAATCATCTATTTAAAGGGTACAATTCAGTGGTTTAATGGTTTTTAGTATATTTATAGTTTTGCAACCATTGCATCAATTTTAGAACTTTTTCATCAGCTTCCACCAAAATCCCATACCCATTAGCAGTCACTGCCCCTGTCCCCTACAACCACCCTAGCTCTAGGCAACCACTGATCTACTCTCTGTCTCTACAGAACTGCCTATTCTGGATATTTCATATTATTAAATAGAATCCTACCATAAATAGCCCATATCAGTACTTCATTCCTTTTTATGGATAAGTAATATTCCATTGTATGAATATGGCACATTTTATTTATCCATTCATCAGCTGGTCATTTGTGTTGTTCCCACTTTTTGGTTATTATGAATAAATGCTGTTTTGAACATCTGTGTACCAGTTTTTGAGTAGACATATTTCACATCTCTTAGGTATATAACCTAGGAGTGAAACTGTTGGGTCATATGGTAACTCTATGTTTAACTTTTTGAGGAATTTCCAGACGGTATTCCAAAATGGCTGCCAAAATTTTACATTCCCACCAAAAGTGTATGAAGGTTCCAATTTCTCCACATCCTGTCTCACACTTCTTCTTAAGTCTCTTTAATTATAGCCATCCTAGTGGAAATAAAGTGGTCTCTCACTGTGGTTTTGATTTGCATTTTCCTCATGGCTAACGGCATTGACCATCTTTTCATATGCTTATTGGCCATTTGTGTATCTTCTTTGGAGAAATGTCTATTCAGATCTTTGCCCATTTTTAAACTGTTCCATTTGTCTTTTTAAGGTTGAGTTGTAAGAGTTCTTTATTCTAGATACAAGTCCCTTATCAGATATATGATTTGAAATATTCTTTCCCATCATGCAAGTTGTTTCTTCACTTTCTTGATGGTGTCCTTTGCGGCAAAAAAGTTTTTAATTTTGATCAAGTCCAGTTTATATATATATTTTTGTTACTTCTGTTTTTGGTGTTGTATCGAATAAACCACTGCCTAATTCAAGGTCATAAAAATTTAAACCTATGTTTTCTTCTCCCAGTTTTTATAGTTTCAGGTCTTTGATCCCTTTTGAATTAATTTTTGTATATGTATGAGGCAGGGGCCACTGACTTAAGACAGGCACAAGGGCAGGGTTTCAGAGAACCGAGAGTCAAATAAATAAAGCCATCCAACCTCTAGGGTGATGGTTCTGGAGAAAGTCCAGACTACATGAAAAAGTCATGTTTGCACATAGCCATCTTCTAATTCCTGTAGCAAACTATTCATTCTAACACACTTTCTCCGAAGAAGGGGAGCAGGTATGGACATAATGTGGCACAGAAAGGAGGAAGCATTTTGCTTGGGGATCACAGGAACCCAGTGGTAGTAGGATGGCTGACGTGTAGGACTCAGTTCCATTCTGTGGTAGGAATACCTCCTTGTCTACTTTCTCATCTCTATTTTGGTCTGAGTCATACTGGGAACACAGCCTACTAACCAGACATATTTCTCAACCTCCCTGCAGCTAGGTGTGGTCCTGTGACTGATTTTAGCTGGTCGAGTACGAGAAAAAGCGATCTACTTCTAGGTCATATCTTTAAACAACAAAAAAAATCATTTGCCCTCCACCACTCCCAATTTTTCCCACCACCCCGCACCCTTTTCTTTGGCAGTACAGATCTGAGAAATGACGCTAGCAAGCTATTTTTGATCATGTAGATGAAGAAAACATACCAGGACAGTTGGTCTCAGTGGTGTTGAATATTAGAATCCCCTGGGGAGCTTTAATAAAACACTGGTGTTTGAATCCCATCACAGAAATTCTAGAGATCTGTTTTTTAATTTTTTTTTAAGATTTATTTATTTATTTGAGAGACAGAGAGAGAGAGCAAGTGAGCAGGGGGAGGGGCAGAGGGAAAGAATCTCAAGCAGACTCCAGGCTGAGCTTGAGTCTCATGACTCTGAGATCATGACCTGAGCCGAAATCAAGAGTTGTATGCTTAACGAACTGAGCCACCCAGGTGTCCCACCACCACAGAAATTCTAATGCAATTGGTATGAGATGCCACCTAGGCATCAGGGTGTTAAAAGCTCTCCAGATGAATCTCACGTGTGGCCAAGGGTAAGACCTCTATTCCAGGGCAATGGTTTGTCAACTTTAGCATGCTTCAGCATCAACTGAAGAGCCTATCAAAACACAATTTCCCAGGTGTCTGATTCAGTGAAACCTGAGAATGTGCATTTTTAACATGTTCCCAGGTGATGCTACTGTGCTGGTCCAGGGACATACTTTAAGAAACTGTAGGAGAGGGGGGTGGGGGGATGGGTTAGCCTGGTGATGGGCATTAAAGAGGGCACATATTGAATGGAGCACTGGGTGTTATATACAAACAATGAATCATGGAACACTACATCAAAAACTAATGATGTAATGAATGGTGACTAACATAATAAAATAAAGAAAGAAAGAAAGAAAGAAACTGTAGGAGATCTCAGAGCAGTGAGATAGAAGGAACCTGAGCCTCAGTAGCCCGACCTTGTCTACCCTATACTATTACTTAGACGAGAAATAAATCTATCTTGAACTGCAACAGCATCTTAGCCTATATCCTAACTAACACACATTGCTTGGATCACGGTATTCCAACAGGAAAAGTAAAGGTATAAAAAATTTTTCTCATTTCATGCAAATTCACACATGCAATTTAAGCCCCCTCGGCTTTAGAGATATTTTCCTACAAAAGAAGGATGACTTGGAACACTGCACTGTTTACAACAGAATCCATTTCTCATGATAATTGGTGAACACAATCCACAGTGTTCTGCTTTGGCAGCATTATTTAGGCATTGAGGGGATTATGACCCAAGTAGGTGTTCAGTCACTCTTCCCGTTTAAGTCCCAGCCATAGGTGGGTAACCCAAGGCTTTCAATGCAAATCCACTTGGATCAAAACCATAGCAACAATTCTGAATGACGGAGAAAGCTTTTCTAAATAGCACAAAGGGTATGGATCCATTTCTCCCCTCTTCACACACTAATACAAAAGGGACTTAAAGTGCTCCAGGCGCTCTTCACTTAATTTTTGGGAGGAGACCTTGGGTATTCCTGACACCAACCTGAGTCACCAATGGGGCTTAAGCATTTCTTGGGCAAAGGGTGAAGCTGATAGGAGGTCTTCTCCTGAGAAAGAAGATTCAGTCCCAAACTCTCTGTGGTAAAACTCTCTGCCGATGTTTAATAATTTCCTGAAAACTGTTAGTATTAAAAGGGGGTGGGTAGGTGGGATTGGATGGCCAGAGTAGAAACTAAGAGATAAAAGGAAGGAGCTTCTGTACCTTACAAACTGGCTGAATAAGGCTGTTGTGTTCCGGATGATCCGAGCAGCCTGTGACTCCTCGCGTTGGCATCTCTGCAGGGTTAACCCGTCATCCATGTGGCCTTCCTGATGGAGTATGACCTACCCACAGAGGAAAGGACACCAGGTCCAGTTACATGCTACTCCATAGCTGGATAGTCAACATTTCTTGCAGTATTTCCCTCATCCCTTGTATTCCTTCTCCCCAACCAAGTTCCCTTGTATCCACTTGAAAATGGGACATTAACAAAGTTATTTTGCCCGTACTCCCTATTACTGACCTATGAATCATTCCTGAGACACAGTGCTTTGATGAAAGTAAAATTTTATGTGCCACTGTGGTATGAGTTACAGTAAATTCCTTAGGCTTAGATGGCCAATTTGAAAAGGTGAAAACATATTTTGTAATAAATTTTTCTCTTGAAATGAACACAAATCCTTACCCTTGGAAATGGGAAAAGTCATTTTGTTCAGAGCCTTTTCCTCCAGAGATAAATGGAGGAAGAAAAGCAAGTTATAGAAAAACTCTCTACTGGGATCAGGCTTGGATTCCTCCCCTGAAGGACAGCTACTGTTGACCGTAGAACTGGGGAAGCAACTCAACGTAGTAGTTGCTTCTCATGGAGGCTAAGAAGGGCATTTGAAGGCACAGGCTCTGGTAGTAGTTGACGTGGGTTCTAGTCCTACTCTGCTACTTCCCAGGTGTGTGACCTCAAGTAAGTTATTTAACTTCTCTTGGGTTCAACTTCACCATCAAATGGACTTCTAGGGTCGTTTCGAGGATTAAATGATTTACATGTAAATCACTTAGCATGTTTCCTAGAATCTAGGAAGTCCTCAGTGAATATTTGCTATAAGGGGCAGTATATTACTGATCTCAAATCAGTTATCTAAAAGCTAAGTATACGTACTGATCACCAGTGACATCAAGATACAATTTTTGGGAAGGGTTACCAGCTTTGAATATGGAGGTTAGTGATTTTTTCCCTTGAAAGGGTCAACTGTATGCGGATATTAACTGGGATGGTTTGAGGCTGGTTCAAGTCAGACTTAAATTCTGATTCAAGTTCCTGACATGGTTTCCTCTTGAGGTGAGTTAAGTGAAGAGAGACCATTTGTAGGTCCTGGGATCTGGGGTGGTGTCAATTAAATACCACAAGTGGCTCCAGCAAATATCTTGAGAAAAAGGGTTTTTGGGCTCTCTCATTTTTAGCTCAAAGAAACTTCTTTTCCTTTCCATGTAAAAATCTCTTCCTTATTATTTATTCTTCTGAAACTGTGTCCTAACACAATGAGTTCACACGTGAAGTAGAATACTGGCTTGCAAAAATTTATATTCAGTTTTGACAAATGACCTTGCATCCCATCTACATCCTGTAGCTTAAGTGTTAGCCAAGGATACTCCTAGTACTGGATTCACCAACTGTTTCAGGACCACTCCGTGAGAACTGCCCAGCAACCGTTTAACAACGGTGCACTGAGATTTGGCAATACATTGCCACTAGGTTGGCTCTGGTCCCAGTCCCAGTATTCGGGTCCCTAAAGACTAAAATCCTTAGATTTTGCTTGTTCAGGTAACACATTCAAACTGGCCAGCCAAACAAGAAAGTAAGGAGAAATAGGGGGGATGCAGCTGTTAGAACATGGTTATTATGTGCCCTATTGATCGCTGCAGCCCACTTCTTTTTCTCTTGGAGGATTCCCATAATTCAAGAGAAGACAGCAAAAGCCCACGACGGGAATGGCAAAATCCTGCCTTTAAAGTGAGTTACCTTTAGGTTTTTCACAGTGTCTATTTTCCATCAGTTTTTCTAGGTTCCTGTTTTGTTTTATAAAATGCTTAACACAGATCTGAACATCCTTTGTATTTTTAGAAAGAAACTTAACCTGCTCCTCACAAAATAGAGCAGGGCAGCCCTGTCAGGGGTCGAACATCATGACATCATTTAGAGAGTTTCTGAAAGGACCTTCCAGATTCACATGCACACTGCCGCAGTTAAAGGAATATACAGACTATGGTCCTGGAGGAGAAAGGCAGGGATGGGCAGGAGAAGTCAGCAACACGAGGTGGGATCTCTCCTCCTTGACAGGGTCATTTTAGTGTGTCTCCTCCCAAGAGGGGAGCCAAGATCCACAAATTCCACCTTTTTAAATATCATCATTATCTTAGTAGGTATGGAAAATTGTGGAGATTCTAGATGATACTATTGTACTCTACAGAGGATTTAATTTTCTTCTTATAGGCTGGTAGGATAGATGGGTTTTTGGCATCTATCTTTAAGTTGCCCTTATTTCCAGGGGTAGTTCATACTCCTGGGGTAGAGCCCTTTTGGAATTTAATTGAAAGCCTACTGTATTTTCAAAGGCTGTTCCAACTTGAGGGACCCTAAACCCCAACCTTGGCCTTCCTAGGATTGTCATGCTTTTGACATCTCCGCTTTGCTCTTCTCCATCAGAGAAGCACTGTATGCTGTTTGCTATCCTTGCTTCACAGCCCACCCATGGTCAGCTTAAGGGGAAACTGCATGTATAATTTCAGTTTCATGTTTCTACAGTTCCCTCTGCTCTAGAACCTTGGCCCCGTAAGTCCCAGAAACCCTGGCTGACCTTATCTCTCATCTGTCACTCCAGCCCAATGAAGCTAACACAAGACCCCATTCCTTGGTGCTGCAACTCAGCCAATATACGGAAGGGCAAGTGGAGACCAGGGTGTGGCTCACTTAGTGCCTTCACCTTCCATCTGGGATCTTTAGCACTCCTGTCCTGGATGTCCTAGATGTCCTGGTTGTTGAAGCCTTCAAATGATTTTGTTTTAGGGGGTATAGCTCAGGGGTAGAGCATTTGACTGCAAATAATTTTGTTTTGGGTTTGGGCTTTTTGTTTTTATATTTTATCCAGCCTTGATAATTGTTCGTAGAGTAAGGAATTGGGCCATATAGTCAGTGTAGTTGTTATTTACTTTTTTTCCCTCTCTCTTCATAATTTCAGTTTCCCATTTCTGGATACTTTCCTGGTATGTTTTACTTTACACAAAAGCAAGCTAGCACCTTATGGTTTGTTCCCAAGCTCCCTACTTACAACAACCAGCATCCTGAGCTTTCCATCACCTCCGTATTAGGCTGCTAAACCCAAGCTACAGTGTACAATGGCTCCTAGAACCCTCTTCTAGGGTTCCTTGACTACCCAAATGGGTGTTTTGTAAGGCTTTTTCCAAGGAAAATCATGCCCCTGGCATCTATTTTCTGGTTCCTATCAAAAGAAACACTACTATAGCAACTTTCTGGTAAAAAGATGTGATGTGTACCCACGCCAGTTTCCCACTGCAGCAGGCTGGGATGGACCACTCAAATTGGTGTGTGCTCTCTGTGGACATTGCATCAACGCACAATATCTCATCTTTCTGCATGCTGGTTCCTGTGGGCTTGTTATCATGCAATCTGCATTTTCTCTAGCAATTCTATTTAGTCTCTATATTATGAAAATCACACAGTAACTCAATTATCCACTTAAATGGAGAGAGCAATGGTGTAAATAATCCCCAAACAGCATACCACCAAAAGTTATTTAGTTCAGGTTTTAGGGTGCATTGAACAAATTCTGCCCCCTCCTCACAGATTTGTGATGTATTTAACTTTTTTTTTTTGCTCTGAATATGGGGTTACAATAACCAATTAGGCAGTACAATCTGTCACAGGATAACTCTTCAGAATAGCAAAAATAGTGAGAAGTAAACATACATCATGTTCGCCTAATTCTCATAATCACTTTTCTTGCCTAGTTGCTTCCAGTTCAGGGTAATACAATTCCGGACAGCCTTTCTGACCCCCACCTTTCTTTTCAGAGGTCCAAGGCGGGAGGTCTTGGCATCTTGTGCTTTGTAGGTCACCCACAGACCACTGGCTATGTGTTGTACAAAGCAGACCGAATCTCCATACTTGATTTCTGGAACGCCCATGCCTTCTATATCTCGCTTGTGACTGGAATCCAATTTCTCCTTGGTTTCCTATTTCACAGAAAATGAGACAAACATGGGCATGTCTGATTAAATAGAAATGCAATACAGAGAACAAATCACCTATGCAGAATTTGTAAGCTCCGGTATCCATTACCAGAATCTTCATGATGTCCAAGCCAGGATTTCAGAAAGGCTTGCTTCCCTTATCTGCTGTTAACCGTAAAAATCAATGGATTCCAAGTTTCAGCCACTTTAATAATTACTTAAATCCATGGGGAAAGGAGGCAGCTGGTAGGGTCTCTTTTTGGTTCTGACTGTATATAGTTCTCTGTTACATTTTCTATTTTTCTCATCCTGACTTAGATCCTTTAATAATAATGAACACTTTAGTGGCCAATTAACTTATTTTCAGCAAGTTGTATCTTCTGTAATTTTACTGGTTATCTAAACTCACTGATGCAAGGCTTTAAACATGTCTGTTAACATCACATAAACATCTTTAACAGAAATCAGCAGAGAGAGCGTACTTGTGAATCAGGTAGGGGCCACTGTGCCAGAAGTGAGATGTACTCACCAGTGTCCCTGTCTCTCATGGCCTCCTCACTTGTGTGTTGCAGCCAATGGCTTTCATTCTTCAATTGCTACTATTTCACTACATCTTTTCTCCAGTCTGGAAAAAGGAGTTGCTGCGCATCCGGGGTGTCTGTTTGGGGACAAGCTGAGGTGCCCGGCACGGAATGAGTCAGGAGGCCGACCCAGGGTGCACGGTAACCCTGTCCCCTCCTCATCAGTCAGGGCCTCTGAATGGTTTGACTCCACTTTCATTCCTCCTCTACATCTTGCATGGAATTGCTCATTTGTAAAAGCCATTAGCTGGACAGCATTTTGAGCTTTTTACGGAATAAAAAATGCAACCTGCTGTTCCCTCTGCCTGTGACCATTTTACTCTCCTTCTTGATGATGGAACAGCAGCAGGTGCACTGAGCTCTTACTGCGTGCGAGGCGGTGTTCTAAGTTCTTTACATGAGTCAACTCTTCCTAACAGCTTTGGGTGCAGCTGCAAACACTATCCCAGTTTTTCAGGGGAGAAAATGAAGATACAGAGAGATGAGCAATTTGCCTGAGGTCACCCAAGAAGTTGTGAAAGAGCTAAGATTTCAACCGGGAAGTCCAGCTCCAGAGACTGTGTTCTTCCCCACTGCTCTGAACTCCTATTCACCCTTCAACACCCTGTTCGGATGCCCCCTTCTCTGTGAGGGCACAGTAGTCCCTCCCACTGTACTTCCCCAGCACACTCTCATTACTTCACTGGGCACTTAGCACTATATTATAGTGTAAATGTGCTTGTTTATAGGACACTTTCCTTGTGTCAGACTTCAAAAGAATCAAGGGCACGGGCCAGATTTCAATTACTTTTGGATTCCTGGTACAGAGAATCCAGTGCCTTTCAATTACTTAATAAACATACATATATATATATATGTATAGCTAAGTAATTTTTTTCGTTCAAATACATATTTTCATTTTAGCTCTGATTTATTTTCCTTCAAAACAGTAAAATTAGTTATTCTGTGCACATTTACAGGATCATCTTAGGCAATGTTAATACTTCACAAGAAAATTCTTATTTTCAATGTATGTTGAAACATTGGCTTGATTTTTAAATATGAGATTTCTCAAAATTAACATTTCTAAAGGAACTTATCTTTGATTTTATAACAAAAGCCAATGGAAAAATAGAATTTGATATATTAGGTCTTCTTTAGAGGCAGGTGGTCAAGAATGCATTGATTTCACAGAACAATGGATACTTGATTTTCATTCCAGAAATATCTATAGTCCTGAAGATACTTAGGCCAGTAACAGGATTTAAAATATGCCAAAGTTCTCTCCTCCAGCCTGTTCTCTAAACCATAGACAATGCAGCAAAAGAAAACACACTGCAACTGTTAAATATGAATAATGACACGGAATGCCAAGAGCTCACAGTTAAAATAGTGCATGTTCCCAAACTATCAATGACTACGCTCCATTTATTTTCTCAATTTTGTTTATTTAAATATGACTTGGCCAGAAGAAGAGAAATAGTAGGATCTATTTCTCTAGAGCCTGAAATCAATGGATCATGACTGTTTATAGAATGGACTGTCTCTTGGTGTCTTTGCTTTTACAAAACAGCATTCACTCCCAAAGCTCTATGGTGGTCACTGCAGTGGCCACTTCTAATTTAAAAGAATAGAAGCAACAACAAAAGAAACTAAGACATGGAGATGAACCAACTAAAGCCAACTCAACCCAAATCTAAACACCACCAAGGATATACTAAGGAAATGAGAGTGGTCCATGACAGAGAAGTCTGATTGGGCTCATGGCAGGTTGGTGATCTTCTGACTTCTGAGCACGAATGCTCCCTTCTCTGTGTTCACTTGAATATGGCCCCATATGTACTTGCTCTACTGCTGGAAATGGACTCCTCCTAAATGATAGGGTTAATCCAATACTCCCTTCCATTAACTCCCAATTCCTAGAAGATACAATTTTCATTTCTAAAGTTCATATATACCATATGCTTTAACCAAATTGGACTATGTTCCTTTGATATATCAAGGTTCCCTTCCTCTGGGCCTTTACCCACATTACACTTTCTGCTTAGAAATCCCCTATTTCAGGGGCACCTGGGTGGCTCAGATGGTTAAGTGTCTGCCTTCGGCTCAGGTCGTGATCCCGGGGTCCTGGATCGAGTCCCGCATCGGGCTCCCTGCTGGGTGGGGAGCCTGCTTCTCCCTCTGCCTCTGCCTCTCTCTCTCTCTGACTCTCATGAATAAATAAATAAAACATTAAAAAAAAAAGAAATCCCTTATTTCAACTCTGCATCTTTACATCTCATCCATCAAGCCTTTCCCAGATCCACCTTTGCATTTTCCCTGATCTCGTAGCACTTCCTTCTCCTCCCTCAAGGCTCTTTACCATCTTCTATGATAGGACTCCCTTGCTGGCATGCTTCCTGTCCGCTACCAGACTGAAAACTCTCCAAGGACAAGACTGGGATTTGCTTATCTTTGCTTAAAATAGGTTGCAAATAATCTGCTTTTGTTTTATTGTTCTGTGGACATCAATTTGTTTATCTCTGTCAACATTCTCTATGTTAGATGATGAGCGGATTCTAAGGAGGAATAGGATACTTGGTATTGAAGGATAATCATCATCATCTCCTGTCTCCATGGAGAACTTATGAAATGGTCCTGACCACATCACAAGTGTTAAATAAATATCTGGTTTAGACGATTAAGTTGCTGCTCTCCAGAGTGATTTAAGATTTCTAGGAGGACAAGGAAAGGAACTGCAACTAGTGTTTTTCTAGTGCCTACTTAGAGCAAAGTATTTCGCTAAGTACTCTACAACGGCAATACCATCAGTGAATTTATCAAGGATCTACAAAGTGATATGTATTATGCATGACACTTTAAGGACATTTTCTCTCAACCTTTTAATGGTCCTTCTGTTTTCATTTCTCTTACTCTATAGGTGATAAAACTGAGGCTTGCAGAATTTGAGTAATTTGCTCAAAGTCCTGTAGCTAAGTAATGGAACAGAATCCAAAATCAAATAGAATTCCAAAGCCCATTTGTCATTTGAACATAATTTTTTGAATGGTTATCATTAGCAAAGTATTAATTGTATTAATGTTTCAGTTGTTTAAGAGGTATTATAAAGAAGAAAAGGCTGACAGGTTGAAAACATACGCAACTATTTTATGAAAAAATGGCTCTGGGCTCATATAAACTTTAGGGTCATACATATAAACCAGTAATGATAGCAAGGTGACATAGTCTACATTCAAGGTGCAACTGGAGTTTGGGAGAGAGAAGACCTCATTGTGCCTGAGAGTTAGGGATGATTTTATATAAGACAGATACTTGATGTGAGCTTGGCTGGGAGTGAGAAGTGAGAAAGGAAAGAAGGGAAGAGGACTTGGTTCTAGTAAGACGGGCTTTGTGTGGCAAGGAGAAAGCTTGAAGTCCAGGAAGGGACTTGAACAAAAAGGCCTCCGAACTTTGTACTATAGGTACATGTTTCTCAAACTCACAACATTAACAGACTTTCTCCTGGAAAAGAGGACTTCGGACAAGTTCTTTATCTTCTTCCAGGAGTCAAAGGAAACATTAGGGCTTATATAAGACGGATTGTTAGGAGTCCTACAATAAAAAGCAAACAACAGAAAAAAATAAAACCTGTTGAATTCTGCATAACGCAGCAAGTGCAGCCAAATTGCTTTTTCTAAAAAAAAACAACTCATAAAATTATCGTTTGGAATACCTCTTGGGAAAAGCTAGCGTTGGCAATGGAAAGCCCCTGAGAATTTTAAGCAGGGGGCTAACACAGGGCTGCATCTTAGAATAATTGTTCCAGCAGCAGTGTGAATTATAGATTGAAAAGAAACAAGGCTAGAGACAGCTGATTTTTAAGCTATGCCATCAGTACCTAGCATATCTGGAACGGAGACCCTCCTAATTCATGTTTATTAATTAGAATGAAATCTGTTATTTGACATATTGAAACTGCCTGTGTCCACAGAGGACAGCAAAGTACCTTTCCAACACACTGTAAGCACCCAAAAATGTTTCAGGGGGAAAATGAGACCCATTCATGGATGCTGGGGTAAGCCATCAAGAAATGCCTGGTTAGTCTGCCCCTTCCTAGGTGTATCTGCAGAAACCTTGAGAAACAACCTTTGGGTTTACTTCTCCACATATATAGTCCTTTTCTAAATTTCTAATCTAGAATAGGAGGTCTTAGAATGTTCTTAAATAGATCACACACTGCAGGACATTGCGAGGATCCTGGCTGGGTGGGAGGCCAAGGAAACCCCCCTGCTATTCGCTGTGTGCTGGGGGACCAGACTCATCTGCATTAGGGAAGGCGCACTTCTCCAGCGGGCTCTTCCCTCCATCTTTCTCCTTCAATTCCTACACCATCGGGATGAGGTAGGCAGCGCTACTGCCATTTCATGGATAAGGAGACACACTCCCAGGTCGTCTTCCTGGTCTCACTGAATCCGCACAACCACCCTTCAAGGCACACTTCTTCATCCCTATTTTTTGGAAAAAAAGACAGATTAAGGCTGACCAGCAAATGGCCGAGCCAGGATTCTCACTCAGGCTTCTTTTACTTCAAAGCCCATGGTTTTCCTTGACTGTTTCTCTATTTGGTCCACTTTGAACAATACAGACTTGAGAATCATTGATTTAAATTTTAAAAATACTGTGTAGACTTCAGAATGGCTAAAATTAACAACACAGGAAACAACAGGTGTTGGTGAGGATGAAGAGAAAGGGGAACCCTCTTACACTGTTGGTGGGAATGCAAGTTGGTACAACCACTCTAGAGAACAGTATGGAGGTTCCTCAGAAAGTTAAAAATAGAACTACCCTATGACCGAGCAATTGCACTAGTAGGTATTTACCCAAAGGGTACAAACATATACATTTGAAGGGGCACATGCACCCCAATGTTTATAGCAACATTATCAACAATAGCCCAACTATAGAAAGAGTCCAGGAAAAGAGGACTTCAGATATGGATAAAGAAGAGGTGGTGTGTGTGTGTGTGTGTGTGTATGCAATATATATGCACACACAATGGGATATTACTCAGCCATCAAAAAGAATGAAATCTTGCCATTTGCAGTGATATGGACAGAGCTAGATGGTATCATGCTAAATGAAATAAGTCAGAGAAAGAAAAATACCATATGATTTCACTCGCATGTGGCATTTAGGAAACAAAACAGATGAATGTGTGGGAAGGGCAAAAAAAAAAAAAAAAAAAAAGAGGGAGAGAGGGGGAGGCAAACCATAGAGAATAAACTGAGGGTTGATGGAGGGACGTGGATGGGGGATGGGCTAGATGTGGGATGGGTATTAAGAGGGGCACTTATTATGATGAGCACTGGGTGTTATTTGTAAGTGATGAATCACTAAATTATACTCCTGAAACCAACATTACACTGTATGTTAACTAGAAGTTAAAAATTTGGAAGATAAAACAATAAAAAATACTGTGTAGAAATGAAATAAAACTATTGTCTCTAGATGTTTGAATCTTGAGGTAGTTGTTTTCTCCTCTCCCTTTTCCCTCTTTCCTCTGTATCCATCTCCTTCCCTGGCTGAGAACTCAGTGAGGAAGCGGAGCAAGCCAGGGGGCTGGCACAAACAGAGCCAGTGTTTTCCTAAGGGATATCCCATGAGTCCAGCTGCCATCTTGATTCTGACTGCCAGGAGCTGCTAAGGTTAAAGGGCACATGAGGCCAGTCTACAGAGATGCTTTTCATGCACAGCAGAGAGAGCAGTGCACAGCTTTTAAAAGGCAGGGAAGTCATGTTTGGCCAAGAGCACAGTGCTTAGCGCACACTAGATATTTGATAATTGTTGACTCAACTGAATGTAACATTTTTATACACTGTGGAAAAATTTCCTCTCACTGGGAACAATGATAGCTCTACATCCTTCTGCAATAAAATAGGCAAACTTTGAGATTCTATCTCGACTATTCAAGACTTACAGAATAGTCATGAAAAACAGCTATAAAATAAATGGTTACACGTGATAAGTCTTGATTTAACATCACTAATTCACTCTTCCCTGAAAGGAATTCAGCACTGTAAACTGATGTGGAAACATGACATCTAGATGATATTTACTCTGGCATGGCAATACTAAATCACATTATCTGACAATCCTTGGGGAATGGCCTTGCAATGTCAAGACAATGTGAAAATGATGTGAAATCAAGTTCATAGAAATCTGACTTCGATGTTCAAAATAATGAATCTGTCTCCTTGAATGCTGATAGGCAGATAAAGATCCAAAATGATTACACAATGATGACAGGATACTTCTATGATGATGATGGGGGTTAAAATGAAATGGATTTGAGGCTGGTTTAATGTATGACCACATTCTTATATCCCTTGAGCAATTTCCACACTTATCACCTGCTACACATTATGCCAGGTGCTGGGATACCAAAAGGCGGCATGTGTGGTCCTTGTCATCTAAGGGCTCCCGGTCCAGTGAGTGATGGCTGTTACAGAAACATAGACAGGGGCCTACTGGAGGCCCACGGAAGAGCCCTCCTCTTGTAAAGGGCATCTGACACTAGTCTGGAAGGATGAGCAGGAGTTCGTGAGTGCGGGTGTTTAGGAGGGGTAAAAGGCATTCTAGGCACAGGTTGAGCAATGAGAAAAAAGAACATGTTTAAGGGCTGATAAATATTTAGTAAGCCAGAGCTCAAGGCAACTGTGAGCAAGTGATATAGAGAGAATGGAAGGGTAGGCAGAGGTCAGATCTTAACATTTTATGACAGATTTCAAATGAGGGGCAACCAGATTAAGAGCTGTGTTCAAGGTCTCAGAGAGAGCAGATGGGAGTCAAGGGCAGATCTAGGTGACCTGGAAGCCACACTCTATCAAATACCACTTAGGTTTAAAGGAATAAGGTGTGATGCTATAGTTCAGAGGCAACAAGACATCCCAGACCTCCAGTTTGGTTTGGATCACCCTGCTGAAGGAGAGGGATAAAAACTGACCAAGGTCACTCCCTGCTCATTATTCTACCTGCTTCCCATACTTGCTCAAAGACCTTGGTTTGATTTCATCTGAGCCAGGCCAGGCCCACGACTGCCGCAGGTGTGAGTTCTGACCCCCTTTCATGAAGGCTCAGTCACACCCTTGTCCGATCCACGTGTACAAGATTCACAGTGTACCTGCCGCTTCTTCGTAAGGGCAGCCTGCTAAGGATGTTAACATGCACCTGCAGCTGTCTCATGGCCCCAGTTTAGAAGTCATAGCTGTTGCTGACTAATGCAGCCAGACAGGGACATGCAGTGGGAAGCCCATCAGTGCCAAATGACTCACAGCCCAGGCAACCCAGTGCTGCCCTGAACACACGAGCCCCAAGAGTGCCCCTCCTGGGAGTCTCTTTTACTGTGTTCTAGATTCCCCAACATACAGAGAGGATCAGGTGAATACCCCCCCTAATGCCACTGACAGAGGCACTAAAGACACAGTATCTCTACCTCCCAGCCTTCCCGTTGGGATCCCCTAACCCCTGTGCCACCACCCAGATCCCGAAATGGTATCTCCGACTACTGTCAGCCATCTGCTCCATCCTGTAACACATGTAACAGGCAAGCACTGGCTAGATGACTCAGCACCCTCCCGCTGTTGAAAAGCAGAGCCAAAAGTCTCCTCCTGCTGGGGAACCTCACTACTCCCCGGTAAGGGTGAGCACACTGGAGTGGGCATTTAAGGAGGAAAGCCGGCACCCAGCAAGGTAAACATACATTTACTAGGGAGGAATCTGGGGCCCCAGAGCACTCAAGGCATTTCTAGCGTTCTTCTCCCAAGAGCTCTTTGGACTGTGTATGGCAGAGCAATGTGTTCTCCATACATTCTTGCTTTCGGTGTAGCTTCACATTCTAAGATGTCAGATGCTCCGCCCACACAATGTCCTAAGGAAGCCCCGATTTCCTGGGGGGGAACACAGCCATTTCTTGGCCTGCCGAGGAGCCTAGGTCATTTTGACTTCAGTTCCTCACCCACTGAAATGAACGTAGCTGGGCCGAGTACTGCGGCCCTGAGAGTTATTTAAAACCTCTAACGTAGTGACTCCAGTGAAATGTAACAACATTGCCAAGTGCATAGGACAATATGACTCATGGGTGACTTTTACCTCCAGCCCTGCTATGCCGGCCGTCCCCACGGTACCTCGGTGACTTCCAGCCATCGGCTGCTTGCTTCCACGTGCATAGAGATGGAAGGACCTGGGGAGCTAAGCAATGGGCCTTTGGAGGGCAAGCGTGCTCACAGGCCAGGAGCTGTGCCAAGTGGAAGGACTCTCTGTGGTGTTCTGAGTTCTTCTGGCTGTCCCCAGTGGCCTCGGTAAGCGCTTAGCCATCCTCCACAAGGCTGAGCCAAGAAAGGAATGGAATGGAAGAGTCCGCCTGGAACAGGATGCTGCCAGCCGCCTGGAAGTCCACATGAATGCCTGTTGTAACCAGATAAGCCCCTTTCTGAACTAGTAGTGGCCACAAAGTCATGGATCCACCCCAGGGCCCCAGGTCTAGAGGGGGCTGAGGGATCGTGGTAGAGCACTCGAAGAAAGAAAAAGCCAAGCTAACATTCTTAGAAAGGAATTTACTTGGTCACTAGCCAGAAGGAGTCATTTCTTTTTTTTTCCCATCTCTTTTTCGCCCTCCCACACTTGCTGTCGCCCGCAGCACCCCATGTCCAAGTTGGCTCTTAGGGAAGAATGTGATCTAGCTTGTCTCTGTTCTTCGGATTTTTTTGTTGCTTTGTTTCACCAATTCTTTTTTTTTTTTTTTTAAAGATGTTTCACCAATTCTTTTAGCAAGTTACACTGCTGTAAACCACTTGGCGGAGGCCAAAATGTTTTACTACACAGATCCACGTTTGTACTTAAAATCTTTCTTTTGCTGGGAATCTTAAAAAACAAAAGTGAAGGGAACATAAAGGAGATGTGCTCAGAAAACCAGAATGAAGTCAAGGAGCCAAAATACCATTTAAAGAGAAGCAGATGGGAGGTGATGTTTGAGAAGAATTTAGGGTAGGAAGTTCATATATTTTAATGTTGGAAATATAGGTGTGGAAATAGCTTAACTATGATATGTAGCCATTTGGGGGAGAAAAACTTATATGCCAGAGATTCTCTGCCAGGAAAGACTCTGGGACCATAAAAAGAAGGAAAAGAAAGGAGTCTGAACCCCCTGCTTCAAAAGAGGGCAATGCTGGAAGACTGTCCTCCTCTGATTCATTAAGAAGCAGAGCTGTCCCACAGAAAATTCAGCTGTCAGCTCCACACCGAGTCCCACATGAACGGAATCATCAACAACCCTTTAATCCACTCATCTATGGTTGGAGACTTGGGTTGCTTTCATATCTTGGCTATTAAAGATAATGCTGCAGTAAACATAGGGGTGCATTTATCTCTTTCCTGAAATCGTGTTGAGAACACAAATCAAGATCTATTTCTGGAAAGAAGCAAAGAAGAATGAAACTAGAGATGAAGCCCCCAAAGGAGATGTCAAACTGTCTTGTTAGGAGGGTGCCGACTCCCTGATAGCTAGGCCTGCGACTGAGCACAGACTTTCCTATGCTTGGATGATCTTTCCAGAACAATCATAAAGTGACAGAGCATCCAACTCTCTGTCAGAAGTCAGCTCAGCATGCAGTTCTGACCATCCAACTAGATCCAGTTCGGAGTGATGCAGAGTTAAAGCCTGATTGGACGTTAAAGATAGGAGACTGCAAAAAACCCGCTGTCTATATACACATCAAAAGGCAAGGCTACATGTTTGCGGTTAACCTAACTAGCCCAGGGTCCACTTTTAATGAAGGCTGGGGATGGATGGGTAGGAGCTAAGAGAAGTGGAGGGAAGAGACCTCCGAGGGAATGAATGAGGAAGGTACTGGTGACTTTATATAATACAGATAACTACAAGATGAGGTCATGTCCAGACTGACGCCTTCTCTACATCTTTCTGAAAGAAATCGCTTCCTTGATTTAACCCCATGTAGCACTGAAACTCGTGCCTCTACATTATCATTGTCTTATAGGACTGAAGCATATGCTTAAAAGTATTGAAAACAACTTAGAATATATCAAGCAACAGCATCATCTTTCATTAACCTCTGAAAAACACTGCCCATTTCTGTGATCCTTTTATTTTCTGGGGCTTTCCACTCTTCTTTGAAGTCTCTCTCTTAAGACTTAAACCTGCCTCCACGGCCCCCATTCCCCTGTAAACTTAATTCAAAAGCTAGAAGAAGACAGTGTTTCTCATAGGTCTAATTTCCAATTCCATCTCATTCTAGTCCACTTTCTTTTTGGTCACAGTTCTGCCTGGAGGGCTCAGAGCTTTCACTTTTAGAATGAGGTCAAAGTCCACTTCCTCACCCCTTACCTTGGAGGCCCGGAAAGAGAAGGCTGTGGACTTGGTGTCTGACTTCACCCGGTCCTGCAGTATAAGGCCTTGGTCCTCTGTCAAGGCCAGGTAGTGGCCTGTGGTGAGATGCCGGAGCCGGAAAGCCTGGCCCCATCTGATGTTACTGCCACTCCAACTGTGCAGAGAGAAGAGCCGAGAAACTCAGTCTATTTCAATATTTATCCTGGGCTTTCTTCCACACACTAGCAGAATTGTAATCCCTCTGTGGTTTATCCCCTGGAGGGACAAAACGCCCGTCTCCTGGCTTGCTCTAGGATTTCGGGTCTCCTGACAACTCAGCATGGTACTTCTCTTGCAGCCTCTCAACACCAACAAGGAGGCACCCTCGTGCACCATGGGTGGGAACGTAAACTGGCGCAGCCACTGTGGAAGACAGTGTGGAGGTCCCTCAGAAAATTAGAAATAGAATTACCACATGATCCAGTAATTCCACCACTGGATATTTACCCAAAGAATAAGAAAACACTAATTCAAAGAGATAAATGCACCCCTATGTTTACTGCAGCATTATCTTTAATAGCCAAGATATGAAAGCAACCCAAGTCTCCAACCACAGATGAGTGGATTAAAAAGATATGGGGCATGTGTGTGTATGTGTGTGTGTACATACATATATACAATGGACTATTATTTAGCTATCCAAAAAGAATGAGATCTTGCCATGGATGGATCCAGTGGGTATAATGTTAAGTGAAATAAGTCAGTCAGAGAAAGACAAATACCTTATGATTTTGCTCATATGTAAAATTCAAGAAACAAAACAAATGAACAAAAAGAAAAGGACAAAAAATAGACTTTTAAATACAGAGAACAAACTGGTGGTTGGTAGAGTGAGGTGGATGGGGAGATGGGTAAAACAAAGGGGATTAAGTGTACACTTAATGAATACTGAGTAGATGTATAGAACTGTTGAATCATATTGTACACCTGAAACTACTATAATACTGTATGTTAGTTATACTTCAATAGAAATAAAAGCAGGGAAAAAGACCACAACAAGAAAGATGATCCTGGGACAAGTTAACGATTTAATGTAACTAGAAGTCCCAAGCTTCCAATTTTCCCTTCACTCCACTGAAGTTTCTTGATATACAAAAACCACAAAAAGAATGCCTTATAAGGGAAACTCATTTTTGGAAAAGCAAAGCCATCCCTAATGTACTATCTCAACTCAAACTGTACTACCACAAAGAATCCTATCTTTGAGAGAAATGGTAAAAATACTTGGGCAACTTACACTCGCCAGAGAGAGGTAGATAATAAAGAAGTCTGTGTGTGTGTGTGTGTGTGTGTATTTTTGTATTAGAGGGTGATCCATTCTGTGGAAAAAAAGTGAAGCAAAATAAGATGATTTAGATAAGGGAGACCTCCTGTTGAAATGGCAACCTTTCAATGGTCCTACATCAAACTGTTGGCATTCAACAAAAGTTACAATAAGAGTTAGGCGAGAAATTATCCACTGAATAACTTGAAACTCATTATCTTTTGAGTTAGAATAAAATCTTTAAGGTAGAATAAAATCTCATGGTTAGGCCTCTGGGGAAATAAACAACCATAACTGGAACTAGTATATATACATACCTACTTTGACTTTGTAAAAAAGCCCATTAAGCAAGGCTTAATATCCTGAGAACAAGATTATGTTAGAGCAAGCATTTTAACAGGGCTGGAAAGAGAATATAAATGCTCCAAGCCAGCTATCAAGTGGGTGCTCCTTAAAAGCAATATTCTTTAAACCAGTAACCTCCAAAGAGTTTCTCAGTAAAAAATGTAAATGTATCTATGTGTGTATGTGTGTAAGTTCTAGTATTTTCTCCTGATCTATAATGGATTACCTTGAAAACCACCTTGGGGGCATACACCCTCACGAGAGAGACATTTATCGTGAACATACGTTCAGAGGGAGGCTGAGAAGCCAGCTGGCAGGAACAGCAGAGAAGGAAAAGCAGACACTGTCCCTCCTCTGTTATCCCAAGCAGCTAGTATAGCTCTAGCCTGACTTGCAATCCCTCTTGGCAAAATAATGGCCCAGAGCTTACTGGATCCCCCTTTGTGGTGTGACGTTCGGAGACCACATGTTTTTCCTCAAGCACACAGCTCAAGTCTCAGCCTCCTGTTCCTTCCACCCAGGTACAATATTGTTTCTGACAAGTCCGGTAAATATGGTTTCCCTCTCAGCTACCTCTCCAGTGGTGCTTTAATCTTCTCTACCTCATGCCATCACAATCACTAGTCTCATTTAAAGCCAACATTCCACTGGAGCCAACACAACTACTGAGAAGAGAAACACTAGGTGGATTTCAGAGACTCTGTTTAAGGAAACAAATGGGAGAAGTATTTTGATGGCTTTCAGCAGACCTGTCCAAGCTCACCTTCTATAACCTGGCCACTGGAAGGGGAGCAGGAGTGGGGGCTGGGTTCAGGGCTTCAGAATCAAAACAGAAGTCTTGGAAATTCTCATTCTCCCAATCTCACACTCTCACTCTCTCTCTCTCTCTGTGCGTGTGTGTGCTGCTGTTGTTTAAAAACAAAGTCAGGAAAATTTCAAAACAGCTCTGGGCCAAGGAACTTGTGAGAGTTTGCCTGGTGATGTGGAATCAGTGAAATTTTTAAGAGAACAGACAGTATAGCAAAATAAAATTATCTTGAAAAGAGCACCACCCTGACCCTCCATTACCTTATCCGAAGGGCTTCCACTCTCCACAGAGATCTGGCTCGTGTCCCAGCTCCCCCAGCTTCATAGAATATCCTCCTGCGAGCAGAGTTGGAGATTAGCCTCTGAGCACGACACTGATCAGCACTGGGGAGGGAACAGCTCCCTGCAGAGGCTGTTCAATCCCCGCCATTCTTTCCAAGCCCTCATGTAGTCAGCAAAAACTGAGAGCATGAGTCAAAGAAAAGCACAATTTTCCAGGCTCAATCGCTCAATCTTTTAGGAGGGAAAAAAGGCGCTAAAGGGGAGGGAAGTGCTCACCATATACGGATCGAGGACACTCATAGACCTCAGGTGTACAACAAAAAGGACTGTCTCCATTTCCACATCAGGAATCAACACAGCCTCATCACATACCATCAGAGCAGATACCAAATGCTCTGATTCTTTTAGGTTAAGTTCCTTGTAGTTTTACATCTTTCAAAAATGTATTTGTACTTTTTAAAAATGTACCTGTCCTTTTAAAATACGCAGGCAATATGGTATGACTTCATTTCCATTATTCTAGGAAGTCTGGAGCAAAGCTTTATGCTCAGCTGCTATAGTAGTCATGACTTTATCACTCTACTATTGTCGCCTTTCCTGCGTTAAAGATAATCTTTTAATATATTTTTAAATAAAATGTATATTTTGGAATGATTTTAGGTTTACATAGAAGTTGCAAAGACAATACAAAGAGTTGCACACTTTCACTTAGTATCCCCTAATGTGATCTTGCACTGTATGTAAGATGTACATGCTACCCTTGTCAAAACGAAGAAACCAACGTTGCTAGCTCATGGCTAGCTAAACTCAAGGCTTTACTTGGATTTCAGCAATTTTTCCATCAGTATTTTTCTTCCTGTTCCAGGATCCAATCCAGGAATACCACAATGCATTTAGCTGTCCTATTCTCCCTCGTTTCCTTTGGTCTCTTCTTAGACTTCCCTTGTTTTCCATGACTTTGACAATTTTGAGGAGTTGTGGTCAGGTATTCTGTAAAATGGCCCTTGATTTGGGTTTGCCCAACGTTTATCTGATGATTAGTGAACTCTGTTTTTCATTCCATACAATAGGGACCGACCTACCTATATAAGTGACCAATTCTTGTTGAAGAGCGTATCTCACGAAGAGTGGTCCCGGATTACCTGGTATATGGAATCCAGACTCTTTTCGAGAATCTTGTGACCTTAGATCAAGACTGATCACTTAACCACATTTAATCTCACCAATTTCACTAAAATCCCACCACAGAAGATTTGTGTATACCACAACTGAATCACTCGAGCCCCAGAAGAATCTTGATCTAGATTTTGAGACAACAGGTCATCGATAGAGGTGAGGAGAAAATGTGCAATTCCTATTTTTTATCTGAAGAAGTACCATAATTAGGAGTTGGTTGAAAATACCAGCTTGGGAGTCAGGCAGACCTGAGTGTGCGTCTGTTAGCTGTGTGACCTTGTCAGGTCCCTTCACAGCTCTGTACTCGGCTTCGTCATCTGTAAAATGAGTCTAATTTGGTTATGTAAGTCACAGAATGGTTGTGAGAAGTTAATGCGGTTTTTTTTTGACGTGCACAAAGATGTTCACAGATGTACAAAATACTGTGTAGTACAAATTTATCCAAACTTTGTTTAAATACAGATGTTTCCATCATGCATAGAAAAACACATGACACAGAAACACAACGAAACATTGCATTAATAGCGGCTACCTCTGGGTGGTGGAATGATAGAACACATTCTAAACCTTTTTCAAACGTACGTGTGATCAGGAAACACTCAGTAAAGATTGAGAAGGAAATCCTGTGTGACTTGAGAGCTCTAACTGCCCAGGTGTCCCTGTGCTGGGTCTAGAACAATGGTGACACCTCACAAGTCACACAAACTTGCTGAGTTTTTCACTCCTGCTTCTCCCCACTCAGTGAGAATTGGAAGGGCCTCTCAGGTGAAGAAGGTAGAACAGCTCACCCTATGTCACCGGATCAGAGAACTCTCTCCCTCTGACATCTGAGGAATTCTCGAAGGTTAGTCGCTCCTACCTGGGAAATGCGGGCAGCTTGCTCCATTTAATCTTGTAAGGTTACAGAGGTTGAAACAACCTGTTCCCATTCTCTAAAACAATTACCCAAGGAGAGGAGTAGAGTGGGTGGTGAGCTGAGGTGCTTTGAAAGCTGGGCTGACAGCTCAGCCTCGGCTGCAAGAGGTTAAGACATTTACCCCCAGGGGGCTTGACAAGCCAGAGGCAGAGCCAAAGACCAGAGCTCAGGTTGCTGGATTGCTGCTTTCAGGTTTGCACCCTGGGAGGGTCAGCCTCTCTGCCGGGCTTGCTTTCAGGCTTTAGAAGGAATAGAAATGATTTCCTCCGGAAAGTCAGCACCCTCCCTGTGGCATCAGGGAGGGTGCTGCATGCCTGAAGGTCTGCTGACCTCTTTTAGTGCATTCCTGATTTTCTATTCTTTTGGGTTCTCCCAGATTTCAGTATTCCTGGCCATCCTGGCCAGTTCTGAGGATTTCCCTGATGACACAAGACAATGAGGGGGGCTTATCATTCACCTCACCTAGACAGCCAATGCTAAAGCATCGTCTTGTGATTGAGAGACCAACTGATGCAAAAATGCAGGTCCCAGTATAATGAATAGCTCCTTACTCACCCCTTCATGCTTCCTTATAAAGTCTCAACCCCTTCATGCTTCCTTATAAATGAAAGGAATATGGCTTTTTTATCTGTGAATTTATTTCCCCCCAAATACAAATTAGATCCTGTGGAATCCTACACCAAGGGAAGGTCACCTTTGTCTTATTTCAATGATGGCATGCAATGCCTGCTTCAAGGTGCCCATTCGGGGAATTCCTCTCCATCTGTTTCACTCTCCCTAGCACCTCCTTTCAAATATTTGTGCAGTTTTTCCTTTTACTCAGGCTCTTGTTCATGTACTTGACAGGAATGCCACCAAATGACAAGCTTCTCCAAGCAGAGTTTCTGCTCAGGATGTTTCTAATTTGGTTCTAAATTTAATGACAGGTATGTGTGTGGGGGGGGGAGGGCAGGTCAAGGGCCATGCACAGGATTATCATTTCATTTTTTTCCAAATTCCTGCCCTTTAAAGAAGAACTGGAATGGGAAGGAAGAACTAGTGTGTTCGGATGTGTTCCATCTTAGATGTAGCTAACTGCAAAACTCATAAAACTTCAAGTCTTTATCTACCTGCAAATCTTCCCTTTAATGCACAATAAGATATTAAAGAGACAGCACGTGGGCTCTTGCATAATTTTACTGTACAAAAAAAAAGGAAAAGAAAAATCACAATTGGATATTGTGAAGGTGAAGCACCTGAAGCACCTGAAGCAATGACATTATTTAGGGTATGGAATCCTTAATTCTAACGTCAGCCTAATGCCCTTCCTCAGAGATAACTGTCAGTTAACTGGACCAGTGTCGGAGAGGCAGGGAGTGAATTAATTAGGCACTTGCTATAGGTCTGTGATTTATGTGTCCTAGGTCAGGTCTGGTTCCCATGGAGAGAGATTCAGAAGAGAGAATAAGTAGGAAGAGACTCAGAACAACAGGGATACATACTGCCAATGCATAGTTTCTAAGACACACATTAACACATTCAAGCACACTGCTCTGCTCCTGAAGGTCCTCTTAGTTCGTCAGATAAGGAACAAGCTATGGCTGGAGAGTCAGCCACATAGCTTCCAGGCTGCCATCTGAAAGCAGCCAGTATGTGACCTTTGGCAGGAGCCTGATCTAAATGCTCTCTTAGCTGTGAGGACGTGATCCCGTTTCTAATGAAGTAAAAGAAATGCAGTTAACAAGGTTCCCATAGGCATTACACAAAAACAAAGGATGTATTACCTCTGGAAGATCACACCCATTGCTGCTACAAATTCAGTCTAATTTGGATCCAATTTTATTTTTAAAAAATATTTATCACATTTCTATAGTTACAGGGGCAAAGCTCTTTATACTCTGTTCCTTTGATGTTAGACAGACTACCAAGGGACTCTTCGGTATGAGTTTAAGATCTGGATTAGTATCTTCCATCTCTTGGTTTTGAATTTTGAAAAGCATTCACTGAGGAGTCAAGCAAAGCATCGCCCTCAGAAGCATCCTCTGAATGTTGCCCTTGGCACCATCCCTGCTAAATCCAGCTCCTGTTGGATACCGATACTTGGTTTCTCCAATCCTATTTGGTAATAAGCAAAATGAAATCACCCAATGCCACCTAAATGACTTCACACATGAGAGGGGGGAAAAGAGAGATCTGCCTCTGATGGTGAATAACTTAGGTGCACAAACTCCCTAGAATGACTCACCTGATTTCTGTCACCAAATGGGTGCTTCCATCTACAATAAATGCTACCAGAAACTCCTTAGGCAGAGCAGAAACTAAAGAAAATGAAGGTACTGGGAAGCTTTATGGAAGAGCTTGCTTAAGAAGCATCACGTGTATCCACGTACTCCTGTGAGCAAACTCCAGTGCGTTGCCATTCCTGTCTCACAAACTGCATCCCATGGCTGGAGGGAGGTTTGCCCATTGGCCGATGCTTACAGAATTCATCTGTGGCCATACCCAAATGCAAACTCTTTAGTCTGAGGCACCTGAGACTGGAGACAGCTGAGAGAAGGATGACGCTATCGGCTTACCTGTGCTGAGCATCATTCTGGTCTGTAGATGGTATCGTCAAACACTCATCGTGACCGTGGAAGAGACGTACTACGTGCCCACCAAGTAGGTATCCTAGTGAGAGAATTATATTCTACTATGAACTTATGGGAAATTTAATGATGAGAACACCATGTTTAAAAAGGGTAAACTCGTGCAGGTCTGAGTTAGTTATGGAAAACACCAAGAAAGAAGCATTTGGAAAATGACAGATTCCATGAATTCTGGCCTCAGGAAGAAAAGACAAGAAAGTCAAAACAATTCTAACACTGAAAGTTAAATAGGATTTCAGAGATGAGCAAGTCCAACATCAAAACGTAGGGTGAAAATAGTGTCAACTCATACCATTTAAAGGAAAATGATGTTGCTACTGTGAGGAAGATAAGGATTTTCCAGTTGCTTAGGATGAAAATATATCCAACATGAAATTCCTGGATAAGCTCTTACAGTCTCGATGTGTCTATTTTGTGGCAAAATCCCAACCAAATTGCAGTCATGGTGAAGAAAGAGGATGCTGGGAAGGAGGTCAGCAAACTTATTAAGAGCTGTCTTAGGGGAAGCTAGCTTTTGAATGCATTTAACAGACACAGATCAAACCTGGATGCTCATCCCACAGCACCGAAGGGAGGCGAAATGTCATTCCAGGATCCCAGAGCAGATGAGCCACTATCGATAAGCACTTAGCTTTCAGCATAAGGAATCTCAATAGTCATGGAGTTGCAAGATGTATGGGAAACAATGAGCTTCAAGGACATAATGACCCATTAGTCTTCAAATAAATTCTGAGCCTTAATTCAAAGAACATACAGGGAGAGGGACTCCAGTCTGAGGTTTACCTTGTATGAAGAAATGGAATTTGTTATCGCTTTGAATAAAAAAATTCTCTAGACTAGTCTGTTCCCAGGAGACATACGGACTTAATATACTCATGTCTCCATCAGGAGTTTTTTTAAAAAAATCACATAATTAGATCACTTCAGGGGCTACCAAACTATTCTGAGTGTTGAATTAACAGTAAGAATGATGAAATGAAATCATGCCAGAGGAGAAAGGGGTGTTTATCAGTACAAATTGTACAGGGACAGTGTGATATTCCCATAGTTTTTTGTTTTGTTTTTTTTTTTTTTGTAACCATGTGAGGCAAGTTCTTCTTAAACTTCTTGCAAACAGTCAGAAATCGTTTCCCAATTTTCCTCTACCTTACTGTACTAATAGTTGCAGTTGTATACCCTTTTTTGCATTAAAATCATTCATGATATACTGTTGGGGAATTCTTAACAGCCAATTTATTTAGAAAAATTAAAACCTTCCACAATCGTGCTCTTGATTACACTCTATCATTTCATGATGGCGAGGCCATGCCCCACTTGGATCCATCGTTTGCAGTCTTCAGGCTTTTCCAATCAATATTCTATTCACACGGAGAAAACTGCCAAGTGCTGGTGCATTACAGCGCTTACTAACTGAACTCTAGCCGGGCAATATTCGGGAAAGAAGGGTCATGACAAGGACCACTTATGCTTTCAGGGCTGAAGTGGGCTTCTCACCAGGGATGCTGAGAGGGCATTTTCTGCCTGGCCAGATGACTCAAGTGATGAGCTATCCAGGCTAAATTACAAGGGCACTCAACACATCGATAAGGACCTTTTTGACGTGATCTGCAAACACTTCTTAATTAATCTCCACAAGTTTTCTGTTGGGACTGGGGAATCATTTTATTCCTACTGTGAAAATGAAAAATTAACATGGAGAAGATCCAACCAAAACTTCCTTGGGGAAGACTGAAACCCAGAGCTTCTTGATTCCTGACAGAAAGGGAATGACAACAGACTCAAGGTGGTGGGTTAGTTTTGGTGTAAAAGCCTTTTTAAAGCCTTTTTTAAAGCCTTCCACATGTTGCTGAAAGAGTTTAAAATCTGTCATTACCTGACTATTCAGCTTTGTTCTGATGTCTTCTGAAACTAGGACAACACTTTGACACCCTTAGTTTTCCCTCTATTTTCAAACATCTTATCATAGAAGGGCATTCCCAGTTTGAAACTACTGGGCTCAGGATCAAAAATCTGGTTAAAGCTGTGGTATGAGTATTTTTTAAAAATTCTGATCTTGCTGTAAAGTGCTAGAATGTAAGATGATAACCTATACCAGTCACTGGCATTTGATTATTCTACTCAGCTGCAATATTACCCATGAGTATGGTAAGGCCAGTATATTTATTCTCTAACTTGAAAGGTGCATTGACTTTGCCTGGCTCCAAGAAATAGGATATGTTGAACAAATTTTGATGATCTTACTTACCAGGAAAAATCAAATACTGAGAAAATTCTATTACTGTTAAATGGTCTTCCATAAATACAAGTAAAAACAAATGGCCAAACACACTTTTATTATAAAGTCTTTCTTCCACCTGTATGGAGAGATGCATTGGGGAGAAATAGTACCAGCATCACCTTCTCGGAAAATAATCTCTTCTAAGACTGAAGTTGCTGAGGCCTATACCCTTCTAACCAGTAACCATAAATGGAAAGAAAAAGTCAGTGGGAGAGGGAGAGTGCATATCCAAATCCTGCATGCCTATATACTCTAAAGGTGGGCTCTAAAGGATTAGAAGGTATTGTCAGGAATGCTCCTGTCATCAGAAAGCAGGACAGAAAATAATCCACACCCACATCAGAGAATGAGATTCAGGGGAACTAAAATAATGTTAGCTGCATAGCAAGACATGAAGCAGGAGCTGAGAAGCAGCAGAAAATGTCAATATATAGCTCAAGACAGACTGGACGGCTGAGGGCTGAATGCACATAAAAAAGCACACCTTCTTCAATGCTACTTCCTGAGCACGTAGGATGTACATTCCAGAGTGTTTGCATAAAAGAGGCGTCCACTTGTATGTTCCCATTTGATACTGAGAGATGCTGCAGCAGAAACAGAAATAAGACATCCTTTAAATCACCAGGCCAGTCCTGACAGAAGCAGCTCAACCCAGAATCTCAAGGATTGAATTCAAGAGTCTCCCTGTCATCAGGCTCTTTCTACATAGCCTGTAGGAGACTGCTGTACACAATCTAGAAGCAGCTTCAAAGTGGGACACTTTATTCAGGGAAGAGGAAGTTTTCAGCTGCAGAGGTGGCAGACGAGTGTTGACTTCATCCCCTCAGCTGGATCCCTGATTCAACAGGAAGTTATAAAATGTCTCATCTTGTTAGAAGGGAATTCACAAATGGCAAATGACTCCAGCATTTGGTCTAGGCAAAGTAAAATTGCCTGCAGTAATGATGCTGAGAAGCTTAAAAACTTCTCTCTGACACTTCTCTGATATTCGGACACCTGCGGGCTTGATGTCAGTGATGCCCAGTACCCAATCCCCAGGTGCAAAAATCTCACCTGCATCTTTCAACCCCTGGGACGTGCCATTTGCCAAAACATTTTAAATTCTCCATTTCTCCCACATCAGCTTATTTTCCTATATCCTGTTCTTTCTGGCTTGTTCTTTGCTGGACAAGAGCTAAACCATGTGAGAAATTCACAGTAAAGGTAGCTAATGTATAAATGGTTTTCTCAGGAAGTGCCTGGGCATTTTAGAAGAGTTGCTGGGCACAGTACCTTAATCTGAAAGGACAATTAACAGTTAAATTTCCAGGCCCCATGATAATGTGGCAAGGGGGAGAACTGAACCACCTACCCTTCTGGTATACTGTGCAAAGGATTCTTATCCTACCCAACTTAATGTGGCTCAGTTCGCCTCAGCCATTAATTCCTAAAGGAAAATATTCTGAAAGTGAAAAGATGCCTGTTAGGAGGTACTTACAAGGTATCTTTCAGAGGACACGCTCACGAGGATGAGGTCATCACCAATTCGAACTTTCTCTCCCTCAGACCTCTGTTTGGAAGCGGGATGTATGGTCCACCAACAGGCTTCTCCTACATAAATGCTCCTTGAGTTAGTCATTGCTTCATGGAAATCAGTGTCCCTAATTCTGTCCCTCATTCTCCTTTCTCCTGATAACAATCCCTCAAGAGCACATGCGCACACATACACATACTCCAGACCTCAGTCTCTATTTAGCTGCATATCCACTTGACTATGTTCAACACTTTTGCTCTCTCTAGTGACAGGAAGACAGTGTTTGGGAGAGAGTATTGGAGGCCAGAAACTATAGAAGCCTTTGACTATTTTTAAGACATATAGAAAAATGCATTCTTCAAAGGCACTTACAAATCTTTAAGAATTGACTTCACTGGTCTACTACTTATATACTTTTATCTTTGCCACACTCTCCATGAAATTCTATTAAAATATGAGTAATTCTACTAAAAAATCAGAGATTTTCAAAAGGCCTAAATCTACAAAGACTAGGACAGCAGGTGAAAAGTTGATAGCAAAGAAGAGAAATGGACAATTTGGAAAAAGGAAAGCAGATAGATGCTTTTAGTGAAGAGGAAGCTAAAATCCAAGTCTTTAAGAAAGTAAGAAAATGGAGAAGTCGATTTCAAGAAATAAAGCCATCCCTGCTGTGTGTTTCCCAGAAAGTCTCCCAGAATTGGGAGGTAAGTTACTTATAAAGGTAGCAGCAGAAGATGGCGTTGAAAGCAGAATTGACTAGAAGCTATTAAGGAACTTTTATCTCCTGCCACATCTTTTTCTGTACCCTGCACAGCCAGATGACTCCTTCTCCTCTACCCTACAGAAGATTAGGAGTTAAATCCACAGAATGACCAACCATCAAAGTTCTGGTTTTGTAATACCAACCACTGTCAAACAAGGAAGTGAAAAGTATTGCGAAAAATAGAGAATCATTAAAATTTTATGCCCTGATAAGTAAAACCCCAGCTCCTTTCCCTCTGCCTCTGTGCCTCATACACTAGCTGAGATGCTAAATCCCCTCCTCCCCTCAAATTTAAGGATTCTTCTTTAGGAAAGCCAAACTACCCAACATAAAATATAATTCTGTCGGCATCTCCATTGAAATGCCTAGTCCTTGCCAGGTTAGCCAAAAGTGAGGCTTAACAGATGGCAAACCATTGCCACACACTCAGGGTTTCTGGTCAGCTTTTACTGCCTTGATCTGAACATGAAGGGAGACCAAGGATCACCCAGCATCTAAGTCAAGTCACTAACATGAACGGCAAGAACAAAACAGTGGGGAAAGAGACTTGGAGAAAGAAAAGATTACAGAGAACCAAAGAAAACTTTTAAAAAGTCATATAATTAATAATCTTAGAGAGATAAGAAAAAGTTACATTCATAAAGCAGGAATGAAAGTATCCATGAATGATCCCTTTGGAGAAAAATTCTTTGATCCTGAAAGAGAGAGAAAGAAACAAGAGGGTTATAGGATAAAGTAAAAAAAAATCTCCCCAAAAGAATGAAGAGAAATAGATTAGAAATAGGAGTGAAGAGAAAATTAGAAAACCAATCTAGAGGATTTCCAGAAAGCATAAACAGAGAAAACAAAGTCAGGAATTAATGAAGAAATAGTATTAAACATTTCCCAAAGCTAGAAGACAAGCATTCAGATTGAAAAGGCCCACAGGGTCCCTAGCACAGTGGAGAGAGATCCACACCAGGGTCCGTTCTCGTGAGACTTGGAACAAATAGGATCCATGCCCAGACATATCACTGTGGAATTTCAGACAGAAGGGCAAAAGAAAAATCTAAGTAGCTCTGGGAAAATATCAATAGTCTCTACATAAAAGATCGGGAATCTGAATGTAGATGTGTCAATAGCCAGGCCATAAGCTAGAAGAAAAGGAAGAAAGCCTTCATGATGTGGAGGACGAAACATATTTCCAATGTAGAATACTATGAATTACTTATGAAGCTGGAATTAAGGAACTTTTAGATGATAATTTACCTCCCATGGATCTTTTCTGTAAAAGCTATAGGATAATGGGCGCCACCAAAGTGACGTGGTAAACCAAGGAGGAACCCCTCCCCCCCACAAAAAAACAAAACAAAACATGAGATCCAGGAAACATGGAATCTAGAAGAGAGGCAAAGGAAATTTTCTGGATGATGGTGGATGTTTCTAGAAGAGGACACTGACAGAACAGCTGACATAAGTGAATCCGATCAGGGGAAAGTTTCAGTTCTACAGGACAGTTTGAAATGAATGAATGATTGGGTCACAGAAAATAAAGCAAACAATTTTTTTCTAACTCTCAAAAAGTCTAAAGTCATTTTACCAATGTAAAAAGAATGAACATATCGGACTATTCTGGTTATGAGCTCTAAGACTGACAGCTGGTTTATATTTGGAGGCCAACTTACAATCCGTGAGTGTGGCACTTCACACATTTGTGTCAGTAATTGTCAGCAAAGGTTGACAACAACTTAGAGGAAATTACATTTTAAGAATTACACTTTAGCTGAAAGCAAAGCAACCTCAAATCCAATGCAAATATAATCTTACTTTAAGGGAAAAAACTCAATGGGCGGAGGCAAGCCCACTCTCCTGCTTTTGTACAAAAAGGAGAAGGGGAGAGCCAGAGGTCCTCCTCAGGAATTCTCATACATCTCTGTACATAACGCAGAGATGGCAGGTGCACATGGTTTAATCTCTTGATTTTTTTCTAGATCCTCTATAAAATCAGACAATTTGGATCATTCCCTTATGAACTGACACAGTTTGGGAACAACATGGACTTTTGTCCTTTGACTACCCAACAGTGGAATTCCCCTTCCTATTTGGGGTAAATGTCATGATATTAAAGATTGTATTCAAATTAGACTCTTCCTGTAGTATGACCTAGGATGTTTTCTCTTCTCTGGCCTCTCTTTGTTCCTGTCCATTTTCCAAGCCTGGGGTTTCTACTTTAGAGCAGGTTCACCCAGTAAATTCTCATTCTGCTTGAGTGAACCAGAATGAGTTTCTGCCATTTGCAACCAAGAATCCTGACTGCTATATAGCCCAACCTGTAAATGGAGCAGAAATTCCATATACATTGCCCTTGATGGATGGTCAGATTACCTATGAATGTTTCCAGCCACAGACAGCACCCTACACCCCAAGGCCAGCTGTTAGGTCTGCCAGATAATTGCAGCTATTGCAAAGTGGTTTTCTTCATTGAGGTGAAGTGTGCCTCCTTTCAACTTCTATCTACTGCTCCACTGGTCTATGGAATAACCCACACCAAGTCAGACTCTTCTTTGATACTGTAACTATAAGTATGTATAGTTATATTGGTCCTCTTATATTATTGGTCCTCTTGTATTTCCAGGGAGAACCTACATCATCCTGGTTGCCACCTTTCTCAGGATGCACCTCCTGACCGTCAATTTTTTTGATTGAACTCAAAACAAAACACAAAAATAGCAAGTGTTTCCCAAAGTCTATGACTCTGGTGAAAGCATTATGTTCTCCTTCATTCTTAGTTCCTATGTCTCTATCACACATTGTTTCTTTCTTAGTCTCCTAAATTTTATCAGACCTATTTCTTGACCCCACTGGTTGGTTGGTTTGGAATCCCAAATGAAGAACATATTCAATATCCTTAAGCCCTTAGCCCAAGACCCCAGTGAGTAGGAGATCTGGGAATGTTGACTTACCTGTGGCATGTTCCCGTAGACCTACATCAAAGGCAAGTTTATCTGTCTGGGATCTTGATGTGGTCAAACATGTTAGATACTGTGAAACAAGAGCAGATGCTAATGAAGTCACACTCCTTTATTGGGTCTTGGCATCTCACCACTAGTTGGCTTCCAGTCATCAATTTCAACACTGAGCTGTTGTAGAAAGGGCTTATCATATTCAATACTTTTATAGTATATTTAAAATCTCAAAGATGTTCTTATCTGATGACCCAGTGATTTAACTTCTAGAACCATATGCTACAGAAATAAGTTTGAAATTAGTATTTCAAACATATTTAGTCATATGCTTTAGTTCAAAGGTACTGAAGAACTTTTACATTGGAGACAATATAAATGGAACATATACAACCAACAATAATAGAAAGGCTGATAAACTTTGGTACTTCATTTTGTGAAATATGTTACCATTAAGAGTATTTATCCCAAGTGTGTAATAGCATGGAACATATACAACATAGCACATTTGCACAGTTAACAGGTAAGCAAAATTTAAATGCCTAGCAACTAGGCTAAAAGGAATTATACAAACTGATAACTGAAGTTCCTTTTGGACAGTGGGAGGGACCATGATGATTCCCCCCACTTCTATCGATTTTGTTTTTCAAACTTTCTATGAGCTATGAAACTTCTCTGTGTCTATGCTTTTTTTCCCCCCCAATCATAAAAATACATGTGCATGTAGAACTTAACAATGATATTTAAAATAACTTAATAATGGGGGAAAAAACCCATGGCCCATTCCTTGCCTCCTTTACTGACAGGCACAGTGGCTGATCTTGGAATTAGACTGGTAGGCAGATATGCACTTGGAATGTATTTTCTGAGTTCTACTTTTTTTTTACTTCTCTGCAACAGGGAAGTGGAGAGTCATTTCATTGTCCAAAGTCATATGTCACCGGCTTCATTCTCAGAGCTGCTCCTAAAAAGAACTAACTAGTTTAACTCTAAAACTAGAGTTTCTGTTAACTGTGAGTCGGATTTTTTGGGGGGTGGGGACAGCAAATATAATAATAAATAACATAATCCTTCAGATTGCTACCATGCTGTTAGCCTGAGTTTTCAAAGCCATGAGAAGTGTGCTGTTGGAGGGCTGGGTCTATTTAGGTAGGAAAAGAGAAGTATGAAGGTTTGATTCACCCTATGGATAAACACCAGGTTCTGAAAGATACACGCTCACTTCTCAATTCTAGACATCATCAGGATACAGAGTTCCCCACTCTCTCAATGTCCCCATCTCCCGCTCCAATAACCTTCCATTTGGTCACTTTTGTTCTCCGTCCTTTGCCACGAAAGACTACAACAGATGAATGTTCAGGCTGAAAAGGTCAACTTCTTACCAGTGCTCAGGAAAAAAAAATGCTGCAATAAATAAATTATTTACGAAGCAGCTAATGCTCCCACTGCCGGCGTGACAGTTCAAGCTTCGAGATGAACTTTGCTGCATACTGCAGGTGTAAACGTGTGAAAATGACGTCTTGAATTAATGCAACATTTTCCACAGGGCCAGACAAAGAGGACAAGCCTTCCTCACACTGAGAGCAAGTGATGATGACAGAGGCAGGGACAGGAGCAAACATGATGAGAGCTGGCACGTACTACACTTGATTTGGATCGTGATATTCTCCTTAAGGTGCCCTGCCAAAGATCTGCAATATCTCTATTTTACAAATTGCATTGACTTCAAATTTGAACAATTTTTCTCCTCTTCCAGTGAGTTATCCCCATTTTGGTTGATTCTGGTTCTAGAGCCCTAACTAGTTACAGCTCGATGAGCTTTCTGTGACTGCTCCGTATCTTCCTATCGCCTCTGGATTCACATAATACCTTCAAACGATTCCAGGACTGAAGGCAATGGATATCATCCCATTTCCTGTAGCCAGTCAAAGAGTTGAAAGTTCACAAAAATCTCATCTGATTGATTTTTCTTCTATGCTGGCTATCCTTATATGCTCAAGAAGTCCATTATTTCATGGTTTATTTCTTCATCAAGTCAACAAATATTTATTGAGCATCTAGTATGTCAAGGCACTGTCCTTAGTAGGGTTAGGTTTAGTGAAATTAAAAAAAAAAGACATGGTCCTCTGCCTCATGGAGTTGGGGGTGGTGGTGGTGGTCAAACATTAAGCAAATACATAATTGCAAAATGAGATAAACTATATGAAGGAATTGCAAAAACAGTGTGTTCTAATTATTTACATTGCAAATTATTTCCACTGTTAATGTAATCTACAAGCTTGTTGGTTTCCTATACTTTCTCCCCTCTTTTTCCCTCCTCTTTGAATGGTGAAAGCAGACACCCGGATGTGCTTACCATTCCACTGAAGGAGTGCCGCAGGAGAATCGCGTGGCCATATAGCAGCGTCCTGTGGCCACCCCCTTGTGCTGCCTGTGGGGAAGGACAAGGAAAAATGTCAGCACAGGGCTTTTGTGGTCCCTCTGAGAGCAAAGCACGACAAGAATTCTGGAAGACAGACTACAGAGAAAAGACCCATGGCAAAGCTCCCAAAGAATTCATTCTAGAAGTGAGTGGCTAGCCTACGGGCAAGGGGGAGACGGTGACCACAGCCATGCAACATCCTTGGGAGAGGGTGTGTGAGGCCAAACCTCCTCTTGGAAATGTCCCCTGCCCAGGATCAGCAGCAACCCCGAGCTGTTCCACCAGAGAAGCATATAAATGAGATAGGTACTGCTTACCTTCCTTTGAAACTTCTCAGAAGCGTTCAGAGTGAGAGAGAGAAACAAATGTGATGTAATTCTAGCCTAGCGACAGAAAGGCAGCTTGGGGGACAGGCATATGGTCACATTCTGTACCCTGCGGTCTTTTCCCTTCAAGGCACTTGGCCTTCTGCCCAATCACTTAAATGGGTCCTATTTACCCAGATCTCACCATTCCAGATGGCTCTGAAATCCAGGACTTTCAAAGGGCAACCAGTAATGCAGAAATAGACCCATCGGTTGAGGGGCCTTCTTGGTACCTTCTCTGCCTCCCCGGACAGCCCCACCTTGGCTGTTCACTCAGTGGCAGCCAACCAGCAGGAAAGGCACAAGAGGAGAGACAGCCTAACATAAAGCCACTGTGTCTGCTGCTTTTTCCCAGAGTCTGAGCCACACGTCACTATCTGAACTGAATAGCACATGATCAGAGACAAAACTATTATTTATCATGGAAAAAACTGAAATCTACAAGAAATCCTACAATTTTTTGGCATCAACTTTTTCAACCTTTTACCTAAATCTCTTCCTATCCTGTTGCCCTCCCCTCAGAGACAGTCAAATAGTTTTGATCACACACCCCTTTTAGGAAAAAATATTTGACCACAGGACCCCATCCCTAATGCACAAAAATATTTGAGCAGAGGACCCCATCCCTAATGCACAAAAAAAGTATCCAAAGCCTGAGATGGAAATGAATCATAAAGAGAGATTCTAACATTTGCCTTCTATATGCCAAGGGCACTTCTTACGCACCTTATTTTATTCAGACCCGCATACCAGCAGCCCTAGAGGCTGGTTTGAGGTTCTGCTCCACTCCTCTCCTGCGCCTACCCTCCCTCAGAGCAATGAGCAATGAAGGGGAAAGCCAGGGGTACGGAGAGCAGCCTCAGGTCTGAATAATAAGTCTAGAGTCATTTTATTTCAGCTCTATTTGGATTAAAAGAATCACTCTGTCAAAGAGATTATCTTTTCATGTCATACCAGGAACCTAAAGAAAAGAAAAATGATAGACGTGGTATCATGTTTTTTAAAAAGCTGATAACCATATATAAACGGGGCTGTACTTTTTCCTCACAGCTTGGAGAGATTTAAGGGCTCCCAGGCTTCAATACGATGGAGAAATTAAATGTTCTTTGTGCTGTTTCCAAATTTCTTGAAATCATTCAAACTAACATCAGTTGCTGTATTTACAAATGTGTCCACAGCTATGTTAAAATTAGTCATACCAAGTAATTTTTACATCCTGTCAGTCTGATATTTTCCCTGCACACCTGCAATATTAGAAGCTAATTGATAGCGCATGATGACTTACGTGTGGGTGTGTGCTCCCAAACTCGTCCCGTGTCTCCAACTGAACTACCGACTACATTATATGTCCTGGTGTTAACCGTGGGTCACACCCTCGTCTTTGTTCCCATCAACTCAGCCAGCAAACTTAAAAAGAGTCCAGCGTCGCTGACCACAAAAAGTGGCATGGAAGAGCTCCGTGTTCCTCCTCTTCTCTGGCACTGCTGGAAACGTCTCCTGGCCCTCGTGTTCTTTATTATGGTGCCAACAGAAAAGCAGAGAGACTAAGTCCAGGCGCCCCACTGGGACTGAATGGGACGGCACTGTGCAGCACCTGGGAGCCTTCCCAGCCCGACTCCTCCCTCTGCTAGGGCAGTGGTTCTCTCTCTGTCTGCTGGTTAAAACTTAAGCCACTGGACCCTGCTCTGCAGCACTTGCTTCACTAGGGCCAGGGGTGGAGCCTGGGAACTGGCATTTCTAACAAGTTCCAGGGGACAGGACACTGAGGTTGTTGGTCCAGTGATGACATTCTGAGAACCACTGCTTAAGGATCAAGCTTCAGTGCTTGGAAGAGGAGAGGAGCTTTTTCTGAGAAGCTTTGATAATCATCATCCTGGGAGAGCTACTCTGGGCACACACTATATGTAGGCGCTTTACATAACATCGTAGCCCATCCTCCTGACTTTCCTAAGTAGGAATAATTTCCCCCATTTATAATGTGAGGAATTTGAAGTTCAAAGAGGGTAAGTATCTTGCCGTCTATCACCGGGCTGGATGTGGTGGTGGGGGGAAGTGAACTCCTAGTTCACTCCAGAACTTGAGCTCATTTCGCTCTAGTTTCTATAACGTCTTCATTTGCCTACTGTGTACAAAACCCGTGTACGAAGTAACCAGGGAAGCAGGAGAGGGAGATACTTCCTCAGCTCCTGGAGGAAGGTGAATTGATACAGCTGGGGTTTCATGAGCACTAAGCATACAGCGGCCACAGAACTATGCCAAGTGTGACACATGAACGATCTCACTTTCTATTTCCCATTAATGCTGTGACATAATTAGAGTAATTATCTCCATTTTAGAGCAATGCAAACTGAGGCTTCAAGAGGTTAAGTAACTTGCTCAAAGTCATACAGGTTCCAAGGGCAGAGTTGGGATTTAACCATATGCTATATGTTGTCTCCCTCTTGGTAGCCTGGTCTAGAAAGTCTAGAAAGACTTATGAATTAAAAAACCCATTTTACAAATAGGAAACAATCTGCCTATTAAAACAGATGAAGACAAGGAGCATTGGAATAGACCAGGAAGGTAAAAAGGTGTTGAGGAATAACTTTATCGATAAGGTAGATCCTGACAGGTCCGAGTGTTGGCCATCAATGAGAGTAGGAAAGAGGAACCCACGTGAGCAAAGGCCTGGACGTGGAGAGTATGAAGTGCATGTGGGGACTAGCCGATGATTCGCTGACTAGCACTGGGGTCGGCTGAAATGAGAGGGAACATCTGGAAAAAAGTTAGGGCACAGGCGCGGGGCAGTCGGATTATGGAGGACTATGACTGCCAGTTCCACAGCTACCGGGACACTGGCGTAGGGGTTTTGTTTGTTTGTTTGTTCTGTTTTTCTTACCGGTATAGGTTTTTAAAAGGAGAGTGTCACAATCAAAAATGTACCTTCAGAAGGTAACCCTGACCACACAATGGTGGAAGAATTGGAGGCATCAAACCCTAGGAACAGAAAAGATCATTCTTTCATTCCATTTCCATGACAACAGGAGAATGTGGACCAAAAATCTTGTTGTCAACCTTTACTCCTTCCCCCCTCTCAGGCTCCCCAATCAAGCCAAAGCACCTCTGGGTGCCATCTTTGAAATCTATTCTATACCCAAGTATTCAGCTTGCTGCTGCCAGGCTGGTTCAACCTACTGCCTGTTTCACCTGGACAATAATAGCCTCCTAACTCTGCTGCATCCATACTCCCACTCCCTCTTATAGTCTGAACCAACATGGCAGCCAGAGCCATCTTTTTACAGCTGTCCTTCTTGTTCAGCTCCCCCCACCCCACAACACACCACCCACTGTGGCTCCTTTTCACACTCAGAAGTGCAACGTCCTCACCATGGCCTCCAAGACCAGGCATCAGGATTTGGCAAATTTTCTCTGTCAAAGACCAGGCAGTAAAGATTTTAGGCTTTACAGGGCACATGTGGTCTCTGTCACACAGTCTTTTTTACTTCAACCGACTTTTTCAAAACTTAAAAACCATTCTTACCTAGAGGGCTATCCACAAACAAGCCACAGCCTGAGTATGGCTGCGGGCCTTGGTTGCTGATCCCTGCCGTCCTTGATCTGGTTCCCTTCCAACTCTCTGACGTCAGCACCTACCATGAGCACGCTCCCCATCACCACCTCTGCTCCAGCCACTTGGAACGCCCTCTGTTGTTCAGACTAGGATGCTCCCTCTTATAACAGGGCCTTGGCACACATGTTCCCCTCCACCTGGAATGTTCTTCCTCCAATACCCTCATGGCTTATGCCCAGTCTTCATTCAGTTCTGTGCTTACATATCTCATTAGAGAAGCCTTCTCTGATCACCCCTTCTGAAAGAAAAATCACCCTTACTCTATCTTAATTTGCTGATGTATTATTTCTTGAGACATTTATTATTAGCTGATATGAATTCCTCTTATCTCTGATACGTATCTCTCCTCTGCCACTCCCAAGCATATGAAAGCTCCGTGCATCTGTTGTGTCCTCTGCCACGTCAACATCACTTTTATCAGTGCCCGGCAATGAGGAGGCACTCCTATTCATATTTCCTGAATGAATAAATAATAATTACACAAAGTGGTCTTTTTGTCTCCCTTTTACAGATGGGAAAAGAGAAACTTCCCCATATTCGGCTTGTAGGCAGCGAGCGTGGATTTGAACCTGGGTCGAACTACGTTTTCTACTAACTCTTTCCACAGTTTGACTCTAATTCTGAAATAACATTCCAGGAAAGATGTGATATGCTCCACAGAAGACTGCACGGGCCTGTTCACAGGGGCTCCAGACCTCAAGACTTCGAGGCTTCACTGGGATAGCAGTCCTGTCCCTCCACAAGTGACCTCCACTGTCACCACTGATGGGAGGAGATTACTTGGTACCACCTCACGGGACGGGGATGGGGCAGGGCAAAGCTGGTAAAAGCACCGGGAGGAGATTACTTGGTACCACCTCACAGGACGGGGGTGGGGCAGGACAAAGCTGGTAAAAGCACCCTGATGCCAGGTCCAGAGGAAACATGTTCCACTAGATCATTAATTCAATCATCTTGCCTGTAATTTTAAAATTAATTCCATCCCTGACATTTCTTTTGGTGGTTACCAGAAGATGGTGCCTCCCAGTAAGATAAACCTGATGTGGCAACAAACAAAGGGTCACAGTGCTCTCCAGCCATACGTATTTCAAGACTGTTAGGCCTCTAAGCTACCTTCTTTTATAATCTGGAACCCCAATTCCTCTTTTTGGGTCCCAGGCTCTGGGAAGGCTCTCTGGTGAATGTAATATACCTCATGAAAGGCTTTAGAGGCCACCTTCCTGGGAGAACGTGGAGGGCATGAAAGCATTTGTTGGATGCAGCCGTACATGCTTTCATTTTCCCTTCTGCTCCTCTGTTCTACTCTTTTAGGCTATCAAAGAAAAAAAGAAGCCTTTCTAGAAGGTCACAGAGCACTATTTCCTGAACGTGCTAGAGGCCCTTTACATTGCTCAGGAGGGCTGCATTTCCTCTAATACAAGTGACAACTAATAACGATGCCAGATAAGTAAAAACCAAAAAAACAAAACACCCCAGTAACACCTAACAGTACAAAGGCAGGTAACTATTTTCAGCTAGAAAACGGAGTCAAAGATCCTATTCACGACTGATAAAAAATATTCAATTTTTAGGAATGTACTTAGATGAGTTAAACCTTCAGAATGAAACCACAAACCTTTATTCTATAAAATATAATTTGATTTGTGAAATGGAAAGGTGTACTTTGTTACAGAATAAGAATACCAATATTTGTAAATGCCTGTTCTTCCAAATTTAACTTACAGATTTAAGGCAGTTTTAACGAAAATTCCAATAGAGTATTTCGCAATTCAACAAACTTGCTATAAAATTCACCTGGCAATATGAACATTAAGAAATTTGTATCCTAAAAGGGAACTAAGTTTTAGTAAATGTTATGAAGTAAAATTAATTAGTTCATTCTGGTACTGGTTCAAAAAGAACAATGTAGTACAATATAGGCAATCCATAAACAATGATCAAGTATAGCCTGTGATAAAGCAGATTTTTAGTACATTGGCGGGGGTGGGGGGAGGCATGATTATTAAGCAAATGTCTCCGCGATAGGTGGAGAGCAAATAAAAAAGCATTCGGGAAGAGCCACAGGAAATATAAAAGATTCTGGATGGATAACAGAATTAAATATTTCATTTTAAAATTAAATTCTAGAACAACGAGCATGTAATAGAATGGTCCACATTCCTTTACAGACCTAATATTTATCCATGCTTTGAAACAGATGCACTCCAAGCAAACAAAAAACAGATAAGATTGTACCAAAATCACTGAACTTCAGAGCACTGGAAACATTTAATAAATTACAGAATACTTTGTATCGCTATGACAAATGGGTTAACATCTTGTTGAGATGTAAGAAACAAACTAAGCCTCAAGTAAAGAAACAGGCAAAGGATATGAATAAAAGATTCCTATCAGGAATAAAATTAAAACAGATGGAAGGGATTTTTTATCTCTTCTAGTAATGAAAGGAATGACAACGAAAGCAATTTTTACACATCATTTTACATCAACTAAATTTGCAAAAAAATGGGAAAAACACAATGCTGTCAGAGCTGTAATTTAGCTGGAGTGAACCCCCACAAGGTGACACTGAGCGCAACACTTGTGTGTGGCAATGTGGTAATACAAGAGCCATAAAGAGATCCGTAACCTTTGCTGTAGTAATTTCACTTCCGGGAGTAATTCAAGAAACGCAAAAAAGTATGCACACTGTTGTAATAAGAGCATTATAATGGAGGCAAATGAAACACCTGGAAGGAGCCTAAATGTCCAAAAGAAAAATGTGGCCTAGTAATCATGGGCTTCTTCAGGATGTTCTATCCCGTAGCCATTAAAGAAGTCAATTACAGAGGCTACCAGAAACACAGAGAAATGTGTTGTGACATGTCACTGTGAAAAGGCAGAATGCAAAATGCCTTCAACTGTTAATGCATATGCAAGAATGATAAAGAAACCTATAAAAACACAATAGCCAGTTGGCTGGTTGCAGAACCAATGGAGACTTCCAAATTTTTAACACTACTATCATGTCATTTCAATAAAAAAAACGCATGCGTGTTGGGGGCAACAACTGTTGGCGTGTGTTTAAAGAAGTGGAGTGCTCTAAAAGTGTTTTGTCTATTTGTTAAAACTGCATTTGCTCAAGGATGTCATTAGCTTGCCAGAATCCTCAGTGAATGGCTTTCCCTGCCTGAAGGGCTGATGGCAAGGCATAGCAATATGCCTTCTTTTCAGCATTGATCCAGAGTCTAGCTCTTTTCTGGTGTTAAGTGGAAACTCCACAGAGGCAGTCTTTATCCAAGACCCCTCTGACCCCCTCCTTAGTTCCCTCAGGCCCAGCTCCAGACTCTAGAGGAAAAAATCTCTTGCCACAGAAACTCACTCCTGCTGGAATCCCAAACACACAGGTTCCTCTGACTGTCCTTTGAGGACCTTTCACATTGGATCCCATCCTTGTTCCTGGAGACTTGGTTTCTCCACTACTCCATGCTTCCAAGGCTGCCTCCCCCAGCTGCTAGACTCCAGGTCCACCTCCCCCTATTGCTACAGGCTAGCCCATTACCCCCCTCTGGTCAAACTCCCAAGTCCCCACTTTTCTAAGAGGGGTGGGCAGATGGGATGGGACAATACTTCCCCAGCTCAAAGGGCAACAAAGGAACTGATGGGGCATTTTCCAAACAGGTCTTGGATTATACACTCCTGGTAGCAGGGACAATTTTTCTTCTTTAATGATAATTAAGTAGTCCATTGAAATTTAGAAAGTGTGGGATGGGAGGGCACATGCATGATTAGTTTGACTTGTGCTCTGAAGTCAGAGTCAGGGAAGAGGACAACAGATAAGCACATTCTAGTTATCCGAATTCCCTTACTATGTGTGACATCCCAGAGAGCCCAGTGCAGGCCACTAAACACTTTTCTTGACTGCCTTTTCTGGATCAGATACTCTACTCGAGGTAACTGCCAAATCCAGCTTTTCCTGGGCTCCGCCTCTTGGGATATAAAAAACTATAGAAGCACAAGGGACCATTCTTCTAATTCGACACCTTGATTTTCTATTTGTAACGGGATGGTTAATACGGATCTAAAACTCTTAGAGGAGCCTGAACCAGTGTCTACAGAAAGCCACACCTTCAGGACAGAATCTCCTGCCTCTAAGAAATCCTTCAAGTGAGTCTGGGGGGCAACTCAACCAGGACAGTGCAGGCCTTTAAGCTAAATGTACTTGCAAGGAGGCCATTTCCTTGGCATCGTTGACGGGACTCTTGGGATATCGCTAAAAATGGAAATAATGAAATAGAATTTTAATGAAGTTTAGAAAAGAGAAGGAAGGTGGGCCATCTGACAGCCCCACTTCCCCAAGTTCAGTGATCATGGCGGTCTCCCCAGTTGCCTTTCCAAAACCACAGGCTCACATGGCAGAGGCTGTGAGGCACAATAGGACCCCCGAGAGAAAAGGCTGACTCGGGTTGGCTGAAGGCCTGTGGCAGTCACTGCTCCTTCTGCTACGCGCTCTTGCAGCAAGGTATGCAGGGGGGTGGGACTCCAGGGAGCCCCACCTCCTACACCCTCAGTGCTTCCCCCTCCCATCACCTCCTATCACAGGACTGAAGAATGGAATGCTCCAAAAGCTACGCCTAAAAACAGGCTATTCTCCATTCTTTCATTTTTTAAGTAGGGAGGACACAAAACCAACAATCCATCCCCAACCACCTACGACCAATGCCGAATTTACCACTCTCACAGCTTATAATTCATTCAATTCAGCCAACCCACCCTCTTGGAAGCACCTAGAATTATTTTTCCTGGGTGAGAAGACTCTGGCAATCTCATTTTTGTTCAGCTCATAACTTTCCCAGTCACATGGAAGTATTTCAGGACAAAAGGATGAAAGGCCACAGCCTGATTTGAGAAACTAAGTTCTGGGTCATGAGCATCATCTACAGCAAGAGGCTACACAGCAGGGAGGTAGTCTGTTCCAGGAAAAAGCCCCTCCTACACCAATCTGGCCCAAATCTTATACATATTTTAGTAAGTAAAATCTGAGAGCTAGCTCAGATGAGCTGGGGACTGAAGAGAAGCTTTGGCGGTGACCCGGACTTCATTTTTTCCTGTGAGCACTTAAATCCATGAGAAAGAAGAGTCCTTGCACGGTGCAGACTTAAACCCTGAATGCACAGCTGAAGACAACCGAGGAATCTCCTTTCAAGTCTCTAAAAATAAGTTTTTGATCCATGAGAATCTATGTAGACAGGTGCAACCATTTCCCCTCCCCCCTCTCCCAATCCATGGAGTTTGGGGGACAAATCAAATTACTTTGTGAGGTTCCCAGTAGGGCCAGGATTTCACAAACACGTATTCTTTTCTTTTCTTTTTTAAAGATTTTATTTATTTATTTGAGATAGAGAGAGCACAGAGGGAAAGGGAGAGAGAGAGGGAGAAGCCGACGCCCTGCTGAGCAGAGAGCCGGATGCAGGGCTGACTGAGCCACACAGGCGCCCCTCACAAACACTGATTCTGAAACAGGAAGATAAGCCTTCTCCATGGTGGGGAAAGAGCTGGCTGTTGGGATGCCTCTAAATTCAGCACAGGGTCATTCTAGAAACATCTGTGCTTTCCTTTGAACATATATGTCCCAGGGAAACCAGACAGCCAGAATGGCAGCTCTAACACATATTTCTTTTTATGGTATCTTTTAAGAGAACAAACTGACAGGAGATATTTGTCAGGGTAGTAATGACATTTAGATTGATGGCAAGTGTACTTTAGAAAGAGGTGAAGCAATAATTTTTTTTCTCTGAATTAATGTTCCCCTCTTTGTCCCACAGCTGACTAACAGACTTCTAAGAACCTGACATTGCCCACTTCATCCTTTACATAAAAGCAGCCCAGCAGCCGGATTTGTTTTCCAGTCACTGCTCTGGTTTTGATTCAAACCACACATACTCATCATTCATCAGGCCTCTGATGAAACAGTGGACCAGTGGCCACATAGGGTCAAGACTAAGCACTCTGCCCAATCATGGCCTTTCATCCAAGCTAACATATACTGAATATTTTCTACAATGAGTTTAACATCTGAAAGGTAAGATTACCTTGATATGAAAAAAATCAAACACTGTCTCTAATCTACTATTTCTCTAGGAAAAAAAAAATCTTTGTTCATTCTATGGATAATAAAATAGGAGTAAGTTTTTATCATAAAACCGCCATTTAATCCTACTGTGTGCAAACACTTTTACCCATGTGGTCTATGAGGCAGAAAATGAAATCAATTCTCTTTAGATTTTTTGATCCTCCTTCCTTTCTCCTGCACTCCTTAACTTATTTTTTTCCCCCCTCTCTCCCGGATGTTCTTTCATTCCTCATACCAGTCCCAGTTATGATTTTGCTGGACAGAGATCAATTCATCCTATTCTCTCTACATCCATACAATAAGCCCAGGGCCATATATTATCTGAGAAACAAACACAGAGCCTGATCTTTCCTTGAAGTATACGAAGTGGCCTTGGGTGGAGAAGCTGATTCCTAAGAGTTCTGTGTACATATGGGCCTGTGTAAGGATAGGAATATAGGTGCCCCTAATACTTTCTATCTGGGGCGCCTGGGTGGCTCAGTTGGTTAAGCGACTGCCTTCGGCTCAGGTCATGATCCTGGAGTCCCTGGATCGAGTCCCGCATCGGGCTCCCTGCTCGGCAGGGAGTCTGCTTCTCCCTCTGACCCTCCTCCCTCTCATGCTCTCTGTATCTCATTCTCTCTGTCTCAAATAAATAAATAAAATCTTTAAAAAAAAAAATACTTTCTATCTGTTCTGCTCTGAGAACAATAGCACAATTCTTCTGAACATCTCATGGACTGATTCTAGACAAGTAATCTTCAATCCCGGCTATCTATCAGAATCACTGGTAGAGCATTAAAAATGAAAACAAAGCAAGCAAAACAAATCCCCTCTAGCACAAAATGCTGGACCATTCTCTGAGATTCTCATTTGTAGGTCTGTGATGGGGCCTGGGCTCTCAGTTGGTTCCGATGTACTGCCAGTCTCGAGAATCACCCCTTGGGAACTCCTCAGCCACACTGGAGACCTCATCCAAGTAATCTGCATGATATTTACAGTCAGCAAGTACTTCTCTGTTCTCAGAACTGTCCTTCTGGACTAGTGATTGACTGTCCTTTTAGCGTTTCTCTAGAACCCCACTGAAGCAAAAATGAATATGTTTCTTCCCCTTGTCCTTGACAGCTTTAGTCAAACTAAAAATGGACTTTCTCTGCTCCTCTGTCTCCGAGCTCTGCTGGCATCTTTGCGACAGATGGAAAGGCAAAAATCCCTACCTTCACATATGTGTGGTGAGTCCCACCATGACCACCCCCAGACCCCCCTCTTCACCATGTCAAAGGGCAGCTAGACTCTTCCTGGGCTGTCTCATCCATATTCTGGACCTCCTTGCCCACCAGCCTGGACTCCACTGGGCCTGGGAAAAGATAGAGTTTACGGCAAAGAACAGAGCAGTTTAGGGGGAAGGTCTTTTACTTTTCTTCTCTTACTACTGGGTCATTCCTCTCCCTAGTCAGTCATCTCTGCTCTGTTTTCACTCTGGTTCTGTGCTTTCTAGGTCCCCTGCCCTGAAGGGTGTACTTCAGCATTCTGCATTTTCTTATTTATAACATTTACAGTTTATAATTTTATGACTTAGAATTTTTACAATTTAAAATTTACAGTTGTTCTACTTTTCTGTGTCTGCAAGGTTCGTGTCTCTTAGAGGTGTTCTGAATCCTCTAACACTTGAGCAGTGCTATCACATGGCTGCTTTCAAAGGCCCACGTTTCAGAGGTCTAGCTTAGGTCTCAATGTTCCAGCCACCGCCTAGCTCTCTGTCAAAGAGAAAAATAACAGTGTTTTGTTTGTTTGTTTGTTTAAAAAGAAGTCCTCTCTGCTGATCTTTGACTGGAAGCCAGGAAATGGATAGAGCAAAGCACCATTGGATCTATTTTTCTCCCCATTGTGCAGAGAGTAAATTCATCACCCTGACATTGGAAGGATAACCTACTAAGACTGACAGTAAAACCCAACTTCCCTTGAGCCACAAGAGAAACTTTGTTCGGCAAGGGAAAGAAGAGATATTAAAATTAGCAACAGCGATCTGTGAGAGGAGGAGGGGAGCAGCTCAGAAACATGGAGTATGGTTCACAATCCGAACCCCAAAATAAAACTAAACTCCAGTTGTGCTGACATTTGCCTCCTTCAATGGCTGGAGAAAAATCAATCAATCAATCATTTCCCAGTGGGGTTGGTAGTTACCATTAATGTAACGTGGTGACTTGGCACTGAAAATAACATTACAAACAATGAATTATCTGAAAAATAAAGAAAAGGATCTCATTTACAATAGCATCAAAAACAGTAAAATACTTAAGAATAAATTTAACCAAGGAGAGGTGAAAGTTGTTTAGACTGGTAAGTATAAGACATTGATACAAGAAACCAAAGAAGACACAAATAGATGTAAAGGTTTCCTGTGTTCCTAGATTGGAAGAATATTGTTAAGATGTTTATACTACCCAAAGTCATCTATAGATTCAATGCAATCTCTATCAAGATTCCAATGACATTTTTCACAGAACTAGAAAAAACACCTAAAATTTATATGGAACCACAAAAGACCCCCAAAAGCTAAAGCAATACCAGGAGAGAAGAACGAAGCAGCAGACACCACAGTTCATGATTTCAAGCTTTATTATAAAGTAATCAAAACAGTATAGTACTGGCGTAAAAACAGATATACATAGACCAATGGAACAGAATTGAGAGCTCAGAAATAAACCCACACATACACAGTCAACTAATACTTGTCAAGGGAGCCAAGAATACTTGATGGAGAAAACACAGTCTGTTCAATAAATGATGCTGGAAAAAGTGGATATTTAAATGTAAAGAACAGGGGCACCTGGGTGGCTCAGTTGGTTAAACAACTGCCTTTGGCTCAGGTCATGATCCCAGAGTCCTGGGATGGAGCCCCACATCAGGCTTGCAGGGAGCCTGCCTCTCCCTCTTCTGCTCCCCCTGCTTGTGCACGCTCTCTTTCAAATAAAAAAAACTTTAAAAAAAATGCAAAGAACAAAACTGGACCCCTGTCTTATACCACTCACAAAAATTAACTTGAAATGGATTAAAGACTTAAATGTAAGACCTGAAACCATATAACGCCTAGAAGAAAACATAGGGAAAACTCCTTGATATAGGTCTTGTCAATGGATTTTTTTTTGATATGACACCTAAAGTACAAGCAACAAAATGAAAAAAATAAACAAGTGGGACTATGTCAAACTAAAAATCTGCACAGCAAAAAAACAACAAAGTGAAAAGGCAACCTACAGAATGGGAGAAAATATTAACAAATCATGTATCTGATAAGGAGTTAGTATCCAATGTATAAAAAACTCAGACAACTCAATAGCAAAAAAACTCTTAAATAATCCAATTAGAAAATAAGCAAAGGACCCAAATAGACCTATCTTTCCAAAGACGACATGAAAATGGCCAACAGATACATGAAAAGATGTATGACATCAATAATCGCTAGGAAAATGCAAATTAAAACCACAATAAGAGGTCATCTCACACCTGTCTAAATGGCTATCATCCCCCCTTGGCAAAAAAAACCTCCAAGGCATAACAAAGCAGGCGAGGATATGGAGAAAAGGGAATCCTTGTGCACTGTTGGTAGGAATGTAAATTGATACAGCCACTGTAGAAAACAGTATGGAGGGTCCTCAAAAAATTCAAAATAGAACCACCATATGATCCAGCAATGCCACCTCTGGGTATCTATCCAAAATAAATGAAATTACTATGTTGAAGAGATATCTGCACCCCCATGTTCACTGCTGTAAACATTATTTACAATAGTCCAGACATGAAAATAACCTAAGTGTCCATCGACAGATGAATGGATAAAGAAGTTGTGGTGTGTGTATGCATGTTGTGTGTGTGTGTATTTATATATGTATATGTGTGTATACACACACACACATACACACAATGGAATACTATTCAGTCACAAAAAGAAGGAAATCCTGCCATTTGTGACAACATAGATGGACCCTGAGGGTGTTATGCTAAGGGAAATAAGACAGAGAAAAACAAAACTGTATAATCTCACTTATAGATGGAATCTAAAAAGAGGCAAAGTCATAGCAAAGGAGATCAGATCTGTGGTTACCAGAAGTAGTAATTAGGTAAAGGTGGTCAAAAGGGACAAACTTCCAGTTATAAGATAAATCTATACTGGGGATGTCATGTACAATATGATTGATGACTATAGGTAACACTGCTATATGGTATATTTGAAAGTTAATGAGAGTACATCCTAAAAGTTCTCATCACAAGGAAAAAAATTTTTTGTGACTACATAAGATGGTGGTTATTGGGGCGCCTGGGTGGCTCAGTTGGTTAAGCAACTGCCTTCGGCTCAGGTCATGATCCTAGAGTCCCGGGATCGAGTCCCGCATCGGGCTCCCTGCTCGGCGGGGAGTCTGCTTCTCCCTCTGACCCTCCTCCCTCTCATGCTCTCTGTCTCTCATTCTCTCTCTCTCTCAAATAAATAAATAAAATCTTTAAAAAAAATTAAAAAAAAAAGATGGTGGTTATTTACTAAACTTGCTGTGGTAACAATGTTACAATATATGTATGTGGTCATTATGCTGCATACTTGAAACTTACACAAGTATTGTAAGTCAATTTTATCTCAACACTTAAAAAAAAAACCAAACACTATAGCTGATCTCTGCTTATTACTCTTGGAGAGACTGCTGCTGACTAATGATCCCCAGAAACCAGAAGAAGGTAACAGGTTATCTAAGAGAGTCAGTCCAAAGTGAGAGGGAGAGCCAGAGGAACGGACAGACAGACTTTAGCCAAGGCAGCTATAAAAATTTCTGGTAACCTATTACTGCCTACTAATCAGTCAATATTCATCTACAATTGTTTATACAGCTTGAAGAATCAAGAAAGATCTTCCTAAGGAAGGGCTTCCTTAACACGCTACAGAATGGTGCCATGAAACCTGAAGATGAAAACGGCATACAGTAGGTATGCCAAAGGTGCTTTTTAAATACAGGGAGAAAGCAGGGCACAGTACAATATAGCTACAGACCCAGGAAATCTGTTACCTCACAGAGAAACAAAAACAGCTTAATAAGGGCTCACATAAAGGCAGGAAAAACTGAATGAGACTGGAATTATATTGGAGGTAACATTGTGATCTTTATAAAAGAAAGTATCACTAAGGTGCTTGAAGTAATCTCTCCTTTGGTATCATGCTAATATTTCCCCTACTAGCCATGGCGGAGGCTATGGGATATGCATCCCTAACACCAGAGGTTCGTCTCTGACTTGTTCTGCATGAAATGGAACCAGAGTTGTTCAAGTTCATGTTTGTGACAGAAGAAATGAGATGGGTCTGGGCCGCCTTGTTGCCACACTGGAGCAAGGATGCTCTCAAAGACATCAGCAGTAACTTTCAGGAGGCTACCATGCACTCCCTCTGACCAAGCAGAAGGGATCTGGGCATCACAGAGAAAACGATGACTGTATTTTGGAATATGCAGGGTATTTGGAAAGAGACGTGAGTCTAAAATAATACTAAAGCGGAGAATGGGGTGACACAGTGTGGGAAAGGTCACTGTAATCTACAGTCCAGTTTCCAATAGTCTTAAAGTCTTCTCAGTTCAATTTATGATCGCCCTATACTGATGTTATTTTTCAATCACCAGATTATAAAACAAGGACGTAGATTAGAGAGGCTATTTAGCAGGTGGGAGAACTCTGGATAATGTGTTCGGCACTTGCCACCAATCTGTTACCATGGTGACCCCCGTTGTCCCTTATTGGTGAACTATCATGGGGCTTACCTTTTTTTTTTTTTTTTAAAATCCACTCTGAATATTGTAAGAGCTCTATCTATCTGGGACAGAATGCTGGGCAAGATCTCAAGGGCTACAAACTGGACTTTCTGGAGCCAGGTGGCCCTAGCTTCAAGGAGGCTGGGGACATCGGGGGTAGGGTGTTGTCTCACCTGCCCCTGCTCTGGAAGCCACTGGGATGTGTGGGGAAAAGGTGGATTCAGCCCAAGATTCCTTTCCCAGATCAAGTGAGAGCGTTTAGGGTAGATCTTATACATATAAAAGTCTTTTGGTTTGGAGGGCTAGACACATGCACATTTGTTAAAAACAGGATCATTTGGGGCTATATATACCTGCATTTTGTGCTAGAACCTGAAAACAAATGAAAGTAGCTCTTACGGGATGAGACATAGATAAATGTCGAATATGGAAATGTCTTGATTATTTTGGCACACTTCTCAAGATACAGCAATTTCGACAACACTCTGCAGAAGAAGAGACTGGAGTTTATTTTTTTTTTTTTTTTTTTTTTTTTTTAATATTTTATTTATTTATTTGACAGAGAGAGAGTGAGAGCACAAGCCAGGAGACAGAGGGAGAAGCAGGTTCCTCGCTGAGCGGGGAGCCTGACATGGGACTCGATCCCAGGACCCTGGGATCATGACCTGAGCCGAAGGCAGCCGCTTAACCAACTGAGCCACTCAGGCGCCCCGAGACTGGAGTTTTTTAAATTTATTATTAAAGATTTTTATTTATTTATTTGACAGAGAGAGACACAGCGAGAGAGGGAAAACAAACAGGGGGAGGGGCAGAGGGAGAGAAGCAGGCTTCCCGCGTAGCAGGGAGGCGGATGCGGGGCTCAATCCCAGCGCCTGGGACCATGACCTGAGCTGAAGGCAGACACTTAGCAACTGAGCCACCCAGGCGCCCCAAGAGATTGGAGCTTCTTAACACGGTTTAATATAAGAAATTAAAATAAATTTTTTCTTCTGTTGGAATGATATTTTAGTAGTAGATCCCTATAGCGGAAAATAAATCAAAAAGGACAGATACAAATAGATTCCTCTTATACAAGGGATACATTTGGAAAGACAAGCGCATATGTGGGAAAATGCTGAGTGATGTCTGTTATTCACAAGAAAGAAAAACACCAAGGTCCATTAACAAAATTAAAATGAAAACACATATTTTAAAAAGTGCACACGTCAATGAGTGCTTAGGGACAGACAGACAAATGAGGGAAAGAGACCAGCAGATCTGAGGAGTATTTTGTAATTCCTGTGAGCACAAAACATTAGGTAAAAGGAGATCAGTTGAAACTGGACCTGTGAGGACCAGAATTCAGCAGAGTGAACTTACAGCTCTTGGTTGCCGTGGGAACAGCTCAAGCTAATACAATGGAATAAAAAACTGCAAATGAAGTAAATAATGCCAGAGGTGAAGCAACCATGGCCTAGGTAGCTCCACCTAGGGAGAGAGACAGCAAGGAGTTTATGAGGGATATGTGCTACAGGTAAGGATTGGGGTTATAAGACCAGGAATTGGAGTTCATATAAACAGGTCAAGCCGAGACCGCATTCTCGAGAGGGCATGGGAGTACTGCCATCCTACTGTCTCCCTCCCTCACTTTGACAGAAATCAGTGCAGCTCATAAATCAGGGATTTGCTGCCAGCAAGGAATAGGAAACAGGGAAGGAGCAGTTGCTCATCCTCCTGGTGACCCAGTTCCATTGCCTGAGGTCAGAGAATTGTAGTTCCTGCTATTTAGACTTGCCCCCAGGCCCTTTGTACCACCCTGGGGTGGGGGGCTGCCTGGGTGGGGTGTGGGAGTCAGAAAAGGCAATCCCTGAGCAGAGCAAGAGATCCTGAAATGCATCTTGTTAAATATTCACCCTCCCTTTCCCCCATTACTGGAAATCTCTAGAAACAAACTATTGGATCCATTTCAAGGCTGAGAGAAAGAATAGGAGTTGGAGATATTATACCACCATGTCAGGTCTTTATTTCCAAGATGTGTATGCATCCTAAAATTGGACAAGGGTTTGCAAAAATGTCCCTTTCCCAAGCTGGCATGGGAAAACCCCGAGAGGGCAGGACGTGAAGTTGCCAGGGTCCTATCATGGGGAGACAGTTCTGTAGACTACTGGGGCAAAATGCTTGCTTCTCTTGCCCCTGAACCACAAACACAGAGTGCTACATTCTGTTTGAGAGAGTCAGTGTCACGGTTCTCTGCCAGACTGACTCAAGGTGCCTCAGTTATTGCAATTCAGTTACTGGTACCCACTGAGAAGACAGAACTTGAAGACTTTTGTACCCCAGCAATAATTCTGGAAATCCCTAAGACCAAGTCATAAACTTAATGTGTATATATCTAAATAGTTATTTATTTTCTAATTGTTTTTTTAAAGTACTGCATTCAACTTACCTTTCTAATATCTCACCCACGACAGGAAAAGAGGTACTTCCAGGAATAGTCTTTGCCATGAGTTTCCATCACTGGTACCCCCCCCCCCCCCCCCCCCGGCCCCCTGCCCAGACAGCAGGACTCAGGGGACTAGGGAAGAGAAAGCACCTTCTCAAGCCAATTCCCAAAGGCTGTTCTTCAGCTAAAACCGGTGTGGTGCTGGCCACAGGGACATGGGAACAGCCCTTCATGCATTCTTTTAGAACGACGTCTCCATTCTCCTGCCCACCATCCTCCACCCACCTCATAAAGGCAGACGAGCAACTGAGAAATGGGGGCAGGGAACCCAGCCTCCAGCCGCACGTCATTAATACACAGCAGCAGGCCATCCCTACTGACCTGCCAGGTCCACTTTTCTCTCGATAATGAAAAAGGATGTACAATTGGGGCCTAGAAACTCCAAATGCATCCCCCTTGCAACAGATAAGACCTGGAGTGCCCCACCAAGGAAGGGGTGAATAATAAGTCCCACCAACAAGGACACCGACTTGCTCTCTGGGTTTCAGCAGAACAAAACTTTTGTAAAACAATGGCTTTTAAGCCAAAACACGTCTGGTGGTTGGGGGAAACTGCTTAGAACATGGAGTTTGTAAGAATAGGCCTTATGGGCTACAAAGTTCCAAAGCCGCTGCAGTTTCAACATCAGGAGCAAAGCAATCAACAACATAGTCGCCAATTTTGTGTTTTGCCCAGTAAGGGCATTTTTTAAATAGAAAGAAAGAAGCTGTCACCTACGCTATCACTATAATTTCCATAAACAAATAAACCAACCAACAAATAATCTGATAACCATTAGACTATAAAAATTGTAAAAAAGACATAATCCTAAAAAATAAAAAAAAGTTAGGGTAGTGCCTGGGTGGCTCAGTGGGCTGAGCCTCGGACTCTGGGTTTCGGCTCAGGTCGTTATCCCAGTGTCCTCTAATCTAGCCCTGCAATGGGCTCTGTGCTTGGCAGGGAGTCTGCCTGAGATTCTCTTTCTCCCTCTCCCTTTGCCCCTTCCCCTGCACATCTGTGAGCTCTCTCTCTCTCTCAAATAAATCTTTTAAGAAAAAAAATTAAAAAGGTAGACTTTTCCATTAATGAAGTTAGCTTAATGATACAATTCTTTTTTTTTTTTTTTTTTTTTTTTGCGAGAGACAGAGTGAGAGAGAACACGAGAGGGAGGAGGGTCAGAGGGAGAAGCAGACTCCCCGCCGAGCAGGGAGCCCGATGCGGGACTCGATCCCGGGACTCCAGGATCATGACCTGAGCCGAAGGCAGTCGCTTAACCGACTGAGCCACCCAGGCGCCCTAATGATACAATTCTTATATTATAGTTATTTTCCTGATGACTTGCAAATCCTTATTCCTAGGCAGACAGGGGTCCCAGGACAGTGTCTGAAGATGTCTAGGAGCCACTGATGTAGGTCAGAGGCCACATTTGCTGATGGATGGGCACAACAGGGGACAGAGAGTGGCAGCGCATAGGCCAGAACTTCCCCCACCCCCCAGCCAGGCACTATGCCCTCTCCCACCAGAGCAACTTCTAGGCACCTTCCTCTCTCCCACTCAGCACCAGCCTAAGGATAGGCACAGGAAACACAAGTAAAAACAGAATCATTCTGCCATCCCAGCCCTCTGAGGTCTTTTTGCCCCAAGGGCCCCCTGAATCTTCTTGCTCTTATTTTTGCTTCCTTTTTCCACAGATTCCACCTGGTCAAAATTCCAGGTTCTTCCAATCTAAAACCACACAATAGTAATCGTAGGGATGGGATAATAGCCGCAGGGTTTTTACTCCACTGAGGCTTGACATCCAGTTGAGATCAGGATTTCTTTCGCACCAAGTCAATTTTTGTTCACCAGAATATCCACATAGGTGCCTTCATTAAACTTTCATGAAATGGAAATAAGTTGGAGTTTTTTTCTAATTCATTCAATTCTCCCCACAAATACATAATTTAAACGCTGGTAGCTGTTAAAAAGTAAATTACACGATCAAAGGAAAAGTCTAATAAATAAACTGAAAGGTTTCTATTCTCCCAGGATTTCTTGAATTCCAAATGTGCTTCATTTTTTAAAGGTAAGCAAGGGTTTTAACACAAAAGATCTCACCTAAATTCAAATAGGTTATAATTTAGAATTAAAACACATTCCTTAAAAATGCTGCTGAGGGCGCCTGGGTGGCTCAGTTGGTTAAGCGACTGCCTTCGGCTCAGGTCATGATCCTGGAGTCCCTGGATCGAGTCCCGCATCGGACTCCCTGCTCGGCAGGGAGTCTGCTTCTCCCTCTGACCCTCCCCCCTCTCATGTGCTCTCTCTCATTCTCTCTCTTTCAAATAAATAAATAAAATCTTTAAAAAAAAAAAAAATGCTGCTGAAATCCATTTTTACAACCCATCTCTGCCCCTGTGCCCCCCAACAGTTATTTTTTTTTTAATTCAGCAAAGTCTCTCATCAATATACCCCACTAAGAATGCAACTATTTACCTAACACAGCATGGGCTCGAGAAAGCTTAGATGCCCCAATCCCTCCTCATTCCTCTAAGAAACTTTAATAAAAATGTTTACATTTTTTGCAATTAAAATGTCAAAAACAAAACACAGCACAAGGAACTGCCTTTAGTCCAGCCATAGGGAAGAAGCCCAAGCTTTCTAGGATGACTGAGGTCATTAGGACAAGACTAGACTAACAGAGCATTGAAGGTCAACAGCAAGAAAGGAAAGAACTCCAGGGTTTGTGTAACATTAGCAAGGCTAAATGTTATCACATTTGCAAAACACCACCAGAATCACAAAGCCATATCGATTTTAAATATGAGGCACCCTACTCAGAATGAAACCATTTCCCCAAAGAAAAGGCAATTCCACTAAAGCTGAAACACTGTATGGGGGGGGGAAGGAGGGACTGGATCGTCAGGGGCTTTAAAAATTCATTCTACGGGTTCTTTCACTTGAAAATGCTTCTACTTGGGATATGAAGAAATGTAAAAAGCTAGTTAACCTTCATGGTTATTCTTAATGGTTGCAAGTAACATTTCGTTCTTCTGCTGGTTCATTCTGAGGATGTTGGAAGAGAAAGGGAGACTAACTAGCTTTTTCCATTTTGATGATGAATTCCAGCCCTATGGAAGAGCAGGGCTGGAACCCCACGATGGCACCAGGAGAGGGCGGAAGCACCGAGAAGCTGGCGTGAAGGCAAGGCTGCACACTTCTGTTGTTTTAACAAGTTCAAACCTACGGCCACAGGCCATCCAGATCACATGCAGAATAAAAAAAGACTCGAAAAAACAACTTTCAGTGTCTAAACGGGAAAAAAATGACTCCACAGGCGAGCCATTCTCCTAACTGGAGAGCAGCAGTTTTAAGAAGCTGCCTGGCACCGAATTTCTAAGTGTGCAGCCACGTCTAATTCCATGAGATTGAAGTGTGTGGTGCACGGCTGGTTTTTTTTTTTTTTTTTTCATTGCAGAGGCACGAAGAATGCAAATTGCCTTGAACACTCACACGTGAGAAGCCCAGTTCATTACAAATAAGCTGAAGTCAGTTGTCCATGCAAAGTACATGTATAGTAAAGGAGTGAATAACATACCCATTCCGATAGGTCACTGAGCTAGCAAAAATCAAAAACAAAACAGTAAATGGATATTTTAGTGGACGCGGGTCTTGCCAAAAGCTTTCAAGTAATTTGAGGAATCTACTGATGCTTACTGTAGGGGGGGGAAAAGAAACAAAACCCAATGAGAATGAAGGGGGTGGATTTCCCACCTGGTGAGTATGTGGTTATTTTAGCTAGAAGTTAGCAGTGGCATTAGATGTAAAAGTTTGTTTTTACTTTTTCCCCCCCGGTACAGTGCTGATGTCATCAAGAAACAAGCAAGCAGCATGCCATTGCCTAAATTTGTGTGCACTACTTTTTCATAATTATATTTACATAAGAAAATCCACCCAAAGAAAATGGTCAGTACCCACATCAGGCAAACTTGGAATTTCTTTTTTCTTAGAAATACTGCAAACAATCATTTCGATTTTTTTTTTTTAAACCAAAGAGGTACTTTCTTACCATGAACTAAGGTCTTCCAGATGGCATATCTTAATTGGCTAGGTTATCAAAAGGCCAGCTCAAAAATGAATTAGGAGTTATTTGCATACATTTTCATAAATGTCAGCTTATCAGAGAAACATTAAAATCCATTATTATCAGCATAAAATCCTAAAATCATAGCATAACATGCGAGAGAACTGTAAGAAGGGGAAAAGAAGGGAGGACGAAAGGGGATATATGTATAATGACCATTTGGTCTGTGCAAAAACATACTAAAAACCTTAGTTTGGAGGCCTCTCATGATTATTTAATGTCTGAAAATGATGTCTGGCTCTTTGAAGAAAGAAGTTCTGTCAAAGATACAGAATATATCCAATACATCCCATATTCTTGTACAAGAAAATTTATAGAGGATTCAGGTCTCAAAAAAAATTAAAATTATATACTTATCACTCCATCTTAGACAGAGTTTGGGAAATTCTTTGTCCACGCCAAGGGAGAAAGAGAATAAACACATTGATTCAACTCTACCTAAAATTATGGGAGCCAGGGTCTCAAGAATAGTGGTTAACACAAACAGGCTACCATTTCCACAGCTAATCAGCGATGGGCTACACACCAGAAAAAGTAAGGTAGCAATGCTTTTTCTTTTTAACTTGGTGCATGGGAACCTTCACACAGGAAAAAGTTCTTTTGCATCTAAGTGGTGTCAGTATTTAGAGATGGTGAAACCAAAGCCCAGAGAAGGTAGGAGATTTGGCGCCATCAGACCTCCAATGGGCAGCGCCAGGACTATACCTAAACCACCTGCCTCCCAGGTTCATCCCTCAAACAGGTTGCCTCTGATGAGCCAATCTGAGTGAACTCTAACACAAGACAGAGTTTAAAGAGTAGTTTTTGACATACAACCTCCCCCAAGCTTTTACATGTAAGAATTATTTCACCCAATAGATTTAATTATTTTTTAAATACAAAAATATTATTTTTGTAGCAGGTATGGACAACTGGCTTAAGTTAAAATAGAAAGGGAAGCATCCAAAATCAGAATGCTATTTTTCTCCACTTCAAAAGAAAAAGCAGGGCCAAGTCAAGTAAAAATTTAATGCCGTGGCATCCTCCTCTAATTAGGAGCTAGGCAGGGGTAATATCCCCAGGATGAACCACCTGACAGGCACTTGTACTGTGCTGGGGGTGGGCTCCCGAGTGCTGGTGCTAAGGACGCGCTTGGGGAGCCTGAGGCAGTGGCTTTTACCAATGAGGGCAAAGAAAGGTCGGACTTGAACACCTAATGGGGCTATTTCGGCATATCCTGGCTACCCTGGCTTTAGGGTATATGTGGGCAAGTCCTAGGACTTGTATCATAATACATGCAGAAGTGACTTTGCAGTTTTTCTCCAAAGGAAATCTTATGTACTATTCTAAAGGTGAGCTAATGCCTACTGTTAGATTTGATTCATTAAATGATTTCTCTTTTAAAAAAATGTCAATGGGGATGAGGTTTATCTAGAACTGTGTACGTAGTTCCTCCATCAGTCTTGTTCCCTTTCCATACACATACCAAAATAAATTCTCATTCTGGCTATTTGCTGACAACTAAGAAAGGAAGGCAAAAACCTCAGATTGAGGGGCTAAATCTGGATAATGGGGTATCCCGTCTCTCCTACAATCTAGAAATGGTGGGAATTCGCTTTCTTCATTCTGGATGAGTTCATACAAGATCTCCACCTCTGGGCACAGCTAGAGTTCAGACTTTAGTCAAGGGGCTTCTAACTCTCAGCAGCACCTGTTTTGATTTGTTCCTTACCGACCAGTCTCAGGGTAGATGTATCTTTTGCAGATTCTTTTTAATGTTGCCACATTTCTGTGACTTTATAAAATGGATCAATGTCCTGAACTTGACTACAAGCTAAGTATCTCAGGACATGTATTTTAATGACCTTTACATGAATACAGCATAATGTGAGATTAAGTCTCACTGCCGGTTCTAAGGTCACCTGGTGCGAAGAGACAATCTCTAGATTCTCAGAAGGCGCAGGCTCATCCTCCTCAGACAGGGCAACTGCACTGTAGGCCACACGTGTGCATTTCTCTCGCAGCTGTGTTGCATGTAGTACGCCCCCTCTAAAGCCAGGGGCATATGAAAGGAGCCTGATGCTCCTTTGAGGGTTAGTAGTTGGGACTATCACATAAGTAATATGGGAAATTAAAGAGCCACCTCTCAGGGAGGTTAACTGTAAGAAAAGTTCCTGTGAAGTAATAACTTTCCAGGTCACGTTTCCCAATCAAGGTTAAAAGGCTGATTGTGCATTAGCATTCTAGACATTCTAGCAATGAAAGGGAAGCATGATCTCAGGTGTTCATGATGTTACATGTTCTTCCGTCTTATGGGCAATCATAGCATTAATGCATTTTATATGGTTTTTTTTTTTTTTAAGTGGTAGACGTCTAAAAATGATTAAGTCAAGTTTTAGAGAAAATCAGAGCCCTTATCAGAAGGAGTACAGCTGGTAATTGTGTTAATCAAGGCCTTTCATTTTTAGAAGCATTATGCCCATTCACGTCAAAACCCACTTGGAGTTCTGTGCACCTGGTCATATAGCAGGGATTTCTCCTTCCTGTGAGGTATTTGAATATGAAAGGAGGGAGTGGAGCGGAGATGAAGAGGAACCAGTATATATTTTCGGCACATGTAGAGATTTCTATCATTTAATTTCTACCCAACACCACGAGGTAGGTTGCATTTTGAAGATTTGGAAAGTAAGGTACAGAAAGGAAAAATAATTTGCCCCAGAAGTCCCCTGATGCATATAGCTTGGACTGAAAGCCCATCTGCCTGGCTCTAAAGATGGAGCTTTTCTCATGACCAATGCTGCTTGCTCTCTCTTCAAAGTCATTTCTAAGGGATGGTGGGATTGAGGGTTCCGAGGGGACGTGCTGACATCTCTTTTAGTGCCATGTCCTGATGAAAGCGGCTGGGTATTTCACATACTGTAGGTCCAATCAATCAAAAATGTGAAAATATTTTAATATTTGTAGTATGCAGGGGTTTTACTTCAAACTTCAGCCATTTAATTGGCCACAGTGCCAAACATCTATCTCTTGGTAATTTTCTCCAGAATAAAATCATATAGGATTTAATCAGAGTCAAATTGACCCAAAGATGAATTCAGCTAGGGTGGACTCTGGAGGGGCACCACACGTTCTTGGCCTCATTTTTTCTCCTTTTCAATGTAAAGCTTGGTCCCACAAGCTACTTGCTATAGTTAAGGACAGTTCAAGAACAAACTCTGTTGTTAAACAAAGCTGGACACCTTTGTTTCTGTTAGCAAGGGGAATTGCTGCAGAATTGTAAATCCTTGCAAAAAGACTTCTGTACACAGATCACGTGAATAAACCAACAACTGAAGTCATTTTTTAAACATGTTCAGTTGCTGCAAAGCAGTGAACAGACACACCACATGAGGACCAATTTATGGCTAGAAAGAAAAATTACACTCTTCAAAACATCCCATTTGGTGGCAGTCATGATCATTAGTGAAAGTAATATCTATTTAAAAGCAGTAAATGCCTATTTCCAAACAGAATGGACTGGCATACAAAGGAAGCGTCATCCCACTCAAACATCCCCAGGCTTCCCAGAGTATCATTACGGTCTGTCATGTTAACTCACTTCCTTTTTTCCCCCTCTTTTTCTTCCCTGCTGAATATTATTGTCTAAAATCAAATTAAATACTAATGGTAAATGTGCACAGAAATCATTTCAGGAAAGCAAAACAATCAGACTCAAGAGGTTATATAAAAATATTATTTCTCATAGTAAAGATCAAAAGCCCAGATGGAATTGTGAGAGTATTCCAAGAGGGTTACAGTAGCTGAAGCTGCTAGCCAGGTGACTAGTTAATAGAACCACCAACAAATAACATCTTAATAATTTCAAAAGACTCCAGGTCTCCTTCCAAGTCCCTTCCTCCTAGCTCTAAGATCCCTAGTCAATGATGATGATGATGATGATGATGATATACATGTCAAGATGAGAATATTATCTTTGGTAAAATAGCACAAAAAGGCAACATGACACATGGGAAATTTGAGTCTGACCCAACATGATGATTACTGTTATCCAATGAATATTTAATAAAAATGTCACAGATCATTTATTTTGGACTCAAGTTTTCAAAGAGAATGAATCCCCCAATAAGATTTAATGTACTGGTTTTTAAATATGGCAAATTAAAGATGGCCCCTGAAATATATAATTATATTGAGTAAACTTTTCCTACAACATGGCTGGTATTTAAAGTAGGTCTTATTTTTATGTTCCAAACTATGTACTCACTCTTACAAGTTGGTCTTCACGTTCTCTTTGGAAAATGCATTGCAATATATTCTTATTTAAGACAGACCAAGTTAAGCCTATTATTTAAGTGCATGGCAATTAAGAAGAGCAAGGATTACAACCAGAACTTCTGAATTTACTTTTTCATGTACAGAACTTCCTGAACCACTCAAGCTAAATGAAAATGAAGTCCTTTCAAATACACTTTTTGAGCAAAACAGGATAAGAGAATGCCCAAGAGGTAGTTCTCCAGTTAACATAGCTTCTCTCTACCTTCCCAATTTCTATCCTTGGGCCATAAGTAGGAAGAGTCTAGCTGCTCTTGCTTGAAACTGAAAGTGCTAATATTCCAAATCAACCAGCTCCCCCTCACCAAAGAGGTCTATAAATGATGAGTTGTTAGTTTTGGAAAAATAATGAAGAATTAAAAATAGATTTGTTCGACTGAGCTGAAGGGTATGTGCCTATGGAGGAAAGCATTGGTACTGAGGTTTATGTGAGGGGGAAGCAGACACAGACTTCAGTGAACAAAAACTCACCTGTGTTAATGCTCTACAGTACAGAACAAAGCTATTCTCAGGCAGCTGACAAAAGCATATTATTTTAAACCAAAAGAGCGAAGAAGTACAAACACTGTTGTTAAGGACCCTAGAAAACTAATTAAACATTCTAATTTTATAGATGAGAACACTATGGACCCAAGAGATAATAAATCTTGAATAAGATTACACTATGAGCTGGAAGATGACCTACATGTAAATACTGGTTCCCTTGAGTCCTTGGTCATCATCTCTTCTACCATAAATGAGACATTTCTTTATTATGTATGAGTTCATCTGAGTCAAGTGAGAATAAATTGTGCTAGGTATTACAAATTGTTCCTACCTACATGCAGTTTACTCCCCAGTATAGGATGCAAAAAATTAGACTTGCAATTATAGTACAGAATGAGGAGAACTATTTATTGACTGTTGCTCAAGCAAGGACACCTATCCCAGACTTGCAGGGTCAACAAAGGCTTCTCAGTAGATCTGGTATTTAAACTGGTTCCATGAAGGAGAAGTAGAGATTACACAGAGGAAGACAGAGAGGAGGAGGAAGCTGTTCTAAATGGAGGGAATAGCTGACACACATGAACAGAGGCAAAAGAGCACTGTCATATTTGAGGAAGTGAAAGGAATTCAGTATGGCTGAATACTGAGTGCCCTGGGGGGAAGCGGTGAGAGATAGGGCAGGAAAGCTGAGCAGGGTTCACAAATCCAGAAGGGTTTTATATCTAGTTAAGGAATTTGGAATTTTTCTCAAGGTAATGGGAAGACAAAGCGTATACAGGGAAGTATAATGATTAGATGTGCATTTTGGAAAGAACATTATAATAGCTGAACAACAAAAAAAAATGGCGGCAGAGGTGGGTAAGTATAGAAGGAAACAAAGCAGTTAGTAAGCTACTGCTATAACCCAGAAGACAGAGGATAGTCATCTAGTGGGGTATCTAAGGGGGATCAAGAGAGATGTTTGGATTTGAGATATTCAGGCCATAGAATTAAAATACCTGATGATAAATGGATATAAATAGATGTGGTCATTTGGAAAAGAAAGAGTCAAAATTATTCTAAAGTCTCTGGTTAAAGACTTTCTGACATGGGAGCTATGGAGCATAACCCCTCAGTTTAATACTTAGGACCATTCTACTAACAACAGAAACTCAAGACCACTCTACATTTTCTCATCATGAGTGAAATTGTGGAGTCCTGGGAGTCAAAGATTGAATTCAACTGGAAATCCTCACCAAACTGCTATAACATAGTTGTACTTCACTGGGAGCAGTCATAAATCTCTGATGAGAGTTTTCCAAGAGAAAAGAACTGCCTAACAGGCACCCTCCATCTCAATGCCCTCCTCACATTTCCTGGTGGATTATGGGTTAGGAAAGGGGAGTAGGTTCAATGTCCTATATCCTGCTTGTGCAGCATCAACAGTGATCTCTTCCATTTTCTGGTGGAAGTTGATTAACCCAAAGGAAGCAGGTTTAGGGTTGCTCAGTAACAAGAATTAAACACAGAGAGAAAGATTTAGTATCTCTATATGGATCAGCTCAAGGCTCCTAAGGTTTCCTGGTTTGAACCTGGAGGAATGAAATGAAGTATGCACTTTTGGGCTGTGGTGTGTCCCAATCCCCACCTAGGACGTAAATCAGGTACTCACCCCTTCGCTGCCATTTTCACCTGTGTTGGCAAGCATTTCCTGTAGGGCTCTCACAGAGAGGGACTGTTCCAGCGCAAAATTGCAGACGCAGAGATCTGGAGGAACATACTGTGGAAATAAAACCAGAATGAGGATACCTACTCGTATCAGTTGGGGATAGAACACACAATAACAATCTCAAGGGCAAAGAGCTTATGAATCAGTGATAGGTGGATGGATGAATAGGAATATACAAGGTAGATTTCTCTTATTCAAGTTAAGATGGGTTTCAAGTTGGATTCTAAAAGATGAGAAGAAGAAAATCCCTAAGTCTCAAGGAAACAGTGACCAAGATGTCAGGAGCAACTTGAGTGTGGCTGATAGTACATACAGGAGAAGAACACACATACAGCCTTGCCGAAGAAGGGAAAGGGAAAAAAAAAAAAGAAGAAGGGAAAGGGAAGATACACTGATCCACACCGATACCTGTGTAGGACCAAAGGAAGAAAGCCACTGGGACCTCCTCCACAATCATCTCTAAGAGGGCAATGGACAGACCACAATGTGGCTCTAGACAATAGTGACCATGATGGGCAATCTATTTACTTGTTAAGAAAACCTGGCTACTGCAGCATAAGAGAATTAAGAGCTGTACAAATATAGTTCTGAACAAAGAAATGTCCAGAACTATAAGAACCAATGACCCCGACGACAATCACTCCAATTTATTATGTGCTCAGGTAATATAATATTCATGCTTCTTCTGGAACATTTCTCAACAACAGTTCAAGACAGCTTTTGCTGCATACTGACTAGTAATAGCTAATGCTGAGTACTTTCTCTGTGCCAAGCACTGTTCTAAGTGCTTTGAATATATTAACTCACTTAATCCTCAAAACCACCCTGTAAGATGGGAATTATTAACATTCCAGTTTACAGCCAAGGAAACTAAGGCATAGAGAATTTAAGTCACTGCCTAAGGTCATGGCTTCTATTTGGCTGAGTTGGATTCAAATCCAGGCAATCTGTCTCCAAAGTCTATCTACTTAACTCTACTGTGTTCTGATCACTGACGGAAATATTAAAGATATTTTTCACAACTAGAATATTTTCAATCAGCAAATATTTAAGTATTGTATTTATAGAAAACACAGTGCTTGGTAGTGAGAAAGATATGAAGACACACAACATCATTGCTCCACAGGAGCTTACAGCTAGTTTCATGATACGCCATTTTCCTTGGGAATATAGCTTATAATCAACTTACAAACCAAGCCTTGGTTTCCTATATGACACTGGAGAACATGGCCACTAGGAGAATAACAGGAATGAGGAATGAGGGCCAGAAGTCACCAACAGCTATGTTTAATACTCTGAGACAGGTAAAGTGGTTTCCGTGGAGCTCCCAATTTAAAAGCCAAAGCAAGCCCACTGTGGTCATTTGGGAAAGAAAGAGTCAAAGTTATTCTAAAGTCTCTGGTTAAAGACTTTCTGACATGGGAGCTATGGAGCACAACCCCTCAGTTTAATACTTAGGACCATTCTACTAACAACAGAAACTCAAGACCACTCCACATTTATGGGTTAGGAAAGGGGACCCCACTATTAAGGCACAGATAACCTCTGACTTCACCATTTTCATTTTTAAAATAATGAAATGGATAATCTCTAAATTTTCTTTAATTTTGAAGTGTTTCATGCATCCCTTCCCGCCCCCCACCCCAACCTCAACGCCCTCAAATAAAATGATGTTCTACTTGCTTGGCCTACTATTTCCCCTTATTAAAAGTTTTCAGACCCCCAAGCCAAGATTGGGTAATCCTATCCCAAAGGCTAAAGGCCTCTGGGACACTCAAATTTTGAGGACTTTTCTACAAAGTATGTTTCTACTCAGGGTCACCAAAGTCCAAAATCCTAAAAACCCAGTCTTCTTAGAATTCTGGCATAACACACAATTGCCCAGTTCTTTTTATGAAAATGACTACAGGAGAAACTGTAATCAGGAGACAACAGCTTTTATTTTATATATTTCTTGCTTTGTTTTCAAAGTCTGTTCTTGCTGTAGGTAATTAACTCATTTGTATGGCACGTGAGCGAGCAAACAGCTGTTAATGCAGGGCAGAGCCTCACATCCAGAAAGTGTTTCGAGAGCACATACAGCATCGTTATAAGTAGCATCCAGTATGATAAAACACTTCCCGAAAGGCCTTACGCCATAAACATAGATCGTCTAACTACGTTTCCCCAAATACGATGCCATCAGAGAAAATTTTAGAGATTCCTTCCCACTTTTTTTTTTTTAAAGATTTTATTTATTTTTTGAGAGAGAGAGAGAGAGAGAGACAGCGAGAGAGGGAACACAAGCAGGGGCAGTGGGAGAGGGAGAAGCAGGCTTCCCGCTGAGCAGGGACCCCGATGTGGGGCTCGATCCCAGGACCCCAGGATCATGACCTGAGCTGAAGGCAGAAGCTTAATGACTGAGCCACCCAGGCGCCCCTCCTTCCCACCACTTCTTAGTCTACCTGGATCTCATGTCACCAGAAGAAGCAGCAAAAGAGCCAGGGTTTGTTTGTGTGTTTCTTTCTCTTTCACTTCACTAAAGCAGGTAATTGGGAGATTTTTCTATTCAGGAATGTCTGCAGTGATGGTTGGTACTTGGCTAATCAACTGAATGATTTCAACATTCCTGCTCACTCTTATAAGAACCCTATGGAGTCCATTCTCCTGTAGACCTAAGCATTCACAGGCCCGAGTACGAAAGATCCTGCTCTGGCATGAGACTGTGTGATTCTAAGTCACTTTTCTTTCTTCCCTGGCTCTGGTTTACTTGGACAGGAGACAGGTGCACTCCCCCAACACTGCCATCATCCATCCTGATGGAGGGCCCCCAGTAACACAGACATGAGACATGCTCCAATCATATTTTTCTTTTCCCTCCAGATAGGATAAGTCCCAAGGCGGTCAAGACTTCATTACTGGGACAAATGGACACATGTAAATTGGGAGACAGTGGGCACAGGGAGAAAGCACCTCAAATCAGAGCACTGTACCTGCCCTGGTTTATGCAGTTTCCTTACAGTTTAATTTTTCTACCTCTAGAGTGTGGTCCTTGCCTGGAGCCTGCACTTGGGGATAAGGTCACACCAGTCAAAGAGCACAGAGAACAACATGGGGACAGTGGCAAGGGAGAAGACAGGGCAACAGGAGTATCTGGAGAAAAACAAAACGCAAGTAGTAACTGGTGACATAAATGGAGTGCAGAGCACAGAGCCAGCTGACCTGCTACACCAGCTGCCATCCTTAATTAAACTCCACACCAGCCTGAGCTCCCACCTCCACATTCTTCAAGACTAAGCAAAGGCCACTCGTCCATCAAAGCTAATTTGTTTGCAGTGCGAGAGTCCCCCAGGAGGTGGGCTCATCGTCTGTGGGCTCTGGGCCTGTGCCTCAGTCACTCTGTGGCACGTGTTTACTGATTCCCAGCATGGAAAGAAGGGCTCTGTTGACATCTGTTCTGAAACAGCTCTTCATCGCTCTCCCCAGCCCCGTCCGCTGCCTAGAGAAGCACTACATTCCCAAATGTCCTACAGAAAACCTTGAGATTCCGGGGCCCTGCCAAAGCCAGGAACCAGGTATTCATTTAGCTCCATGATGTGGAAAGCAGTAGAAGGGAAAGCCTGTGGTGGACTCTCTGTGGTCCGTAAATCTAGGTAACATCTTCCTCACTGCACCGGAAGTGTTTTTCCAAGGCTTACTAAAAGCAAGATGGTGGGAATCTGATACTCTTGCTGTCAAATTCACATAGCATTCTTCTGCCTAGCACCTCACAATATGCACTCAGCACTGTGCTGGCTTGTACTAGCCAGGCTTTGGGGCAAAGGAAGAGGGAGTCAGTTACAAGGGGGGTGGGCTGTCCTCCCTCTACTCCACTGTGAACCACACTCTGTTCCGCCTATCTACTTCTCATGCAGTGCAGTCTGTTTCACTAAATTGTGGGTATCTTGAAAAATCTGTCATTCTACTTTTGGTATCCCCAGTATGAAGAACAGCAAGTGCTCAACTCCAGTCTTCTGTGTTCTAGAAGACTCTCTGAGAGTATGTGGTTGGTGGTGTCTGTGGATGCAGACAAATTGTACTGAGCACTCACCTGCCTGGCTGGGCCCTTTCCCCCAACTTGTTTATGATTCAAAAGGACCTGTCATGGGTCTCCTTCCAATTCTCCATTAATCTATCTGGTTCTCACATAGCCAGGCCTTAATGATACACTCTCTAAGTGTATCAATAGCTTTGAATTAAAAGCAATATTGGGCGGGGGGTGCCTGGGTGGCTCAGTCATTGAGCGTCTGCCTTCGGATCGGGTCATGATCCCAGGGTCCTGGGATGGAGCCCTGCATCCTGCTCCCTGCTCGGTGGGAAGCCTGCTTCTCCCTCTCCCACTCCCCCTGCTTGTATTCCCTCTCTCGCTGTGTCTCTGTCAAGTATATAAATAAAATCTTAAAAAAAAAAAAGCAATATAGGGTGTATTAGTTAAGTGTGAATACTCTAGCATAGGACTCCATAAGGTCCTATATCTGTTCGACTGCTTATTAGTAGAATGAGGATAAGCAGGTAACTTAGTCTCTCTGTGTCTCAGTTTCCATATTTGTAAAATAGAGATATAATAGTATCTGTTTCTCAGCATAGGCAGTTTTTATGTTTAAGAACTTAAAATAGGGTCTGGTACATAGAAACAAATGTCAGACATTATCCATCACAGAGCAGTGAAATCAGAACATCAATAACTCACTTATATGTTCATTTATAGACTAGTATCTTTGAGGTTCTTATTATGTGTAAGGATAAAGCAAATTCCCCAACCTTCAAGGTTGTGTGGTCAAGTAGAGTGTCAGGGAAGCAAATGGACAATTTCCAAAGTATGCTTCAAAAGGCCCAGGGTGAGTAAGAAAGTGAGGAAGCACATAGAATCAAACTTGTCTGGGATGGAAGGCTAGGGAGGGGAGATGGAGGTGGGGGGGAGACAGAGAAGGAGAGGGAAGAAAGCAAAGGCAGGTGAGAAACAACGCTGAGGAAGAAGTAGGCATTAGACTGAGAGGGTCAGATTTTTCAAGATACCCACAATCTAGTGAAACAGACTGCACTCCAAGACCCCTTGTCAAGGAGTTTGGACTTTATCTTCAGAGCAATAGAATACCATTAAAGGAAGTTATGCAGGAATTAGTCTAATCAAATTTGCATCTTTGAAAGATCATTGCAGCTCCAGTCTGAAGGAGGCTAGACCAAGGCAGAGAAACAAATTAGGGAGTTGTTGCCATATGCTGGTTATTAGGTGACAATAGCATGAATTAAAGTAATGGTGCTGGATGTGGCGATAAGGGAATTAATCTCAAATATCTTGAGAAGATAGGAGAGGTAAGACCTGGCAATTAATTGAATGTAGGAAATGGAGAAGATGACCAGTGTTCCTACAGGATGGAAAAGAGTGCAAAAAAACTGGGGTACAGTAAGAATAAGCCACACCAAATATCAAAAGGACCACAGAGATGGTAATTACACTTGGTAAATTGTCCACTGGAACCTCCCATTTGGGCCAACAGAATGATGACAAGAGAGCAGAGGTCTCTGTGACTGTGTATGGGTATCCCCACAGATGTCAGCAGAGGTAGGCTCATCTGGGAAAAGAGTGGGAATCTGAGAGGATGATGCATATTCTCCATAATAAGAGAATTCCTGGAGACCCAGCCTCCACAGTCAGCCCAATTAACCTCACTTTCCTTTCCCACATCCATTAAGTAGTCAGGCAGTATTTGGAGTACCACAATACACATTCAGTACTGCACTAGCTATTGCAGGGAACAAAAGAAAAGGCATGGTTTCTGTCCTTTAAGAAATTTTTAACCTATTTGAAGAGACATCTACTGTACATGAAACTTTATAAAACAATGCAAAAGAGAATATTCAATGCTAAATTGAGAGGTAGGAGTTCTATGTCCTGCAGGAAACAGAGCCCTCTCAGCAATGTTGTGATTAGGAAAGCACAGCCCAGGCTGGAGGCTGGCCTCAAGATGGTTTATGTGAACAAGAAGTTCCTGGCACATAAAAAGAACTCAGAATTTTGTTTAATGAATGAACAAGATGGGGGAGTTATTCTTTCCATTTTTTGGTGTCTTCTTCCCTTCTGTTTAAAATTCCATTAGTTGAAGCAGCATTTTTAAGTTAGGAGCTTCACAGAACCTCTGTCCTTACTTTCCTTTGCTTTTTCACCCAACTCCCCAAAGAAAAAGGTTCAAGCACTTGCAAATGTCATGAGTCAATAAAGGGAGTAAGCAAAGGAAGGAGAAAGTAGAGAACAACTCCTGCTTACTAATTTTTCCACCTATACCTCCCACTCCAGTCCCAGGACTGAGCAGTCAGATGCATACATGTGATTGACATTGTATTATACTTATGTGCTGATGGGTTTATATGGACTCAGCCCTACTGCAGGGGGTAGGCTGCAGAGTCTAACCTGCAAGGTGAGGTCATTTCTAATGTGGGCCATCTGGGGAGAAGCAGTGACTGTGAGAACAGAGGCCAGAACTAAGTAGGCAGAGCTGAGGTAGCTGGGAAAAGGTAACCTCACATTCTTTGATCTACACTATGAAGAGTAAGCGGAGCCAGTGGGATATTCTTAGATGTTACAGAAGCATCCAACCAATGACAGGTCTGAAAGTAGGAAGTAAGGGACTTGGGCAGGTCATTCTTTCCTCTATGCTTCCACGTAAATGGGGACAGGAAGAGTGAGCATGTTAACTGCATGAGAATCAGAAACTTTAAGCTAGAATGTTGAATACATTTGACCTTCCATTTTAATTTTTCTTGTGTTATTCCTTAGTGTTTAACAAAATTTTTTTTTGAGGTTTTGGTCTGTTTCGGTTGGATCACATAAATTGAGGAAAGAATTTTGGTCTATAAGTGAGCCAAAACATTAAAGCAAGGTGCCTTGGTATGGCCAATGGGACGGTAATGGGGTTATTGAACAGGAGAACCACAAGACAGAAGCAAAACTTGGGGCAAAGCCAAGGTCCTTGTCAAGCCAGCTCTTACCAATAGGACATCTCTATTCAGAAGCCTTGAACCTTCTGAATTTTATTAATGAGGACAGTATCCCAATTGCCCCCTTCATGCTCTACTCGTGCTGCTTGAGATAGCCTAGTCCATGAATAAACATGGCTGGTGTTTAATCTCATGGCTCCAGATTTCGAACTGTGTATACAGAGAGAGTCTATTTCTCCAGAAGCACTACGTGTGCGAGTAACAGGCAAAGATGGACTCAATCCCCAGTGGCCTGGCTTCCATATGCATTGTGTTTGTTCCATTTCACCATACCACCTCAAAAAAGACTGATAACCATCACCCTATGATGACTTGATGCAGTCTTAACTCAAAGACCATGGATTAGAAGGCTTCCCAAGATTCCTGGCACAGAAACCTAATCTCTCCTCCAGAAGATATTTCAGTCGGGTACAGGCTGGCATTTGGAGAAGACTAATTCTCCATGGGATAGCATTAGGATGGCCAGAGATGGCATGTGTAACTTGAATTTCAGGAGCTTTAAGCACTTGACAAACATTATCTCATTCACCTACATAAGCAGACATGAGCTCATTTGTGGACTTCCTCTCTTATCCAAAATACATAATTATTTGTATTGTGTTGATGCTTAAAAGGCAGAACCAGTCATTAACCAAACTAACACCCACATCTTGTCCCAACCAGGTTTTATTTAAATATTCATGCAGTTAAGTACTTTTTAAACCTACCTTTGTCACCTCTAAGTTTTTGATAGATTATAATAAAGAAAGTTAATATAGTGAATGTTTAAATCTGAAGATGTTGCCTAGTTTCTGGATTTCTGTAAAAATAGAGGGTGGTTCTACAACTGTTTTTGAGACAACTCAACTGAGATACAAAGGAATTGGGTAAAACTTATACAGGCCAAGAATAGAACCCATATATACATTCTAAATGTATCTATTTACTTATCTCTATCATTTTACCAGGTATTATGTTGCATTCTTTACAAATATTCTCTCATTTCACTCTAACCTCAACCCTTAGGGAAGAGATATTACAGCCATTTTACAGATGAGAAAACAAACTCAGAAAGACTGAAAAAATTTCCCCTTAATCACATGCTGGAAATGGCACTTAAATCTTGAATTTCAAACTCCACTCTTTCTGATTGATCCTGTGTCAGTACTCCTGAAGAGAAGGCCCCATCCCCACACCAAGCTTGCAGAATTCTAACTACTAGGCTGCCTCCTCTCAAGACTTATACTTTAATAAGAAGTGAAGGGTTTCATATTAGATTCTTGATTCTCTCAGAGAGAGTTCTCTATTTTGGAAGAGCCACTGGGAATGTAAAGGCTACATCTGCAGTTAGTGAGACAATCAGAGAGCTTTACAAAACTGAGGTTTCTGGCAGGCAAGATCATATGCAGTTCTAAGAGACTGACTTACCACTAAGTGTTCTCTTCCAAAAGGCAATTCAACTCTGGGTATGATGGGACAGGTTTCCACCAAGGATATACATGTGTAGATTTTAAACATGTACATATCCAGACTGTAAACATTTTTCAGGGAAAAGGCTTTGCCTATCTGTATTAAGAGCTGTTTTCATGAAGCAAGGTTAAAAATGTATAAAAACTTGATTTTTTATGCTTCAGTATTTTGTTCTGATAAAGGCTAGAGGGTCTTTCTGAAAATATATACAGACACTATTGAAAACAGTTGAGTTCCAATTTTTGCTTGCATTTTTGCCAACAAAGCCATTATATAGAAGTGGTGAGGTACACACATATTTTAAATTTTTATTTATTGAAGTTATCTCTATACCCAACATGGGGCTCAAACTCACAACCCTGAGATCAAGAGTCACAGCCTCTTCTGACTGAGCCAGCCAGGCGCCCCTCACAAAATTTAAACATACAGCTGGAAAACATTCTTTTGGGGAAGAAAAGGAGGAAGAGGTAATTATCTTTGAAAAGAAGGAAGTGAGGAAGTCCCCTTCTGATTGATGCCTGAGGAGTCAATTACAGGAACGTGACACTCTCAGCATCCAGCAGTCTGTAGGTGCTTGCAAGTGATTGGGGAGAGGGAGAGAGAGAGAATCTCAAGCAGGCTCCATACCCAGCGTGGAGCTCAATCTCAAGACCCTGAGATGATGACCTGAACCGAAATCAAGAGTCGGACGCTTAACTGACTGAGCCACCCAGGCGCCCCTAGGTGCATCTTCGTTGCAGGGATGAGGGAGTTGCTCTGGAAAAAACTGATAACTGTTGAAAATCCCTGCGGCAACGCAAAGAGGCTTACTAAGCAGAAGCACTCAAAGCCATGAGCAAGTGATGGCAGCATCTGATGCCATGCTGGCCTGAGGTTTACTCCAAGACAAGAGCGAGGAAAGGCATGGAATAAGTTGATCACATTCAAGGAAAAGGGAGAAGGCTATCAAGTTATCAAAAGGTGTTGATATTAAAAAAAATAAAAACTACTAGGAATCTGAATATTTACTTAAGAAGAACACTTGTTGAAACTTTTTAAAGATTTTAGAGAGAGAGAGAGAGCATGCATGAGCAGGGGAGGGGCACAGAGAGAGGGAGACAAGCAGACTCTTGCTGAGCGCAGAGCCCCGTCAGTCATGTTGACTAGATCATGACCTGAGCCAAAACCAAGAGTCAGATTCTCAGCTGGCTGAGCCACCCAGGCATCCCGATGAAACATTTTCTATGCAAGGGAGGTGCCACTGCCACCTAGAAGTAGGAAATCTAAATTGCAGGACAAATATCCTTTGACAAAAGTCTTGCTGTCTTGCCGAGAAATGCCAACCAAAAGTGAGGAAGAACTAGAAACACCCACAGTCACTGCTTCTCTGCCCCATCTGTGAAATGCCCAGATACTGGATGTTTAACTGACACGGACCAGCAGACCCATCACAGTCTAGCTTCTCCTGGGGGAAAGTTTATTAGTTCAAGTGAGAGCAACACCTGCAACATCAGTTATCCTTTTGACGATCCTCAGAGATTTCTCACAAGAGCTACCAAAAATAAGCTCATTCGATTAGAATGGAGAAATACAGTGGGCCCAAGAATCTCCTAGGTAAGACTGCTAACACCTCAGATTTCTGGGACCCTACTCCAGGTGGGTACTTTAAAAGAATATCCCAGGTGATTGAAGGAGGTCTCTGACCCCAATTTGAGAGACCCTGCAGAGCAACTGGACCCAACAAGTGAATTCAGGATCCTGGAGAGCAGCTGATTCTCACTCTAGATCCTTCCTTAAAGAGTTCAATTCATCAAAATATAAAATTTTCTTTCAAATGAATAACCCAATAATTTGAAATCCACATGACCGTTGTTTTTATCATCTTGCGTGAAATGGCCCCAACCAAAAGTAACATCTAGGTGTCCTGGACACCTAGTTTTCTGCCAAGCCTCAGTGTTTCTGGCATAGTTAGGAAGAATGTTACCAAGGGCTTGGCGAAAATTAGTGCTGTGAAGCTGGTGTTCTTTAAAATAAGGAAGAAGGGGCAGCCAAAGAATCAGAGACAAAACGCTGGGCAGCTGGCTGGTAAAACAGCCTGCTGGGAGAAAGCGGAAGTGACAGGCTGGATGGCTGGCTTAGTTCTTGACTGAGCCAAGTTTCCACCCCCTGCCCAGCATGGTCAGCATGTTAAGTACGAAAGGTGCCAAAAGGCGAAAACTTGGAACACTTGCATCTGGAAAAAACAAGCTGAGTGGCGGAGCAGCAAAACGTACCTACTGCTTATGGATAGAGATAACCAAAACAATGACTATGTGGTCCTTAAAAAAGATGGCCATAAATAAAAGCCTAGCTTAATGAGGGGCATAGGTAATACACCAAGCTCTGCGGATAAATAACAAGATCCTAACATCAACTGTTATTTTGAAGAGCTTGTGTATCAGAAAAAGCGTAGAGTTCTAGGAAAGAGGCCAGGCAGCATGTCAGCGAGGAGACGGACCCAGCATGCATGTCCCAGGTTCCATGACGAAGTTAGGGGCATGAACACTAGCTAGAAGAGCACAGGGTACATGATGACGGAGTTAGAATGAGGTGTGATGTGCAGAAATACCAAGGGATGACGTGAAAGCTGAGGGGGGTGGGCTGGTAGGAAAGTCTAGTCTCAACCTAATGTTTATGTGTTAGTCTCCAGCTTGATTGACTTGAGTGTTGGTGGAAGAACATGGACCAGCATTGTACTGCCCACATGTTTTCTCCTCCCTTTTGAATGATGATATGGTTGTTAAAGAATTTGGAAACCCTGGTGAGGCTGCTCTCTTGTCACCAAGGCAGAGGCACTCAGCAGCTGCAGGACAGAATTTGTCTCTTGGCCATTTCATTACACAACAGGAAGGGGATGAGTGAGGAAAGCATTATGGGGCACCAAAAACGTCAGGCTGGAACTGAAGGCTGACAGAGAGAACACAGACATTGGGTGCTCAAAGGCAGTGCTGTTCCCTATGGTGCACTCGTCATCAGCATCACTAATCTCTTGAGGGGAAAAGCTCCTGCCTGGACTGCAGCACCAGCTCCACGAGGCTTGTGGACTCAGGATCTCAGGTCGGCACACAGCTCGTGGCGATGAAGGGCAAGGGCAACAGCTTGGCTTCCAAATGGTTTGAATTTTTTTTTCCCAATGTCTCATTCCCACTCTCAAATGGCATCCAGATTCCAATGTGGAAATGCAGTTTTTATTTTTGCCCACTCCATGAAGTTTTTGCTTTGACAGAAATAAGCGTATCACTATAAACTAAGTTCTGGATTAAAAAGTATTTTGGCAGGAGTATACGGACAGATGTTCATAAAATTTGCAGTTATAAAAAAGCCTTTGTGATGATAAATAAGTCATAAATATTCTTCGCCAATATGGAAAAAATACTTTTATACCCGTATAGAGAACTAGACCCCATCCATTCTAACTGCCTCATAGCATCTGAGCCAAACTACTACCACTAGATGCTTACATTTACAAAGATCATGCAAGGATTAATACTATGCAACCCCACTTGCAAGGGGCATGTAATGCTCATCACAGATATTTTAAAACATGTACACACAGTAAGAGTCAGCACTGTCCGTCAGTAGCTGCAGGAGTTAAAGACATCCACTTATAATAAGCACTGCTTGAAAAACAAAATAAAAAATAAACTATTGGAACTAGACCAAAATAAAAAGCTCTTACACAGCAAAGAAACAACAGAACAGACAGGCAACCTGCTGAAGCAGAGAATATATTTGCAAATGATATATCCAATAAGGGGTTAATATCCAAAATATATAAAGAGAGTCTACAACTAAACACCAAAAAAACCTAAATAATACGACTAAAAGATGGGCAGAAAACATGAATAGAAATTCTTCCAAAGACGACCTACAGATGGCCAGAAGACACGTGAAATGATGTTCCACAGCACTCATCATCAGGGAAATCCAAATCAAAAACCACAATGAGATATCACCTTACCCTTGTCAGAACAGCTAGAATCAAAAAGATGAATAACAAGTGTTGGTGAGGATGTGGAGAACAAGGAATCCTCGTGCCCTGTTGGTGGGGGTGTAAATTGGTGCCACTACTGTTGAAAATAGTATGGAGGCTCCTCAAAAGATTAAAAACAGAACTATCATATGATTCAGCAATTTCACTACTGGGTATTTACCCAAAGAAAACAAAAACACTAATTCGAAAAGATATATGTGCCCCTATGTTTATTGCAGCTTTTTTACGATAGTCAAGACATGGAAGCAACCTAAGTGTCCATCCACAGACGAATGGATAAAGAAGATGTAATACACACACACACACACACCCTATTACTTACCCATAAAAAAGAATGAGACCTTGCCATTTGCAACAACGTGGATGGACCTAGGGACTATTACACTAAGTGAAATAAGGCAGAAAAAGACAAAAGCTGTATGATTTCACTTACATGTCAAATCTAAAAACAAATAAACAGACAACTAAACAGACCCAGAAGTACCGAGAACGAACTGATGGTTGCCAGAGGGAAGGGGGGGGTCAAAGGATGGTCAAAAAGGGGAGTGGGAGATACAGCTGTCTAGTTATGGAATAAATCACAGGGATAAAAATAAAATAAGCACTGCTTCACTGGAGTGGTAGTCGAGAGACCTATAACCTCCTTCTTCAATAGATCTTCTTCAATAATGTCTTTCTTATCAAGAAATAGTCTAAGTATGGAATTAGACAATCATCTGTGAAGATAGGTTGGATCCCATTCTCTCCAAAGCTTCCTTCATTGAAGTCACTGATCCCTTTCACCCAGGGCATAAACTAGCTTTGATCAACACAAAGAAACAATTAGGAGACTTAGTCTCTTCCTACTTGAACCCAGCACATCACTCACCATCTAGTGAAGCTGGCCAGGAAATACACATCAAATACTGCCTCTGCCCAACTACCCAAGTTGCCATGACTGGGCCCATCACTTGAGCTCCCTTCCTCTCAGCTCTGCAGAGTAACTAACCCAGGTTACTCAAGTTCACCATCAACAATGAGGCCAGGGAATAGATGTTGCAGGACAGATCATGGTGTTTCCTTTCCCCTCCCCTCCTGGATAACCAGGATTTACCTCCAATAAATAATGATTTTTTAGAGGGGGGAGGGGCAGAGGTAAAGGGAGAGAGAGAATCTTAAGAAGGTTCCATGTCCAGCATGGAACCGGATGTGGGACTCAATCTCACAACCCTGAGATCATGACCTGAGCCAAAATCAAGAGTTGGACGCTTAACTGACTGAGCCACCCAGGTGCCCCCCTCTACTGCATAATGGTTAAGTTAACTTGGCGCCATGGGAGAGAATGAACACATTGATGGAAACTGATGGAGCAATGACACACCTCAAAAAGCAAAGTCCTTGCTCAGGGTGACCTAAGCAAAGCCTGTCAAGACCCTATAGAGATAAATGCTTCAAATTACCCAGTTGCTCTCCAGGGGCATTTGTCCTTATGTTCTCAGTGAATAAGACAGAGATGAAAGGCATGTCTGGCATCCTATTCAACTTGTACATTTTGGGAAAGAAGCAAGTTCATTCATTACTATAGCAATTGGGAACTTTCCATGGCAGGCTGTAGGTAAGTTTAAACGTGAAGCTAATCAAGTCAAGGGCGTAGCTTTGCTTCATTTTGTGAGGACATCTACACCCCCAAGCTGGCTAGCAACTTTATCATTACTTAGTCAAACAAGGAAACAGGTGTCAAAGGCTGATGACTGCAAATTCAGCCCTGCAACAATTTCTGAAAATGTGGTGTGAGGACCACTTGCATAAGAATCATACAGAAGTTAAAAGAAAAATTTTTGGCTCCACCCAAGACAAAGTTGGGGATGGAAGAATATGCTCACTCAAGTTTGAGAAACACTGCCCTTCTGGGGGAGCTCTGTGCCAAAACCCCTACATGCTGAACAGGCTTATCATTCTTTTTTAAGATTTTATTTATTTATTTGAGAGAGAGAGAGAGCATGCACAACAGCAGGGGGAGGGGTAGGAGAGGGAGAAGAAGACTCTCCACCAAGCAGGGAGCCCAATGCGGGGCTCAATCCCAGGACCCTGGGGATCATGCCCTGAGTCGAAGGCAGATGCTTAACTGACTGAGCCACCCAGGCGCCCCAGGCTTATCATCTTTAAAGATAAAACATTCTTGATATAACTTACTTGGGAAACCAGGCAGTGAGCAAAAGCATAGCGCTTCTTTTTCAACTTGAATGGTGATCAGAGGAGGCTGTAGAAACTTTCTCATGATCATCCAAAAGTTCTCTTTCTTGGCTGTATTTTTCACCAAAAGTACTCTCTAGCTGTTTACTAGAGACTCTGCTGATGAGAACACTATGGCTTCTTTGTTGACACAGTCTCAGAATTTGCATTAATTTCTAAAAACTCTCCTCCTCTTTAGGTAAAAGAAGTGAAATTGTCTGAACCCAGATTCCACAGCCTATCAGGGTAACAGTTCAAATTTCAAGTCTCAAGGGACTGCTTCGGGGATGGAAGAGGTGGGCTGGAGATCAATTATTCCACCCTCTGCTCTGAGGTGGCAGTATACCTGAACCACCCCAAAGAGTTTACAGTCTGTTCTGTTCAGAAGCAGAAATATCTTGGGATGTAGAGCGAAGTGCTCAAGTAGGGCTTGAGGCAAAAACCTCTGATGAAAGTGCTCCAGTAAGAAATGGATCATTAGGTCAAGGGGTTTTTAATTTTGTCAACCACTCTATAGCTAAGAAAACAACTGTTTGAGAGAGACTTACAGATAGCTCTCTTGCACCAGCTGTTTGCATCTTCTAAAGGCTTTGGATAAGGCTCAGTTGAGTTTAAGTGAGAGGAAAATTATTTGAAAATGTCCTAATAGAGAAAGCAGCTCAATTCTGGAATGACTGCATTAAGAACACTTTGTAATCATTCCCTGAAATACAATGTGGATGAACAAAAACAAATTAATTCTCCAATGTGTTGGAATTATCTAAAATCACCTATTTACTGCATGTCAGCAAATGAAGAACAAAAAAATATTGTTTGCAAAAGATTCATAAAATTTTTCAGGTCATGTAGTTTGTTCAGGTCACTATTAAAAAGAATGAAGCTTTAGGGTTGCCTGGGTGGCTCAGTCGATTAAGCCACAGACTCTTGGTTTCAGCTCAGGTCATGATCTAATGGGTCATGAGACTGAGCCCGGTGTTGGGCTCTGGGCTCACTGGGAGTCTGCTTGAAGATTCTGTCCCTCTGCCCCTCCGGCCCCTCCCATCACTTATGCAAGCACTCTCTCTCTCAAATAAATAAATCTTTAAAAAAAGAATGAAATTTTGAAGAATAAAACTATTGAATGAACTACTGAGAAGAAGAAGTTGTCAACTTAAATGTCTGGAAATCTTAACTTCGATTTAACAATTTTAAACATTTCCTTTACAAAACTCTCCTCACAGGAGAGTCACAATCAGACCTGAGGGGTTATCTTGTGGAACATTTTACAGCAAGCTGGAGGGAGAACTTTCTCAAATCACTCTCCGGTGTTCTTTAGAAATGGTTTGATCTGTGAATTATGAATATGCACATAACTTCAACGGGTTACACAGAAGGTCATATCATGACTTAAGTTTATCCCCAGGTTTTAAAATACCCATGAGGAATACAAATGATACATACAACATGGCTTGCGTTCTTAAGATTCAAGTTCTAACAAACGCAACACGTAAAAGCAACAAATGAAAAAGGTAATCACAGGGGGAAAAAAGGCAAGTCTTCGTGATATAATTAGTAAGTTCAGGAGTTGATGGAGGAAGAAAAAACACTGCTAATAGAGACCAAAATAGCAGCTCTTAGGTCTGAAGAGCAAAGTACTAAGTACTTGCAGAGGAGCCCGGGTATGAATAATACCTACTCATAATTCACCTGGGGCCATTTGCCTGCTGTGAACAAGTAAATGACAAATGAACAGCAGAGCTATGGTGCCACTTTACACACTGAATAAATTCTTTGTGAAGATTCCCACCACTAAGGTACAGACTGTCTTTAAATAAAAAGAGGGGACTGGTATTGCCTCAAGCAGACACGTTATCGCAACAGTATTAATAACTCAAGTAGGAAGGCGAACAATATAGATGAGGAAAGATCTCGGGGTTAAAAGATTGGATTTTTCTTTTTTAAAACAACTAGGTCCTCAGATCCAACAAATGGTAAGTGCATTGAAAAACCTGACACATGAGGAACACCTGGCTGGCTCAGTCGGTTAAGCATCTGCCTTTGGCTCAGGTTTTGATCTCGGGGTCCTGGGATCAAGCCCCCTATCAGGCTCCTAGGGAGCCTGCTTCTTCCTCTCCCTCTGCCCCTCTGCCCCCACCCCCAACTCATGCTCTCTTTCTCTCTCAAATAAAATCTTAAAAAAAAAACAAAACCCGACATGTGTTAAACTTGACTTTTATGCTATTTCTTTGGATAGCTGTTTCCCTTCTCATCTCTTGACAGTCAGAAATAGCAGAGCATGAGGCTCAGTGTGGATGCAGAAATAAGAATAAAACTTCCTGAAAGAAAGTAATTGAGCTAATTGAGAAGAACTGGAGCCATGTTTTTCAGAATCCGAGCACAGTTAGAATTGTACTCCACATGTGGACCAATATGAAATGAAACGTCTTTTTCCTCCCCGCACAAAGCAGTACTAGTGCCTGGCCCAGTGTGAACAATAACCTGATGCAGGGTAGCTGCTCAGTGCAGAGAGCCTACCCTCGTCCCCCCAGGACCACACCAGAGGGCCAGCTCACCAGGCCAGCACGACTGTACAGAGTACTCCCAGCCATTTTATTCACTTGTACATGTTGGACAGCAAGACTCGGACATGCAAACAGGAACTCCAGCAGATAAAAGAAAAAGAATGTCTTGTCTAACAGAATGACTGTCGAGCCTCCATTTCCTCATGCCACAGCATGGCTGCCATCCTCCAGAAGACTAAGGCTAAGCCCACAAAGGCTATTACCTTCGTTTTCTTGGATGACTGCCACTGTGTAAATTCTCTGCGGCATTATCTTTCCTCTACTGTGTGGTCATTTCCTTAATGCTCTCCCCCTCCAATCTCCTCACTTAGCCCCTTTTCCCTTCCAGAACACCTAGTCCATGATCAACATGCTCCATCATCCACCCTCTGCCTTCTCCCTGAACACCAGCTGAACAGATGAAACCCAGCTCCTCCTAAAGGACCCCGCTTCCCTTGGGGACCTCCCAATGACAGGATGCTCATTCTCTCCTACCTCATGTGACTGAAGGTTAGGAGGTGGGTTCTGTGTCCTTCTCCCACCAGGACTACCTCCAGATCATTACTCTTCCACGAGTTAACTCCTCTTCTTTAAGCTTCCTACTTCTGGTAACCTCGTTCCCCACTCCCTCCCTCACTGCTCTTTGTGTATTTCCTGGACCTGCGCTTCACTGAAAAAGCTCTGGCTCCTTCTTATTCTGCCTACTGGTGATTTGAACAATCACAGTGTTATTTGTTCAATTGTGTCCTCCCAAAATATATGAAGAACTGACCCCTGGTACCTGTGAATATGACCATATTTGGAAATAAGGTCCTTGAAGATGTAATCAAATTAAGGTGAGGTCAGTGGGGTGACTGATCCAATCCAATATGACTGATGTCCTTATAATAAGAGGAAAACACCATGTGAGGACAGACCCACACAGAGAGAAAAGGGCCATGTGAAGATGAAGGCAGACACTGGGGTTATACAGAACACGTGGGGCTACCAGAAACTGGAATGGGCAAGGAGGGATCCTCCCACAGAGGTTTCGGTTGGGAGCAGGTCTCTGCCAAAACCTTGATTTCAGATTCTAGCTTCCAGAACTACAAAGGAGTAAGTCCTGTTATTTTAAGCCACCTAATGCATGATAATTTGCTACGCAGCCATAGGAAACTAACGTATTATATGAATAATCCATCACATATGGCCTTTCAGTTACTCTGCTTCCTCCTTACCAATGATCTTCTATTCTCCAGTTCAGCCACCTTCTCTCATACACTGGAACCATGTTTTCAAACAAACCACTCCACTCTGAAACCTCCAACACAGCCCACTGTCTCACCAGCCACTCACCTTCCAGCTTGCTTGCTTACGCACTCAACTGCTCTCATCACTGTTTTTATCCCTTATTTCTTTTTGCTACCACTCAGCTTAAATTCCAAGATTTCATTGGCCAGACTCCCAGACTCTCTTGCCCCTTTATCACTGATCACAGTCACCTGCAACACTTTGACCCTGGCTGAATTAACTATCCACTGTCTTCATGCCTGCTCTGGGACTGCTAGCGACTGCTGATGAGGACACAGTCAGAAAATGGACAGCACTAAAAATTAATGCTCATCAACCTCAACTGTCCCTCGATGCTGGGCCCACCCACTGCTCAGCAATCCTACACTCTTCTCTCTCCAAATGGACAGAACCTACCCATCTACTTTCATCCTTGCCTTCCTCCTTCCTGTTCAATGGCACAGAAGTTCCTCCTTTACTTGAAAGTCAGTTCTTCCTCTGTTCTCATCACCAGTCCTTTTCATTATACCAGCGATTTTCAAACTCAGCCATCCCTTCCCTCTCCTGCATCTTCTCCTCCTCCTTCTCCACGTGCACCTTCCCAGGAGCACTTACACACGCTTAAGTCTTTCCCATTACAAAAATCCCTCCATCTTCCAACCCTCTCCAGCCATTGCACTCTCTCTTTTAGAGATAATCTGCACAAGTTGCCTTTGTTTTTTCCTTCTTACTTCTTACTCTTCACTTCCTCTAAATTGGCTTCTGAAAAAAATAAATTGGCCTGTACCTTCATCACCCCCATTGAAAGAACTCTCACCAAGACTGCTGCTGGCCTCCATGTCACTACATCTAATGGACACGTTCCATCCTTAAATTATTTGACTTCCAAGTGGCATTCTACCCTATGCCCCTTTCTAGACACTCTGCCTTTACTTTCTGTGGCTTCTATGACACTGGACATGACTGTTTTTCCCCTGAGCTCTCAGGATGCTCCTTCTCATTCTCTGTGATGTTACTCTTCATCTCTTTTTTAAATATTGACATTTTCCAGGCCTTCTCGTTCCTTTATCTCTTATGAACATATAATGTATTATTTGTTTCAGGGGTATGGATCTGTGATTTATCAATCTTACACAATTCACAGCGCTCACCATAGCACATACCCTCCCCAATGTCCATCACCCAGCCACCCCATCCTTCCCACCCCCTCCACTCCAGCAACCCTCAGTTTGTTTCCTGAGATTAAGAGTCTCTTATGGTTTGTCTCCCTCTCTGATTTTGTCTTGTTTCATTTTTCCCTCCCTTCCCCTATGATCCTCTGTCTTGTTTCTCAAATTCCTCATATCAGTGAGATCATATGATACTCTTTCTCTGATTGACTTATTTTGCTTAGCATAATACCCTCTAGTTCCATCCATGTTGTTGCAAATGGCAGGATTTCATTTTTTTGATGGCTGCATAATATTCCACTGTGTGTGTGTGTGTGTGTGTGTGTGTGTGTGTGTACACATATATACCACATCTTCTTTAACCATTCATCTGTCAATGGACATCTAGGCTCTTTCCATAGTTTGGCTATTGTGGACATTGCTGCTATAAACATTGCGGTGCACATACCCCTTCGGATCCCTACATTTGTATCTTTGGGGTAAATACCCAGTAGTGCAATTGCTGGGTCATAGGGTAGCTCTATTTTCAACTTTTTGAGGAACCTCCATACTGTTTTCCAGAGTGGCTGCACCACCTTGCCTTCCCACCAACAGTGTAGGAGGGTTCCCCTTTCTCTGCATCCTCACCAACATCTGTCATTTCCTGACTTGTTAATTTTAGCTATTCTGACTGGTGTGAGGTGGTATCTCATTGAGGTTTTGATTTGTATTTCCCTGATGCCGAGTGATGCTGAGCACTTTTTCATGTGTCTGTTGCAGGCCTTCTCATTTCTTAATCCATTATTTGCCACTCACTCTCATAGCTTGATTTAACTAGCCTTAAGCCATTATCTCTTAAATATTACCTCTGCCGTAACCTCTCTTCTGAACTCCTGGTCCATATGTCCAGATGCCTATCAAATTTTTTTCCTGTGTCTCTTACTGGCCTTTGGAATTCAACATGTCCAAACCTCAGTTCATAAGCTCCACCAATACCCTCTGGCCTAACTTACTCCTTTCCAAATAAATTCCTTTCACTAAATAAAATGCCCTCTACAGGCAGCTAAAGCCTGTAACTCTGGAGTCACACTTGACTACTCCTACCTTCATTCTTTATCCATCCCATGCATTCTGTTAGCCATACCTGAATTCAATTTAGTTGTCTCTTCACTTCCTTTTTTCATATGAGGAATCCATACAGCTTTTGTAAGTTCGTGTTCTCCTCTGACAACAAATCCCTGTTCACGTTCAGCTCCTATCCTTGCTACCTCAAAATCCCCTCACCTCTTCTCTTTTCTTTTGCATATTCCAAAGCTACACTGAATTTCATCCCCTCACTAATAGTGCCATCTCTTAGTTCCCTATCTTTTGCAACCTCAGTGTCTCCTTCTCTAGACCTCCTCCTTTGCCTAGAAACATGCTTGTGTTTCTCACTGTGGAAACAGCTCGACTACCTAGATTCTGCTTTAACACTATTTTCTCTTCCCCCTTTTTTGGGGGGGGGCAGAAGGAGAGGGAGAGAGAGAATCTTAAGCAGGCATGGAGCCTGACGCGAGGCTCCGTGTCACAATCCTGAGATCATGACCTGAGCCAAAGTCAAGAGTAGGAGGCTTAACTGACTGAGCCACCCAGCCGCCCCTCTTCTTCCTTTTAAAATTAAACTGCTTCAAAGAGTAGTGAACACTCACTGATGAAGTTCTGATTCAGGTAACAATGGAGAAGCTTACAGCAGAATAACTCTCTTGACAACAACTATTATAAATTCTGAACAAAAATTTAAAAAAACTCTTTGAAGGCACTGGAGAGCAACCTAAAGCTGGAAGGAATAGGACTCTTGAAAGATGGGAAGTCTAATAAGTGATATCTACATTTAATTAAATTTTCCTTTGAGGGTACTTCCTCTGTTCATGGGGTTCATGGGGGATACACCTCAGAAAAAATTTGTTATGGAGCCAGAGGCTTGACTTTGGGCTGTCAGAATGTCAGGAGATTGAAAAGGAGAATGCTGGAAAGAACAGAAGCACCACAGATGAAAACCCAAAATCAGCACACAAATGTCCCTCAAATTTTTTGGCCAACTCAACTGTGCAGAGCAGTATTTCAAGTATCCAAAGGAGGGCAATAGAACATTAAAAGTGAGTAAAGGTTATAACAGCTATCCAATTTCAAAGTGTCAGAATTTGGTGTTCAAGTCTTGCTATTTCGAAGGGGTTAGGAAAAACTTCAGGATTTTCATTAAAACTCAGAAGGGCTTTAGTCCCAAGAACAAGGACTATATTCTAGGACTAAAACCAAAACCAAATTAGACTAAGCCTCCATAAGATCAAGGAGGTCCACCGATAATTTAACTGCCTGCTAGAATAAAATGCAATACCCTTCAGGGGAAGATAAAAAAAATGAGGGGGAGATATCTTCAGGGGAAGATAAAAAATTACCACCTACAATCTTCAGTATACAATTACTAGATATCAAAAGAAATAGGAAAATGTGACTCATAATCAAGAGAAAGCTCAGTTAGTAGGAATAGACCCACAGACAATCCAGATACTGGTATTAATAGTCAAATATTTAAAATAACTATTATACTATGTTAATAAACTTAGAGGAAAAAATGAGAATAATGGCAGAAGAGAATTTGAGGTTACTATGTAACACCTTAGAAGTGAACTAATGGAAAGTTCAGAATTTAAAAATACATAGCTGGAAAAAATTCACTGGAGGCAGTTAATGGCACACTTATATTAAAAGTATCAGTTAACATAAAGACAAGCTAGTAGGAAATATTCAAACTGAAGCACAGAGAGAAAAATAGTTGAAAAAAATAAACCATTTTACGGACCTATAGAAAAATATCAAACAGTTTAATATATAAGTAACTGGATTTTCAGAAAGGGCAAATGTGGCAGAAAAAATATTTTAAGAAGTAATGGCCCCCAAGTTTCCAAACTTGATTAAAAACAAACAAAACAACAACAACCAAAAGATCCATGAAGCTCAGCAAAACGCAAGCAGGATAAATGCAAAGAAAACCACCCTCAAATGTAATCATTCAAACTGAAAAGCAAAGATGTTCTGAAGCTTTGAAAAGATTAATCCCAACTTCTCTTCTGAACTTCTGTTTTATATGTTCAGATGCCTATCAAAATTTCTCCTTGGATGTCTTACAGTACTTTTGAATTCAACATGTTTAAAATCAAAGATAAAGAAAATTCTTAAAACCTGCCAGCAAAAAAAGACTTACTACATATAGAGGAATCATAAAAATGATAGATCATTTTTCATTTTAAAAAAAGGAGACCAAAAGATGGTAAAACACCATATTTAAAGTGATAAAAGAAAAAAAAAATCAAACAAGGAATTTACAGAGAAAATATCCTTCAACAATAAAGACAAAATAAAGACATTGTCAGTGAAACAAAAGTGGGGAAAGTTTGTCACCAGCAGACCTGCACTACAAGAAATGCTAAAGGACATTCTTCAGGCTTAAGGAAAATGCTACTAGATGGGAGTCTGGATCTAGGGGACTAAAGAGCATTGAAAATGGTAAATATATGATTACAAAGGATGATTTTTTTCCTTTTCTTAATTTCCTTGAGACAAATTCAAAGACGACTCTTTGAAACAAAAATAAGAAAGTACTGCATATTATGTAACTTGTAAAAATAAAACATGTGACAATAATAGCACAGAGGATAAAAGGAAAGTGGTATAATACTACTCCAGACAGACTCTGAGAAGTTAAGGATTTATATTGTAATCCCTAAAGTAAGGACTAAAAAATAAAACACAGAAGTAGAGCTAAAAAGCCAATTGAGACAAAATAGAATATTAAAATATATTTGATTTATCCTGAGGAAGGTAAAAAAAAGAGAAACAGAAGAATAAAAACCAGAGGAAACAAAAGAAAACAAAATAGTAAGATGGTAGACTAAAACCCAATGGTATCAATTGTTACAATAAACTTAAGTGGACTGAACACTCTAATAACACAGCAGAGATTGAAAGGGGAGGAGTAACATGTAACTATATGTTGTTTATGAGGGACATGCCTTAAATATAAAGAAATTGAACACAAAAAGATAGGAAAAGAGGGGTGCCTGGGTGGCTCAGTCATTAAGCGTCTGCCTTTGGCTCAGGTCATGATCCCAGAGTTCTGGGATCAAGCCCCACATTGGGCTCCCTGCTCCACAGGAAGTCTGCTTCTCCCTCTTCCACTCCCCCTGCTTGTGTTCCCTCTCTCGCTATCTCTCTCTCTGTCAAATAAATAAAATCTTTAAAAAAAAGATAGAAAAAGATATACCACAAAATAGTAAACATAAGAAAGCTTATGGCTGTGTTAATATCAAAATATACAATAAAACCAAGGATAAATAGGAGCATTTGATAATCACACAAAGATTAATTCATCGAGAAAATAAAAATCCTACATATATACACACACCTAAGAAGAGAGCTTTAAAATACATGAAAAACAGACAGAACTAAAGCGAGACATAGACAAATCTTCATAGTTTTTAACACCTCTATTTCAGTAATTGATAGAACATATAAATAGAACTCAGTAAGAACAGAAGATTTGAACACCATGATCAACCATCTTAATATTCATACAACACTAGCTAAGAACTGAAAAAGACCCACTTTTTAAAAGTAGAACACATGGAATATTAAGCAAGATAGACCACATGTCCGGCCATAAACTAGTCCCAATAAATTGCCAAGAATTTAAATCTACAGAGCATGGCTTTGGTCATAACAGAATTAAATTAGAAATCAATAATAATAAAAATGTACATCCCACTGATTCACTTTATTCTTTAAAACTATTCACTCATTGCTTAATCCTTTTCATCTAACTTACTCACTCTGACTCTCATTAATATTTCACTTTAAATGTCACAAATGTCCTGTTGATGGTCAAATCCAGGCCTTTAGACTATTTATTCTTACACTACATACAAAAATAAACTCAAAATGGATTAAAGACCTAAAATACGAGACCCGAAACCATAAAAATCCTAGAAGAGAACACAGGCAGTACCTTCTCTGACATCAGCTATAGCAACATTTTTCTAGATATGCCTCCTGTGGCAAGAGAAATAAAAGCAAAAATAAACTACTGGAACTACATCAAAATAAAAAGCTTCTGCACAGCAAAAGAAACAATCAACAGAACTAAAAGACAACTACTGAATGGGAGAATATATTTGCAAATGACATATCTGATTAAGGGTTAGTATCTAAAAATAAAGAACTTCTACAACTCAACACCAAAAAACCCCCAAATAATCCAATTAAAAAATGGGCAGAAGAGGGGCACCTAGGTGGCTCAGTCAGTTAAGCATCCGACTCTTGATCTCAGCTCAGGTCTTGGGGGGCTCAGTCAGTTAAGCATCCGACTCTTGATCTCAGCTCAGGTCTTTTTTTTTTTTAATATTTTATTTATTTATTTAATTGACAGAGAAGGAGAGAGAGACAGCGTGAGGGGGAACACAAGTAGGGGGAATGGGAGAGGGAGAAGCAGGCTTCCGGCTGAGCAGGGAGCCTGATGTGGGGCTTGATCCCAGGACCCCAGGATCATGACCTGAGCTGAAGGCAGTCGCTTAACCAACTGAGCCACCCAGGTGCCCCTCAGCTCAGGTCTTGATCTCAGGGTCATGGGTTCAAGCCCTGCCTCGGGCTCCACACTGGGCGTGGAACCTACTTAAAAAAGAAGATGGGCAGAAGACATGAACAGACATTTTTCCAAAGACATGCAGACAGCCAACAGCCACATGAAAGGATGCTCAACAGCACTCATCACCAGGGAAATGCAAATCAAAACCCCAATGAGAGATCACCTTACATCTGTCAGAATGGAGAGAATGAGAAAGACAAGAAATAACAAGTGTTGGTGAGGATGTGGAGGAAGAGGAACCCTCGTACACTATTGGTGGGAATGTAAATTGGTACAGTCACTGTGGAAAACAATATGGAGGCTCCTCAAAAAATTAAAAATAGAGCTACCCTATGACCCAGTAATTCTACTACTGGGTATTTGCCCAAAGAAGACAAAACACTAACTTTGAAAAATATATGCACCCCTATGTGTACTGTAGCATTATTGACAATAGCCAAGATATCAAGCAGCCCAAGTGTCTATTGATAGAGGAATAAAGAAGATGTGGTCTATCTACACAATGGAATACTACTCAGCCATCAGAGAAAATGAAATCTTGCTATTTGCAACCATGTGGGTGGAGCTAGAGGGTATTATGCTAAGTGAAATAAGTCAGTCAGAAAAAGACAAATACCATATGATTTCACTCATATGTAAAATTTGAGAAACAAAACAAACAAGAGAAACAAACCAAAAAGCAGATTCTGAACTCTAGAGAACAAGGGGGGGGGGGGGGGGGGGGGGGGGGGGGGGGGGGAGGGGTGAATAGGGTGAAAGGGATTAAGAGTACACTATGATGACGAGCAATGAGTTGTTGAATCACTATATTGTACACCTGAAATTAATACAACACTATATGTTAACTACACTGGAAATAAAAGTAAAAAATAAATAAAATATTTAATTTAAATATTTATCTAATTTAACTAATTCAGTATGTGGGTAACTCATCAAGCAATGGCTCCTGATGACCTCAAGTGTGTCTGACTCCATGCCTGGGATAAAAAAAGCTATTGCTTAAAAAGCACTTTGGGGTATGTCAGGCACTGTTTTAAGTGTTTACAATTAGGAACGCATGTAACTGAATCTTCATAATAATCTATAAGATGGATAGTTTTCAAGTCAAGGAAACTGAGGCAGAGAGAGGTAAAATCACTGGAACCACGGTCAGATAGCTGTTAATCAGTGGAGCCTGAATTACCAGCCCAAGCAGTCTTGTTCCATGGTCCATGGTCATGTTTCTTAATCACTGTCTTAACCATTGTCTTCACTTCAGTGCTCACAGTCTGGTGGAGGGGAGGCATCAAGACAGGTAAACTATCTTAATTCAATGTGGTAGACATTTGATCCCACATTCCCAGTGTTTCTGTACCTTATATCCTAAGACAGAGGCACTTAGTGATCTCCTTTATTCCTCTGTATTAACTTTCAAGTTTCAAGAAAATACCTGATGATGTCATTTATACTAAAAAAATTAGCTATAAAAATTTAACACTGCTTCATGTGTTCTCTCGGAACATTTGTATTTTAATAGTTTCTACTTGATTTAAGCAAAATACAAATTTCTAACTTTGGAGTGTCAGGCATTCAGAGGACAGATGCAGGAAGGTTGTGGGAGGGGGTATGGAGATCTGCCCAGGTAATCTTAAAATCTAACCACATGGAGAAATATGGCTTCTCTATCCGTAAGTAAGTTGGATCCATGATACTCTTTATTGCTGAGTACTAGAGAATTAGTCATTCAAGTTTGGAATGAATCATCCTCAGGAATTTACTTAACTTTGTCTAAATTCTTGTATCCTTCTCTGCAAATGAGATCAGTATTTGTTCCATAGGGCGACAAAAATTAAATGAGAGCATGTAAGCACCCACCGTGGTACGTGGTATGGAGCACATGATGCCTGATAAATGTAAACCAAACAATCAAAAGGGTTTACATTTTCCACCTCTCATTCTCTCTCACATGACAAGGGAGTTTTTTTTTTTTTTCTTTAAATAAGTTTTGTAATATTTGGCTTTTTTTTTTTAAGATTTTATTTATTTGATAGAGACAGTGACAGAGATAACAAGAGAGAGCATAAGCAGGTGGAGAGGCAAACGGAGAGGGAGAAGCAGGCTCCCTGTGGGGCAGGGAGCCCGACACAGGGCTTGATCCCAGGACCCTGGGATCATGACCTGAGCCGAAGGCAGACGCCTAACTGACTGAGCCACCCAGGCGCCCCTAGTTTGGCTTTTCATAAGATCTTAAGTCCAGAGAGACTACTACACTCTGAAATAGCAATCAGAAGTTCAAAAAAGCATACAGCCTCAGGCTGAGCCTCCTTCTCTGCAAATTTGCACAGGCTTAGGTTTTTAGAAGTCAAGAGTAAATCTATTCTGAGCTAAAGATAATAAAAATAATAGAAAATAAGTTATTTTTAGCCTAGAATTCTCTTAATTTATGCCATCTACATAATGATGTCTGCACAATCGCAGATGTTTAATACTGGGTCTGTAGAGCCTATCCAACTTCTCAGAAACCAGAGCAGACTATTCTTCATTTTCAAAAGAGGAAGTGGAGGGCAACAGGACTAAAATTTCCCCTGGAAATTTTCAGTTTGAAAACTGGATTTGAAATCAGATTTTTCATTTTGAATACACCATGACCAGGAAGTGTTCCCCAACAAAGAGACAGAACTTCGATCTGAGACACCGAGAGCCCGAAGATTTTGGATACGCCCGCCACTGGCTTTTAAAGGGCACAAGGGTGGGCATCTGGGTGACCCAGTTGGTTAAGTGTCTGCCTTCGGCTCAGGTCGTGATCCCGGGGTCCCCAGGGTCCTGGGATCGAGTCCTACATTGGGTTCCTTGCTCAGTGGGGAGCCTGCTTGTCCCTCTGCTTGTGCTCTCTCTCTTTCTCTCTGACAAATAAATAAAATCTTTAAAAAAATAAATAAAGGGCATGAGGGGGTTAAGTTGTTTCACTTCACAATTTCCATTTCATCCTCATTAAAGTCAGTGAAACAAACGTTGGTCTGCTGAAACTGATCTTCAACACAAAGTTCCCATATGCTTCTTACTTTTTGATGATCTAAAATTAAGGAAGGCAGAAGTGAGGATTTGGAAAGGTGCTGGGGTTCCAGACACATCAGACAAGGCCAGAGTAGTTAAATAATTGCCATCAATGAAGACTGCTGTGGGAGAAGGCTTAGGGAATTCTTTACTCCTTCTGCATGAGAATAGGACCTTCAGTTAACTGTCCAGTTTTGTTCTTAGGACAACCTGGTAAAACTGATATGTGAATGAGGTTACTCGGGAACACTGCTTATAGTGAAAATGATCCCTGACCGGCAGCCTGAGTCTGCAATGGGAAGACACCAATACTCCACTAGGAAGCCATATCTTTGCAATTCCCCAAGTGTAAGACTCTTCTAGCTGGGGAGAGGTGTCCTTTGTGGGCACCCAAAAGCTATGTCTGTGGGGTTGTTACAAGAAACCCTGGTTCCTGTGGTACACGAGGCTTGTAAGTCATGGTACCTGCCTGATGTGGATCTCGTCTCTGCACTTGAGCTGTCATCTGGGGTGGAGGATTCAGAAGCAAGGATTCCCAGAGGTGTGCCTGACATGTCCCAGCAGGCAAGTGGTGGTTCCTGTCCCACCGCACAGACTAGTGCCAACCAGTCCATGAGAGTCTCAGGAGTTTGGATGTTAAGTTAAACAAAGTAAGACCCACCCCACCCCCCTTCCCCAGCTGGTACTGTCAGTACAAAATAGACGGGATAATATGGGCCAGAGGAAAAGTAGTAAATTCCTGGGAACAAATTTTCCACTTAAAAATGACAGTGAAGGGCACCTGGATGGCTCAGTAGGTTAAGTGTCTGCCTTTGGCTCAGGTCATGATCCCAGGGTCCTGGGATCAAGCCCTGCATCACGCTCCCTGCTCAGAAGGGAGCTCCTTCTCCCTCTCCCTTTGCTGCACTGTCTCTGTCAAATAAATAAAATCTTTAAAAAAAAATTTTTTTTTTAAAGATTTTATTTATTTATTTGACAGAGAGATAGCGAGAGCAGGAACACAAGCAGGGGGAGTGGGAGAGGGAGAAGCAGGCTTCTTGCCGAGCAGGGAGCCCGATGCGGGGCTCGATTCCAGGACTCTGGGATCATGACCTGAGCTGAAGGCAGACGCTTAACGACTGAGCCACCCAGGCACCCAAAATCTTAAAAAAAATTTTTTTAAATGACAGGAAAAAAAGTATCTGCTGTTATTGATAAAATAAAGAAGCAACGTTTCCTTTCCATGTTTCCTGGTCTTTGGTTCTAATTCTGAAGTCTTTCTTATAAAACAAGACACCTTTTAATTCCTGGAGCTGTGCATCTTTGAAAGGGAAGCTGAGTAACAGTGCTTCCATCTGCTGACATTTGCAGTTTCAGGAGACCTTCAGAGAAGAGTGGGCCATGGCAAACAGAAAGTCACAAGAGCTCTCCGAAGTGTTAAATAGTCTCATGTCTACAGCAAATGTTGGCATACTTTTGCTTCTCATTCTTCTACCTTTTCACACCTTGCTTCAATGTGACCTCTTTTTCTTAGGGCTTGTACACTAAGAATAGCTTTTGAGAACCTTATCTCATCTCTTCTTTCTCAGAGGTCTGTCTTCTCCCTAGAATTTATCTCAATTTTATCTCTCTGAGTCTCAACTAGCTTGAAATACCCTTGACTAGGAATGCCAAGGTCACAGGTGGCTCTGTAGCCGGGGCTAAGAGTGGTGTTTGAGATGCATGGCTCACCCTCAGCGCCAGGCTTGGGAATACACCTTCTTACTTCATTGCACGCCTTACGTTAGCTTCCGAGAACCCAAGAGTGGCACAGGTGGTTGTAAAATTTGATGGTAGGGAATCAGGGGAAATATTTCGTGGAAAGGAAAGAGCCAGGCCAGAAGAGGGAATCCCAAGCAGAGTCCCTGCTGAGCGCAGAGCCTGACTCTGGGCTGGATCCCAGGACCCTGAGATCATGACCTGAGCTGAAATCAAGAGTCAGATGCTTAACCGAATGAGACACCCAGGCACCCCTCTCTTTATCATTTATTTTAATGGGACTCTGTCCTACTGGCACTGGCCATACATTGTCACAAATAGACATTTGTACTCAGGGATCGGTGACCTCCACGGGAGGGCAAAAATGTGATGGAGAGGACAAGGGCTTCTGGGAAATGTGGCCATCACAGTGCGTATCTGGTGTTCTAGGAGTCGGTTGAACTACGCATATGTGTCTGTGATTGTGTAGGTTCCTGTGCAGAAATGACATGCCCATCACGCGGGCCTACTGGAAAATACAGTAACAACTTTCTGCTTATTAAACAAACAAACAAACAAACAAACAAACAAGGTTCTGTGAGAAAACTGAGCTTGGAGGGTAGGAGGGTCAGTTGTATGTCACCGTGGCTAGACTATAGGACTCCATTATTTAATCAAGCTCCAATCCAGGTTTTGATGTGAAGGTATTTGATAGATGTGATTAACATCTACAGTTGACTTCAAGTAAAAGTTACCCTTGAGAATGTGGGTGGGCCTCACCTCATCTGTTGAAGGTGAGGTTTCTTGGAGAAAAAAATATTCTGCCTCAAGACAGCATTAACTTCTGCCTGAGTTTCTAACCTGCTGATTTGACGTACAGATTTCAGACTTGCCAGCCCCAATAATCACAAGAGGCAATATCTTCAATCCCTATCTATCTATCCCCCCCCCCCCCACCACCCATTGAGAGAAAGTGAGAGATGTTTCTCTGGAGAACCCTGACTGATCTAAAGATCTGGCCAGGACGGCAAAGTACTGTGAACACAGATCCACCTGACAAAGAGTCCAAGAAAAGCAGAGATGGTCTGAAAGTGCGGCTGAAGAGAGAGGACATTACATGCCACCACACAGGCAGGGACCAGCACGGATGCTCCTCTCTGTCCCCCAGGTCACAGTGAGCAGGTGGGGATGATGATCTCAGCACAGTCAGAACAGAGAGCAGCGTGCTTGCTGCGAAACCCAAGCCCAAGCCCCGTGAGTCCCTGGAGCTATCGGTGCCAGCTGAGAGTAAAGAACATGCACTCAGACTTCCAGGAATTAACACAAAATGGTGTTCTGGAAGGATGAGGAGAACCTCTTCTGTGAGGGCTGACAGTGCCCTCAAGGCATCATTGGTATCCTGGTAACAATGGCAAACAATTCTTCACTGCTCTGGGTTCCTACTGCAAGGGTTCCTGCGCTGGGGACAGGTATGGTTTAAATCTGATCTGCTTCCCCCTTTCAAAACAATGTGTTCTTTCTCCCTTCTTCCTCATCTCCTTCCTCATCCCCTCCATGCAGCTCCTTTCCCCCAAATGACTGCTGGGAGGCCAAGGGGAGAAGGCACAGGGCAGGCGATCAGTCTTACCTTGGCTTCTGAAGTGGGTTCCAAGAAGCACAGGCGGTTCCCAAGGCCCTCGGCTGCCAGGCAGAACTTCCTTTGCTCCTTGTGAATGTTTGCGATGCACTGGAGAACCACCTCATCTTCCTGCCGGCAGAACAGAGACACACAGGTGAGTGAGCGGGGCTGCCTCCCCACGTGGAACCAGGTCCCCAAGTCACCTTGTTGCATCGTTATCAGGTACACTGAGATGTACATACTTTTGCATGTGATACAGAAAAGGAGAGTGTGCTATTCACAGGGCCGTGCTGAGCACCTCCCCGGAGTCAGAACTCTCAACTCTGGGGTGGCGTTAGCGGGAGCAGGTCCGTGTATGTGGAACGTATACACTACAGACATCTGCAGCATGAGCCTCACTGCTGGGACACAGGAAAGGCACACAATCCAGGTGAGCAGACAATTTCAACACGTGGATGGACATGAGAGTAAATCTAAGCAATCTCCAAATAAACAACAGGAATAGGACAGTGAGATGTGATCTAGGGGAAGAGAGACAACAGCAGAGATCAAGCAGAGATGGGATCCATGGAGGGAAAGTCCATTTGGCGTCAGGCTTGGAAGAGGCAAGAGCCCGATGGGGGCGCACATAGTGTGTAACACATTCGCCAGGAATGACAGAAGGAAGCTGCGGACGGTGACAGGAAATGAGTCCTAAACATATGGGAAAGGAAGGCTGAGAGAAGCCTGGAGGATTCACATTGGAGGGAGGAGCTGAAGGTCAAGTAGAGGAACCACTCTGAATTCCTAAGGAGCGGGACCTCTCTCCTACGCATCACTCTCAAAACAACCCTCCTGAAATTTCAGAGACCTTGTTTGAAAAACATTCCTCTTGTTGATGGTCCAGAAATGAGGCCAACCTCTATTTACACTAACATGCTCATCTCTTGCACAACCCTGCCTGACGCTGAGAGGAAACAATTTTCCTTATCATTCCTCCAGTCTGTCCATCTGTGCCCCCACTCTCCCCACCACTTAACTTTACTTTGGGTTTCCAACATCAAAAACATCTGCAGGTGTGGTTGAGTTAAAGGAGTAACAAGAGGAGGGCCAGTTGGAACTTCCTCCTTAGGAAAGGCTCTCCTGTTGTCCTGCCTCATCCCCATGCCCCCTGGTGTTAGTGTTTGTCCCAGAATATTGGACAGGTGGACTAAACAGAAATGGTTTTTCTTGAAAGGTGTCCACCACGTGCCTAGTCACATGGAAAAAATAAAATCCTTCCACCTGATGGGAAGATAAAGAGATTCAATAGTAAGAGATCCCCCAAAAAGATGTCTGCTGGTACCCAGAGATTGGGCTGGGGCTATAGGAAAATGTGAGAAGCCACAAATCACAGACATACGAAAAGAAGATTGAGGAGAGAGAAAAAAAAAAAAGCTCCACGTTCTTACTGGCACAGAAATGTCCCTGTTCATCATTAAATGAGTCAGTAATAAGTCAAAAGCCTCTGCTTATAGTGAAGTCAGAATTCATGGTCTTTATTTGAGTTGAGATGGAATAAAACTCCAGAATAGCACTACACTCTCAAAATGCGGATTCAGTGAAATCTCTGAAGACAATGAAGTTTTCCCCCGGGTGGAGTCTCCCCCAGCTATTGTGGTGACCAGAGGAATCACATCCTCCCAAAGGGCACAGGCAGCAAGGGATTCCTCTCAGTTGTCACAATGACTGAGGGGCGCTACGTGCATTGCCCAACGGGTCACGGGAGTTAAGGGGTCTGTATTGCAAGAGGCAGTTCTCCAAACACATAATTTTTCTGTCCAAAATGTCAAGAGGACCCCCTACTGAGGAATATTTAAGTATCTCCCACCTATGCACAACTCACCAGCAAAAAAAGAAAACACACACAAAAGAAACAAGAAACAGGCATTTAGAAATCACAGGAGTGTGTTACGGACCAGACTTTTCAGGAACGGGTGAGAGTCGCCAAAATTTTCTCCTCAGCTTGAGCTGAAGACACCTGTTTCCATGACTTCATTTCCCATGCCCGTTCCACTCCAAGGTGCCCACACCACCTTGGCTTGACCTTGCACCGGCTGCCTCTCTTTTTAAAAAAAAAAAAAAAAGATTTTATTTATTTATTTGACAGAGACAACACAAGCAGGGGGAGCGGGAGAGGGAGAAGCAGGCTCCCCGCTGAGCAGGGGGCCCGATGCGGGGCTCGATCCCAGGACCCTGGGATCATGGCCTGAACCAAAGGCAGATGCTTAATGACTGAGCCACGCAGGCGCCCCGCATCTCTGTCTTCTGAAACTTAACCTGTCCTATAATTCCCATCTTCCTAACCTAGGCTGCCCATCAGCTAATGCGATAAAGGGACCCGCCCTGGCTCAACAGCTGTCTGCTGAAGAACAGTCCAGCATACAAACTTTCCTAGGTCCACCCTCTGGGTGACAGACAGATGGGCGTGGGACTCTGTGCCAAGTTTCCTGCTCTCCAAACACTGTCACTTTTTTCCCCATGCTGGCTGACACTGGATGCTCCATGCTGACCTGGCTACAGCCTGAAGCGGCAGCCCATGCCTGTCTTCGCACCGACCACCTCTGTAAACCTTCAACAGATCTCGACATCTCGAGCCTTCGAGTACTTGATGCTATAATCTTTGCACCAAAGTTCCATGCGGAACCACAAGTCAAGTCAACCCATCTCATCACTTCTCTCACTCCCTAGTTAAACACAGAACACAAGCCCCTCCGGTTACCAGCCCTCCCTCACTCACTCGTTCCTGTGCTGATGTACATTTTCTTCCCCTGTTCCCTCTCTCCCTTTGCTTTAAATCAAATCTGGGTATTTCCAGGGGATACCATTTCCAAGGAACTCCCTGTAATTGGAGGCTGCAGGTTCTTCCACATTTTGTAATTCCCCTCCGCAGAAGCTCGAGCACTCCTCTCATCCCTCGATGCCAAATTTGGATCACCTTCCTACTCAGGTGCAAAACTCTTCTATTTTCAGGTATGTGATACCCAATCTCTGCATCTTCTTGGGCAAACTATCAACATCCTAGTTAATTCTCCCACCATTTATCTCTCTCTCTCTTTCTCTTTTTTTTTAAAGATTTAATTTAATTTATTTATTTGAAAGAGAGAGAGGGAGGGAGAAGCAGACACCCCGTTGAGCAGGGAGCCTGACGCAGGATTCAATCCCAGGACTGGATCATGACCTGAGCCGAAGGTAGATTGCTTAACCTACTGAGCCACCCAGGCGCCCTCATTGATCTCTTAATTACAATCAGAAAATTTGATCATTTTTGTGTGAATTCAACACACATTTATTGACTACCATCCAATGACAAAGCCTTCTGCCAGGAGACTTCAGAGCACCGCAGGTTTTATAACACAAGATCTATTAATACAGGAGTATTGGAGCTGACGGCCAAAAGGCCAGCTCATAGCCTTTGTCCCTGTCACTTGAGCCATGATCTCACCTAACTTCAAGGTTCATGTGGACAATCTCTTCAAAATGAACACCCCGTCCTAAGTATTCCACGGTTTTAGTAACACACTATGGCGAACATTCTTTGGCAAAACCTAGACGATTCCTATTCTAAATCCAGAACTAGACTATCCTACTCAGAGCCAGACTATCTTGCTCTATGAACCCAATCTTCCCTTTCTTGCTCTCTTATTCTCTTATAGTTCTTGCGCTCTTTCACCAGGATTTCCAGTTCCCAGAGGGCACTTCCCTCTCTTCCTCTGTGCCAGGAAGGAAAAGGATTTTTTGATAGAGAAAGTAACACAACTCTGGGATTTTGTTCTATCAACTTATGGGATTTTTTTAATAATATGTTTTCACCTTGTCTGAACTCTGGTTTCACTGGAACAAGACCATAAAACCTTCCCCTTTTTGTAGGACTCACACCAGATCCAACTCAGTGTATATCAAATCACCACTTCCCCCCAACAATAAGACAAAAAGACAAAATAAAGAGGAAGAAAGTGCTAGGTCAGAAGGCATAACATTCAGTAACAAGACTTTTTAGACCTAGTCTCTGTCTTTAAGGATGAGGGGTACACATGTCTTAAGTTCCTAGGAAATAATACCAAAGATCATGTAAGCATTTCCTGATTTCTACCTAATACATCAAACGGTCTCTACCCACTCCCCTGGAAGTGAGTTCTCCCCTCTGCCTCCAGCCTCATCTCTCTTCCATTCCTACTACCTTCCCATCTCCCAAGTAAGTCTTGTCTAGCATCCCTAAAACACTCCTTCTTGAAACTCTTCTGTCCCTTTACTCAACCCTGTGTTCTCCTTGTTCTCCTGCCTGTCTGATGGATCCCTTCCATGTTCAATTTCTCTTGCTATCCCTACCTATAAGGATTGGCCAAGGGTGGTCTTGTCAGCTTCCTTTAGCAATCTCATCCATTCTTCAGGCTTCCAGTTTTATTTGGAGGAGTTGCTGGACCATCTCTACCTCCAACCTGGTGGTACTCTAAGGTTCCAAACCTCCACTCATTCCTGAATTTATCCATATACTTATCAACGCTGCAAACCAACATGTCCCAATGCACCCAAAGGCAATTTTCAGTCTACTCATCCTTTTATGTTCTCCATGTTTGGTAGTGATACATCCAACCTCTCGGCAACCCAAACATCATCATCTCTTGGCTGAGTCTTCCCTCCTTCTGGTCCTACAGTAAATGGGCCAGAGAAAGGACAGACTGGAGGTCTAGGGACCAAGACAAGCTATTAAGACACTCAGAGCTTTCTTCCTCTGGTCTGTTACCAGAGGCACAGCTCTGACCTCACCGTTTTTCTGTTGAAAAGCCATAACGACCCTCTCTCCACTGTCCACGTAGCAAATACAAATGCCTTGAACCAGCATATGAAGACCTTCACTTTCTTTTTTTCTCAACTTCTTCCCTGTAGAGTTCCTTTGCCTTGTCCACCCCTTCATGCTCTTACTCATACTATCTGATTCTAAAGCTGCCCTGATTTGCCTTGTTCTTCCATGTGTATATATTATCTATCCTCCCAAGCTTAGCTCAGATACCACATCCCTTTATGAAGCCTACGTAATCTCTCCTCTATCCAAATTTCCATAGCAATATCACCGTACTCTTACATTATGTTTGTTTATATGCAGCCTTATCCCCAACTATGTATTTTGAAATGGTTAACGTTTATTGATCTCAGACTACAGGACAGACACTGTGCTTTATCTGTAATAACCCAGCTGAGTTTCACCCCAACGCTATGGTGTCACAGTACTACTGTCACCTGCACTTGACAAAGGAGGAGCCCCTGCACAGAGCAGTTCAGTAACTTGCCCACAGTCTCACGGTGGAGAGGGGTAGAGTCTGGTACCCAATCCAGGCAGTCTGCATCCATGCTCTCTCTTCCAGCCCTCTCAGCTGTCTTTGCATCCCTTGAAGGCAGGATCCACATCTGGTTCATGTTTATACCTATCAGTATACTAACATAGTGCCTTATGCACAATATACACGCGGTTAGAATTTATTGAATGCGTGTTTTTTACCTTGTAACCCTAGTTAATTACAAACTCAGTGCAGGAAACTACTTCCCCATCCAAGCTAGAAACATAACGTGTTTGGTAAAAGCATGTTGGCTGATGGAGATATGGAATCAGATTTTAAAAAGAGATTTGTCTACTCTCACCCATGTAATAATAATTACTGCATAAAAGGTCACTTTTCACTGATGAGTCAGGACTGAATAATCTCATGAGAACAGATGTTGACATAAAGTAGAGAATAAGCAATAATAATGAGGCTTTGAAGCCTATTTCAGATGTTTTTGTTTTGTTACTTTATTTATTATTATTATTGATAATAATATCAACTATTCATTCCATACCACACTGCTGAGATTTCCCCCTAGATTATTTAACATTAACAACACAATCATTGTAAGAATGAGGATACCAAGGATCAGAGGACTCAGGCAACTTTAATCAGGGAATATTTAATGAACAGTCATATGTGCCACCATATCACAGCAGCTCAGTTTTGTCCTTACAACCTCCCTGTAAGGTAGATACTAATATCCTTTCTATTTGTAGATAAAGAGGTTGAAGCACAGAGAGGTTAATTTGCCTAGCACCACAAAGCATATAAATTATATAATAGATTCTGATCTTGAACCTTGAGACTCTCTGAATCAGGAGCTTGTCCTATTCACCACGATGCCCAAGAGTCTCCCGAGAGACTGACCTTAGTAATAGGTCTGAATTCACATCTCCCTAACTTTAAGACCCACAGTGATAGTGTTGATAAAAATAGATAACTCCCAGCCCCCTCACATGGCCATACAACATTGAAAAGTAACCAAATCACAGAGCACAATGCCAGAGAGAACAACCAGAGAGCTAAAAATCAAATAATAAACAAAATTTTTCTGCGCCCAATGACTGTAACACTGGAAGGGGTGTACATCATCCCCAAACTTGTAAGAGAGGGGGAGGAATGATTACAATCCAAGGTATATCATCTGTCAGCATCCCTCCAAGCTATGTGGTTCATAAGCGCCAGCTATTCTTGTCAAAGATTCAGCCTGTGTTGGTGTTGAGTGATTGTCCCTGAACAAGGATATATAGCCTTTGACTCTCTTGGCTTAGATTTCATATTATCATAGGTCATCTCTGACAAAGTAAAGTTCTTTCTATACTCCTCCAGCAGAAAGACCTTGAACTTAAAAATGAATGGAGCTTGCCTATTGTATGCCTACTGCTTCTCTTTTATACCCTGGCTCGCAGCCCAAGGGTCACACCACCATGTTTGGAGCTCTGTATTGATGGCTGGGGGCACCTTGGCTCCCCCTCTTCTCTGTGGATCATTTGCAAAGAACCCTTTGGGAGAAAACAAAATGGCTGACAATCCTATTTAAGGTAGATCATTAGGCAGCTGATGACAGCCCTATAGTTAGATCTGCACATCACTGGTACCAAGAAGCTCGTGAGCAGGGAGCGCGTGGGACAGAGTGCAGTCCAGCAGATTTCATCGTCCACATTTAAGTGCAGGCGTTACTGTGGAGGAAAATCCATAACCATTTATTGCTCTAAAAAGGAAGATGTGTCCCAACCACTCATCTTGAACATCAGACACTATGTTAGGAAACTGATACAGTTAGATACAGCAGCCGATAACTGATACAGCTATCTGCTTAATATATGTGGACATGGGTGAGAGCGCTCATTGTCAGCCTTTACCCCAAAGCACCTCTCAAGCGAAAAATCAGTGGGCTTTTAAGACGATGAGACTACCCCTCAATTATTTCACAAGGATTAATGGTACTGGTGGTCTACTCTGTGTTCTAAATATCAACCATTCTGACTATTTGCTTCCTTAGATTCTAAGCTCCTTGGAGGCAGGGGCCTCTCATTTCCCTGTGAACCCTCAATGCTCTGCATAGTGCCTGGCACTGAGTAAAAATGTTTGTGAGATTAGTGAACAAATCGTATACTTGGAAAACAGCTAGTAACAAAAATGCTTATGCATAAAAATTGCATACAAGAATCTTCATTTTCTTACTTGTAGGGTCTGGAATGCCAACATGGAAATAGTGGGGATTATATAGAAGGAGCTAGGATACCCTGCTTCCACAACAGCCCCATGAGACATACAAATATTTTTAATCTCATTTAAAAATTATTGAAGCTAAAGGTTATAAGCTGAGGGAGGAGGCTAGCTAGTCCAATGTCCAACTCGCAGAAGCTGATGTTTTATTTTGTCCCTAGAGAAAACCTTTCTACGAGTTTTCTCTTGCTGTTGTCTGTTTTTGATGTAGTATGATTACACCTTTGGAACTCTTCATTGTTTTTCTAATCTTTCAAAAATGAGGGATGGTTCCCATCTCTCATTCCTTACTACTCACTGATAGTTGCAAAACGCAGTAAAATGGAAATTTCGAGATCCCAAGCGACAAAGTTGATATAGTTTATAATCCCTTCCTTTTTTGAAAACTTTCATCATTTGGCTCATAGGGTAGACTTTCTTTTGGCTTTCCCCTCTATTCACTAGCAGATGCTTCTCAGTCACCTTGGCTGCCATGCCTTCCCCTTCCCCTCTCTGCTGCTCCCTAGAGTGCTCCCAGACTCTTCCTTTGAGTTCTTTCCTTTACCGGCACTCCCTTCCTTCATTATCTCATTTGCTTTCATGGCTTTAAAAAACTACATGTACATACACATGAAAAAATGTTCATCATCATTAGCCATCAGGGAAAATCAAATCAAAACCACATTTAGATACCACCTTACACCAGTGAGAATGGCCAAAATTGACAAGGCAAGAAACAACAAATGTTGGAGAGGTTGTGGAGAAAGGGGAACCCTCTTACACCATTGGTGGGAACGCAAGTTGGTACAGCCACTTTGGAAAACAGTGTGGAGGTGCCTCAAAAATTTAAAAATAGAGCTACCCGATGACCCAGCAATTGCACTACTGGGTATTTACCCCAAATATACAAATGTAGTAATCTGAAGGTGCACCTGCACCCCAATGTTTATAGCAGCAATGTCCACAATAGCCAAACTGTGGCAAGAGCTGAGACACCCTTCAACAGACGAATGGATAAAGATGTGGTCCAATGGAATATTACTCAGCCATCAGAAAGGATGAATATTCAACTTTTGCATCAACATGGATGAGACTGGAGGAGATTATGCTAAGTGAAATTAGTCAAGCAGGGAAAGCCAATTATTATATGGTTTCACTTATTTGTGGAACATAAGGAATAGCATGGAGGACATTAGGAGAAGAAAGGGAAAAATGAAGGGGGTAGAAATTGGAGGGAGAGATGAACCATGAGACACTATGGACTCCGAGAAACTGAGGGTTCTAGAGGGGAGGGGGTGGGGGATGGGTTAGCCCAGTGACGGGTATTAAGGAGGGCACGTACTGCATGGAGCACTGGGTGTTATACACAAACAATGAATCCTGGAACACCACATCAAAAACTAATGATGTAATATATGGTGACTAACATAAAAAAAACAACAAAAACCAAACTACGTGTACATGAATGGCTCTCATGTTTGTATCACCAGCTTAGGCTTCTTCCCTGAACTCCAGCTTTTATCTCCAGTTGCTTAGTATCTCCAAAATCCAACTCCTAAAGGTCTCTCCTGAGAATCTTCCCAGAGACTTCTCTGTCTCAGGACATAGCAACCCCTTCTTTAGGGTCTCAGGCAATAAATAAATAAATTAATTAATTAAAATAAAAACTGGAGTTCTATTGATTCCTTTCTTTCTCTCACCTCACATCCACACCAGCAACAAATTCTACCCATCCAGCCTTCAGAATGGATCCAGCTGGCCCATCGTGCAGCCGCCTGCACCACGTGGCTCGGGCATCAGCTCTTGGTAGGTTTCCCACTCCTACCTCTTCTCTCCACCTCTTCTCTCTCCCCATAGAGGCTTTTAAAACCTGAGCTAGGTCATCCCACTCTTCAAAACCCTCCAGGGGCTCTCTGTCTCACTCAGAAAAAAGGCAGAATTCTTACTGTGGCCTGTGAGGTCCAAAATTAGGCCCACCTCCGAACAACCGCTCTTCTATCACCCTCTTGTTACTCAGTTTCAGCCACACTGGTCTCCTCCTAAGAGCCCCAGTTTTTGAAGCGAGACCCTCCCTCACACCCTTTGTGCTCACTGTTCCCTTTGCCCAGAATGCTCTTCCCACAGATTCCTGCACGGCTCCCACCTTCACTTCCTTTAGGTGTCTGCTCCATGTCCCCTCAGCAGAGGGGCCTTTCCTGATTACCCAATATATAATTACAATCTCATCCTCACTCTGTGCTGCCCATTTTGCTTAATCGGCTTTCTTTTCTAACTAGCACTTATCACCTAAGAACATGTATTTATTAGTTCTCTCCTTCTTCGTTAAAATGTAGCTCTCCTAGATACGGTGTTTCTCAACATTGCATCTCCAGTGCCTGAAGTAGTACCTGGTACGTGGTATGCACTCCAACGGTCACTGGATGACAGACCAGTCATGTTATTTCCTATTAAATACAGCGCGCCAAAAACTTATGAATTCATCACACTCTTCTATTGCTTTACGGGAAGTGACCAAACAGTCCTCAGACTCCGCTGGAACTGCTTGCTTATGTTGGGGACAGACCAGCAGAAGAGGCGCCTACAGTATCCAGGGCCCCTTCTGCTCCAGCAACTGGAAGGTGTGTTCTGCTTCCTCTTCATAACTTTCTTCATTGCTGAGACGGCAGAGTTGGGGACATGATTATAAAAACCATTCAGCGTCACCCACGGCTTGGTCCCTTTGGAACTTGCAGAGAAGAGGGCAAAGGGGAAAGCCTTTCCCTACATTGATTAGGGGGACAAGTGGGCACGAGCGTTTACACATGCATTTAATTCCCGCTCAGACAGATCATGCTGCTATTAGACATGGAAGAATGCAGTGACCTGTGACACATTCTTCTAGAAATAATGGTCAATTACTAAAATTTTTCCTATTCTCATAGGACAGAAAAATAATGATCTAGTTGGTACCAAGGGAATCTCTGGCTCCACAGGAAGGTTTTCTATAAAATTTGGTTTGTAATGTTGGTATTTTGAATACTTCTCTCTCACCCAATGAGAACACACCAGGTGAGTGACCATCCCCCAGTGTATGCACTTACCCCTTTGGTTTCTTTCTTCCTTAGGCACATCAGCCAGGGTGAAGAATGAATGGGAAAAAGCTGGAATACTAGAGCAAATCATGCTGTTCAGTGTCTAACCTAAGAGGTATAGCAGGTGCCAATAATACAGTTATGGTAGGAAAATTTAGGTCTCTGCATTTAACATTGATCTGAACCTAATTTTAAAAAGGGGATCTGACCAGGACACTTCAACCTCCCATGTTCAATTATAAATGCTGATTAGTTTGCTCTGTGTCTCCATCTTGATGCAGTCTAAGCACCGGGACCTGAGAACCAAAGAGCATCCAATTCTAATTCTACCTTGGCACTACATAGACTGTGACAAATTGTGCAATGATAGCCACGGTTTTATGTTATTAGATCCATTCTTTATTTTTAAGTCAATTTCCTTTGCTTTTATCATTGATTCTGGGATCTTTGGCCTCTGAAGTGAGGTATAACACCTTGCCTGGGCCTTGCAATTCACCCATGACAGCCCACCCACTTGTAGGCAGATGTTCTAATAGGACCTCCAATGAGGGGAGTGGGCCATAGTACCACCTGCTTTTGTTTCTTAAGAATAAACTAAGTATTGAGATACCTTCTACTAGCATAACAGAGTGCCTCAGACAGTACTTTCTGGAATCTTCCTCTTTAAGATTTGTGGAAAAAGTAAACGAAAGTAAAATACCAAGATGAAGGACACAACCAAATACTCTGTGTGTGTGCATAATCAATCCAATTTACTGACAGTTGTTGTAAAACCCGAAAGCAACAACAAAGCAGGTAGCAATTTCCATACAAAATCTAATAGCTAGGGAACACTGTGCCTTTTTCAGAAAGGATGCTTGATGAAGTTAGTAGATTCTAATGAGATTTATGGGCTGACATTTAGATAAATAAGTCTTTGAAAATGGGTCACTTAAAAGCAAAAGAAGTGTTTTCATAATTTAATTGTGCATGAAGCCCTATGAACTATCCAGGACTAGTTAGCGAAGGAAGGAAGGAAGGAAGGAAGGAAGGAAGGAAGGAAGGAAGGAAGGAAGGGAGGGACAAAACAGAAAGAAAGAAAAAGTGAACCTATCCATTTCTTCCAGCTCCATGAAGAATTAAGTCATATATTCATTCAAGAAATATTTGTGTGCCTACTGGTGCACTAGACTCTGTTTCATAGCCTGGGGTACAGTGGTAAACAAGACAGGGGATGCATCTGCCCTCCTGGAATTCCCATTCTAAGTGGATGACTATCCTATAGTATACATGGACTCTAATGGGTTTTGGGTGACATTATTTTAGAAAGGATATAATCCAGGACCAGAAGGATCTGAGTGAGACAGAGATAAGAATCCAGGGATGTTTGAACTACTTCTCTTTCTTTCCTGACACTTTTTCTGTCCCAGGATTAGCTCCTGTGTATGTTTCTATGAGAAAACTTTACTTTTTCTGCATTGTAACTCTTGGATTTCTTATCTAAATCCCTCTTACCAGAATTTTTCTGCTCAGAGAGCAAGAACTACATCCTGCTCATCTCCATCTTGTTTGTGTTATATCCCTAGTACCTACCATATGGAGCAAACATGTCTCACTAATTTGTTGAATGAAAATAATGAAGGTTAGGACAAATGGCGGATCAAAATATTGGGTCAAATCTGAGTAAAAAGCTGTAGACCAGGGGCACCTGGGTGGCTCAGATGGTTGGGCATCTGACTCTTGGTTTCGGCTGGGGTCATGATCTTGGGGTGGTTGGACTGAACCAGGCATCTAGCTCCGTGCTTAGTGAAGAGTCTGCTTGGGATTTCACCTCCCTCTGCCCTTCCCCCAGCACACATGTGCTCTCTAATAAATAAATAAAATCCAAAAAAAAAAAAAAAGCAGCTGTAGACCAAGTGTACCTGACAGGATTCAAAACCAGATACCATCAGAAATATACCCACACTTATATGGTCAGTTAATCTATGTCAAAAAGGCAAGAGTACACAATGGGGAAAAGACAGTCTTTTCCATAAATGATGCTGAGAAAACTGGACAGCTACATGCAAAAGAATGAAAACTGGACCATTTTCTTACATCATATACAAAAATAAACTCAAAGTGGATTAAAGACCTAAATGTGAGAGCTGAAACCACAAAACTGGTAGAAAACATAGGCAGCAGGGGTGCCTGGGTGGCTCAGTCATTAAGTGGCTGCCTTTGGCTCAGGTCATGATCCCAGAGTCCTGGGATGGAGCCCCTCATCGGGCTCTCTGCTCAGCGGGGAGCCTGCTTCTCCTTCTCCAACTCCCCGCTTGTGCTCTCTCTCTGTCAAGTGGATAAGTAAAAATCTTAAAAAAAAAAAAAAGAAAAAAAAGGAAAACAGAGGCAGTAATTTTTTTTACATCAGCCTTATTAGCAACATTTTTCTAGATATGTCTCCAGAGGCAAGGGAAACAAAGGCAAAAATAAACCATTGGGACTACACCAAAATAAAATCTTTTGCACAGCAAAGAAAGCCATCAACAAACTAAAAAGGCAACCTACTGAGTAGGAGAAGATATTTGCGAATGATATAGCCGTTAAAAGGTTAATACCCAAAGTATGTAAAGAACTGATACAACTTAACACCAAAAAAACAAGTAATCAAATTAAAAAATAGGCAGATAACCTGAACAGACGTTTTTCCAAAGACATCCAGATGGCCAACAGACACATGAAAGGATGCTCAACAGCACTCATCGCCAGGGAAATGCAAATCAAAACCCTGATGAGAGATCACCTCACACCTGTCAGAATGACTGGAACGAGAAAGACAAGAAATAACAAGTGTTGGTGAGGATGTGGAGGAAAAAGGAACCCTCGTGCCCTGTTGGTGGGAATGTAAATTGGTACAACCACTGTGGAAAACAGTATGGAGGCTCCTCAAAAAATTAAAAATAGAGCTACCCTATGACCCAGTAATTTCACTACTGGGTATTTACCCAAAGAAGACAAAACACTAACTTTGAAAAGTATATGCCTCCTTGTGTGTACTGCGGCATTATTTTCAATAGCCAAGATATGCAAGCAGCCCAGATGTGTTACGTGACTGCCCCGAATCGGGTGGCTATTCCTTTTGTTCATCCATTATTCACTCATTTATGAACTATTCATTGTTATGGCCTATTATACATGCCATGCATTGCTAGGTCCCAGGAATACAAAAATGCATCAAAGCCAGTAAGTGGGGATTTCAATCCAGTTCTGTAGGTCTCCAAAACCCAAGTTCTTCTCACTGTACCAAAACTCCTTTGTGAAGAGAGCATTTCAGTAGCTTAATAATTGATACCATTCCTGCTTACTGCTGCTGCTTCTTCAATTTCTCACCTTATTGGGTTGGGGGGTGGGTATTATAGCTGGAAGGCTTTAATTGAAGGGACAGTTTGCTTTCTTAAATAAAATACAAATAACCAACTGTTTCTGGATCTTATGTCAAGTGAACACACGACTTCAAGCCTCAAGGCCACTCTCTCTGTCCACCATGCACTAACTCTCACCCCCACTGCACCCCCCCCAAACATTGCCACACTGCTGCCCCTAAGCCCTGCCTTAAAAATTCTCGAGTCTACTATGTCCTATGAACAGGCTTAGAAAATGCAGTGTCGTCCTGCAGCAAAAGTCCTCAGAGTTCTCAGCCAAACCAAAATCTAATGAAAACCCAATAAAATTAAAAGCATACGGATGGGGTTATTCAATTTATTTGAGACTGATTGCTTGATTCCTTCTGTGACAGAGACTAGAATTTATTCCATAACCCTCAGATGAAAAAAAAAATTCCATATTGGCTTTATTTCCCCCCTAAATACAGTAATGTCTGGCTCTGAATCTTTACTCGCAATAATTTCAATCTCAGTCCTCTTTAAACAAGTTTTCCCCTTCTCAGGTCTGTATAATAATCTGAGGAGATTTATATAGTCCATAAAATTTGGAGTAAAGCAGCTGGTTTTCAGCCCATCAAGACGGCTGCCAACATGCTCATTCTCCAAGCCTGTGTGGTCCATTTGATGGCAGCTATCTGCTACTTTTCACACTCCTTAGCCAAAGAGACTGTGGGTCCCCCAAGTCTTGGTGCTTCAGGTCTAGTATCTTGACCCTCATCACCCTACCATCTCCTGAGTAAATGGGCAGGGTTGCAGGTCTCTGCTACCTATGAAGCCCCCTCCCACGCCCTTCCCTGCAGCCTCCAAAGTGAGACTTTCCTAGGTTTGGTCTCTCAGCCTCACCCTGTCCAAGCCTCAGGGCCCAACCCCCACTAGGACCACCCAGATTATCACCTCTACGAGTTTGGAAAATAAGTCTCAGATCACCTCAGGGCAAAAGGAAGCCCCAGATCTCCAAGACCCAAAGTTCTGCTTGACTTGGTGAGAAAGAAGAGGAAATGACTAACTCATTTCTATGTTATGTTTTTTCCTGGATTTCTCTCATTTTGAGTCATCTGCAGGAAAAAAAAAATCTGACTCTGCTGTAAAGCAGTGGGTCTCATCCACATGGGACATGAGAATCATCTGGAGCCCTTTTAAAATATACTGATGCCTGAGTCCCACCCGGTCCCAAATGCTGGGAAGCTCCAGGGAAGGGTGCTGGGGGCAGGTACCAAATGTCTCTCCGTGTGACTGATGCACACTGAGGGTGCAGAACAGATCCACAGACTCTGGGCAGAGCAGATAGCAGGGGGTAGTCAGAGGAGGCTGGCAGATACTCTGATACACGGATGGAATCACAAGAGAAAATAAGTGAGTTTGGGATATGACAGAAGGAAAGTAAGTGGGGGAAACATCAGGTATTGGGGTTCTCATTTTCTTTTAATCAAGGATCCAAAGGCTAGGTCACTGTCGATTCAAGACCCTCCAATCACCAAAGGCTACCATCTCTGGGCCCCCCATTAGGTGTATTCCTCTAGCACCTGGCAGGATTCCTTTTTTCTCTAAGCATTAATAATACTGCCTCATGGGAGTTCTTCCTCTGACTATAAGGATTAAGACAATCTGTCAGTTACAAGAGAATCACCAGGAAAAAAATATCTCACTTCTCCAAAACTAGGGAATCTGAGAAGTTTAAAATGGAAAACTAGCCAACCAACTAGCAAGTAGTTATTGAATATTTTCAATCTACTTGGCACTATCTATGTTATAGGTATTTGTGGGTCCTTCCCTTCTTTTTCCCACTCTCAAACCCTTCTCATGACAAGGATGAATGACTTTCTGGTATCATCAGAGGAAAGCACATAAAACTATTTTGAATGAGTAACATTTCTCATATTCCCTAAAGAAACTGGAGTGCTTTACAGCCAAGAACAAGAGGTCTCAAAATGTACAACGGAACAGTTCATAGTTGTGGAGTGGCAGATCTTGGTGGAGAATCAAGTCTCCATCTCTGTAATAGCACATTTCCATCTCAGTGGCAGGAGTCAGAATACCTAAACAATGTCCCGAAGTTAATATGTATCCATCTGACTTTATCTTTGGTACATATTTTCTACCTGGAAACAGGGAAAGCAATTTTAGTCTTCTTTCCAAAATGTGGCGGAATATGTATGGTTGGTATCCCACAACGTTCAATAATTCACGTGACTTCAAGTAAATGTATTCCAAATAAAATTTTGAAATCACAGCTCATCTGTAGGTAGCTCTCCGTGTGTTGAACACAAGCAAAACCTGAATCACTATGCAACATTTATGGTTTCAGGGATTGAGAGCCTTTCATCAGTTTAGATTGTCAACCCTGAGTCAACTCAGAATTAAGCATCAATATCTGTTCCTTTTGTATAAAGCAGATCAAGGATACAGAAAGACCTCTATTTTATCCTACAGGTGCAACTAATTGTGGCTCTGATGATTTGAGTCAGCCTTGACTAAAACTGTACAGAGCAGGGGCGCCTGGGTGGCTCAGTTGGTTAAGCATCCGACTCTTGATTTCGGCTCAGGTCATGATTTCAGGGTCATGAGATCGAGCCCCATGGGCCCCGCGCTGGGTGTGGAGCCTGCTTAGGATTCTCTCTCCCCCCCTGCACCCCTCCACCTCACTCAAACGTGCGTTCTCAAAAACCAAAACCAAAACCAACCCCCCGCCCCAAAAAAACTCATACAGAGAAGATCATACCAGCCACAGCCAAAAGCAGTATCCATCTCTACCAGCAAAATACTAAGCAAGTGTTCATGATCTCAATCTTCCTGCACTGCCATAGTCAGGTTCTCCTATGTAAATATATCTCTAAACCAAGATAAGGGAAGGAAAAATGGTCTACATAGGATCACAGGAATTTTAGAGGACAAGCACCTGAGGAGTCATTGAATCCAAACCTCTTGGGAATTCATCCACACAAACATCAAGACAGAAATTCAAACCTCTCTCCTTGTCAGGGTAGAAATTCACATGCAAAGCCCAGAAAAATACCATGAAAACCAACTAAAAAGTGTAATACTATTTTGCATGCTTCCCTTTCTGATTAAAAATTTCCTCTGTCACGTGCTTGCCTGCTCTGCCTACCAACAGTCTGTTCATTAACAAGGTAATCCTCTTATATTCCATAAGACCAATTCTTTAGGCCTTATCAGGTTTATGTAGCCTGGGGAATTCCAAGCAGAAAGGAAATTTATTATTCATCTGCAAATATGAGAAGGACTGATATATGGAAGATGGCAACCATCTGTTACCCACTGAGGTCAGAATGAGACAGGTTAGCCCCAAAAATATAGCAGAAGAGATTGAAATGAGCTATGAGAAAGAACTTATGAGAAGCAAGGGTTAACCACCACCATAAATTATCAATATTGGATTACAGCTTCTTTACAAACAGAATACAGAACTATCTCCTCTGGGTTGTTGAAAGTATCTTGTGATTAGAATTCTGTAAGAACACATTTGATGGAAATAGCCATTTAAAAAAAGATTATTTTTGGTCAATTTACCCAATGTTAGAGTCTCAGTACTTGTGCACTAAAGAGCTTGAGCTCCATGAATGCATAAACTGCGTTTAATTTTCCCTCTACTCTGTTTAGCATGGCATTATGTGCAAACAAAACAGGCAGTAAAATATTTCTGCTGCTCTTTAACAAGGTAAATAGCTTTGCCTATTACTTTTCTCTAGAACCAATATCCAGGAATCTTGGGGTCTGTCCCTATGACAATGTGACAAGAGCTCGTCCATTTGATCAAGGAGGTGTGATATTATCTCTGCTCCTGCAGCCAACTGCTTTCACTTTAGGTCCACCAGCATCCTCCTATTCATCATATCTGGGGAACATTTTCTGACCCTGTCTTTCTTGACCTCTCTGTGTGGCAATGGATACTGCGAATCTCCTCATGTTTTCTGGAAATGATCTTCTCTTTTGGCTTCTAAGGCACTGTGCTCCCAGCTGAGGTCCCATCTTTTCACCTGTCATTCAGTCCCTCTCAGCCCTGTGAGTTGGCAGTTCCTCAGACTCTGTCCTCAAGCCTCTGCTCTGCTCAGGTATTCACCAAGTGACCACATCTAAGTCATTGGTGTCAACTCGCACTTCTTTCACTGGTAACTCCTCAGTCTCTCCTGAGCCTGGTCCCCTATGTTAAAATGAAGGCTGCTAGTCATCTCCATTTGGATGTCCCTGTCCCACTGAAACTCCTCTCACTATCTCTCCTTTCCTAGCCTTGCTCCTTCTGCACTCTCTGCATGGGAGGTGGGTGTCATTCACCCCCACACCCTCCACACCCATGGCAGAAGCCTGGAGCCCATCCACAGCTCCTCTCCCTTCTATATCCACTCAGAATCTTCTTTTCTTCTCCCCTCCTATTCCCACTGCTCTTGCCTTAGTTTACACCCCTAGAATTACTTCAGTAGCCTCTTGACTGCACTTGGCCTTCTATTTCACTCTTCCCCATCAACCCTCCATGCTCCTGACAGACTGACAGCCCCAGAAGACTTCCGAGCTAGTCACACCATTGCTTAAAGGTCTCCCGTGGTTTCCCCAGAACTTTCAGATTCTGTGGAGTTCAAGGTCCCCCTCCTCATCTGGCTCCTGCCCTCCTCTCCACAGCCCCCTTTCCTACCGTTCCCCCACAAACCCTACCCAAACACGGAACTTCAGCCCCCTGGAGGTAACCTGCTGAGAAGCCATGCTTTATGCTCACCCCTGAGCCTCTACTTGGCCTAGAGTGTCCATCTCTATCATGCTCATTTTCTAAGGTTTATCATACGTGTCATGTCATCTGCAAAGCTCCCCCCCCGCCCCCCACTGTGCTTCCATACTACCCCCTGCCTCCCTCTGGCACTGCATTCATTAGCTTGTACCCTAACTGTACTTTTGTCTGCCTCCCCCTACTGGCTATAAGATTCCTGAAGATGAAAACTATGTCCAATTCATCTGTGTGCCTAGAACAAAGCCTTGCATGGAGGAGGTGCCCAGTAAATGCCTCACGAGTGGATGGTTGAGCTTAGCTTGCCCAGGGTCCTAAGTTAAACTTGTCACAAGTGGATGGTTGAGCTTCGCTTGCCCAGGGTCTTAAGTTAAACTTGGCGTGTTACACTAGTCACAGTTTTCTAGCTTTTGTTAGGCCAGGCCAATGGGTGGGAAAGGAGGAGGAAAGAAGAGGCCAACTTTATAAGTAATGAAGTCACGGGGATGGCTTAAACAAAGTCTTATAAGCAAGTGCCTCAGCTGTCTTCTTTAGATAATTCGATTTGAGAGTTCTCAGCAACAGTCTAACTCCTTGTTTCTTAGTGTTCAAGTCTTCTCTTTACTGGAAGCTCCTTGATGTCAGAGCCATGTTTTTTAGTACTTCAATATCTTCATAGTACTGGGTCAAGTGAACTCCCATCCGGCCCCACCTAAGAACAGAAGGAACAGACCAGGGGGAGGTCCTCCAGCCTTAAATCAGATTCCCACTATGACTGCTCAGATTTATACATTTGCCAATTTTCAGGGGTAATTCAACCCCAAGTCTCAGCCTGGAAAAAAACCCCCAGCAACTCCTAATTCAAAATGAGTCCATCGTTTACCTGTGGATCCTCAGAAAGGACCTGGTGAAAAGGGAAGGCTGTGTCTGACTCACTGTTCCTCTCCAACTGAGTCAAACCGTTGACCATTTGCTGTGCAATCTGGGTTCCTTTGCTCATAAGTTCACCATATGTTTGCCCCTCTGAGGCTAATACTTTCTTTAGAAACTACATCTTCATTTCTTTTTCTTCCGATTAAAAAGATCATGAACTAAAACCTGTGTTGTGACTCTTGCAGAAACACAAAGACAATGCAATGGCACCTGCTTATTTTCCAAGTACAACAGGGTTTAGGGCATAACGGCATAGTCAACATCTGCATACAGATACACATTTTTAGGAAAGCTAAATTGTCACTCGTTATGCTATCCCAGTTGGTCTTTTGCATAAAACCTACAGAATTGTCCTATGTCCCACTTTAGATTTCAGCCTTTTTATGGACAAGCACTAGCTACAGAGAACTTCCTCATTCAGGCAATTATGGAAGCAGATGTTGTCTCTTTCTACCACATGCAATGTCAGACTTCTCGTGGTGAGACTGCCCTAGAGGAGCAATGTATAAAAGCCCCAAATAGCTAAGGTAACCACTAGCAAAGATGGAAAAAACTTTTTGAATCAGCTGCATCTGGGCAAGGATCAGAGATAAATGGATAAAGCATGCCTAAAAGCCATCTAAATGGTAGTTAAGGTTTGTTTTTCTGTAAATCTTGCTTTAAGAGGACACTTAACCTTCTCAAATTTCTTCAATTTAAGTTGACAAATGGATGTTTTAATAAAGGTCTTAGTTTATTTAGAGCTTAGAAAAAGAACTTGTTGTTTCACTATGTTCTCTTTGAAGCTATAACCCACAATTCAAGTCATTGCCCCTAAGAAGAAAATTTCAATGGCAGCAAACCTCACTGGAGTCTTCAAAGGGGGAAGAAGATAGAGCCAGAGTGCTACTGGCTTTGCTATAATGGAGATTTTATGTGACAAGTTATATATCTAGAGAGATAAAACCTCTATTGGCAACTAACCTATTGCTGTAGGTTTTTATGTAATTACGGTTAAAGCATTAAGATTTTTTAAAAGTCTATCTTGTGCATTGATTGATTTTGCTATTTCAATTTTCATATAAATCCATTACAGCAGAGAGGTGAAGAGTCCCAGGCCCTGAAATCAGATGGGCTGGGTTGGAATCTTGTCTCTGAATCTAGCTATGTGGTTCTTTGACTAATTTTATTACCTTCTTGCCTCAATTTTTTTTTTTTTGCTTGTAAAATGGGAACAGTAATAGTTTCTTTATGCATTGTTTGAGGTTAAATGAATTAGTAAATATAACACCCCTGAAACAGTACTGCAGTAACATTCACTAGATAACCATAATTAACAAAATACCATTATTTTATTTAAGAAACCCCTTAAGAATAACCAACATTCAATTGCTCATGTCTCCTTATCACAACAGAATAGTTTAATCTTCTCAGATCTATTGTCTCCAAAGTTAGAACATGATTTATAAAGAGAAACTGAGCTGATCTGATTGGGGGGGGCAGATATTAGTTGCTTTCTTGACAAATGAGATGCTACTTTAAACCTAAACAATAAAAAATCCCAACAGATTACCAATCTAAACCCACACTATCAGTCCTACTTTTGGAAGGTGTAGATTAAAGGAAAAATGTCTTTTGTTTCTGTCCTTCAAAGAATGGTCAACACTCGGGCGCCTGGGTGGCTCAGTCGGTTAAGTATCTGCCTTCAGCTCAGGTCATGATCCCAGGATCCTGGGATCGAGACCCATGTTGGGCTCCCTGCTCAGTGGGGAGCCTGCTTCTCCCTCTCTGTTCTCCCCCTCTCTCTTGCTCTCTCAAATAAGTAAATAAAAGCTTAAGAAAAAAAAAAAAGAATGGTCAACACTCTCGGTGATCACAAACACTGACCCAAACGACAAGAAACAGCTTGTTCCACTTAAACTTCTGCTCCAACCCATACCCCACAAGCAAGCTTGCCTATTTACTCCACATAAAGGTTGGATCTTTTCCATTCTTTGAAACCAGTTCTAATACTGGGAAATGGGCAAACATACACTGGCCCACAAAGTTCTGCCCCTCTCTCAAGTTCTAGTTGGTTGCTGGGATAAAGAGGCCCTTTCCCGTCCTTCAACCAGACTTTCAGGGCCCTAGACAGTTTGATTAAGTCTGTGAGGGCAATTTCATAGAAGCAGTGCCAAAATGAGATTCCAAAGTCCCCAGTTTGAGTGCTGATTAGATTCCTCACTGGTGGCATGGCTTTGGGTAAATCCTTACTTTTATGAGCCTTATTTACAAGATGAAGTTAATAATGTCCAAGTCAGAAACTACTGTGAGAAGTGACATAATCATGCGTGCAGATGCATTCTATAAACTGTGAAACAGTACGATCGTAACAAATACTGATGACCCCAAATCTCCGCTTTTCCGTTTTAGTCTCCCAGTGTGCATGGGGCCCTATCATCCTTGCTGTGTCATCCCCAAGTTCCTGTCCAGACTTGACCTCTGGCTTCTAGACCTTCTGGACTCTCTTCCATCTGGCCAAATCCTGGCAGGCCACTGCAGACGCTACAGATGTATTCATAATCCTGGAGTTAATGTAACCTACTCGTCCACCTCAAGTAATCTGATGTGCAGTGAATTTTTCTCTAGTGTTTTTGTTTTTTTAATTCAGGCTCCTTTTTTCCTGACAATCCCAACAACTTTTTTTTTTAAGGTTTTAATTAATTAATTTAGAGAGAGAGCACGTGCGTGTGAGAGAGCAAGCAGGAGAGTAGAGGGGAGAGGGAGAGAAAGAATCTCAAGCAGACTCTGCTGAGCGCGGAGCCTGATGTAGGGCTCAACCCCACAGCCCCAAGATCATGACCTAAGCCGAAATCAACAGACAGACGCCTAACCGACTGAGCCACACAGGAGCCCCCAACCTGACAACTTCTGACAGAACTACCCAGCCAGTAGGCACTCTCTTCCATTCAGTTCATATCTCTGAGCGTCTACTAGGCAAATGGGAACTGCCGGAGTCCAGCTCTAGCCAGGGTGGGTCTCTCGTAGGAAAGGACAGCGTCGGCGAATGAGGAGACACAGACACAGGTTGCAAGCATCTCCTCCTGACAGCCTCGGGGGAACTTCATTTATATGTTAGGATATTTTTGTTTTTCCAAATCTTAGATCATTTTCTGGATTACAGCCATAGCCTTCTTTCATTTTTCCTTTGTAATGATTCACATGACCTTTATTGATTTCTGCTTATTGGCTTTCGCTAAAACTAAAAAACAGTACGCAAAGAGAAAGGTGCTAGGCAGAGCGTGACCGTCTCGTTATTTTGTTCTATAGAAACTAATTCTTCGTGGAATTAGTTTCATTATGATTGCTTAGATAGGCGTAACTAAGATGAGTAGTCACTTTATCATGAAACCCCAGAAATATTCCCACAATTATAAAGATTGCCATAAACAAAATGAAAGAGAATAGCAGGAGCCAGCTGTGGAGTCTCCTGTTTTCAGGATCGTCCCCCATACTTGGACTTTGTCAAACAGCATGAGTAGCTTGGCTCATGCCAGGGAACTACTACTCTGAAAGGTATAGGTGGGTGGGGAGGAAGGCAGAGAAGAATAGGGTGCAGGATTGCCTGGGAGCCATTGCTATCTGCTGGGGAGAAGAAAAACGAAGCTGCCACTTACCGAGTGCCTCTGATGTACCAGTTCTATGCTAGGCACCTTCTAACGGTCCTTCATTCGATCCTGATGATAAACTCATATGCACATCACAGATGAGAAACTCGTGAGGCTCAGAGCACATGCCATTTATCCCAAGCCACGCAGTGGTAGAGATGAAATGAGAATTCAGGTCTGCGCGAATGGATTGAGGGAAATGTCACCTCATCTTTACTTTGCTTCTGCCAACACTGGGTTGTTTCAGCCACTTCAACGCGTCTCCTGTAAGGACGATGGGGCACCTTATTTCTGCTGCTTTTGGAGATCACTTGTAAGGCTCAGAGGTGGTGGGAAGAGGCACTGGAACTTGTAAGCTGGAAAGTCACTCAGTAGGCCTCCTACCCTGGAGCGGTAAGCAGCAACTGGAGGAGACACGGAGTACCACTGTTTCCTGTGGTTCAGAGCATGTGTTCTGGAATCCTTTTTCTTCCTGGCATCTACACATGCATGTGAACAGGGCATGACCACAGCCTGCTTGATGGGAAAATCAGGGAGCCAGGAGTGTGTGCTTCTGCAGAGATAAGGATCCTGCAGCCCCAGCAGTCTGAATAAAGGCTACCTACATAGTCCGTAAGCGGACGCTGTGTTCAAGCAAAGACCAGGGCGCATGAGAGCGCTGTCTCATGATAGACAATGCCACTCTGCTCCCAACAGTTGCATCCCAGCACTCCAGGCTCTGTCAACTGCTGAGCAGCAACATTGGACTTGGGGCAGCTTGAGACGGGGGCGGGAGACAGGGTGCTACTGCTGTCTTCACAGTATGGCTTGGGGCTTGGTGGCATCCCGGCCCTCCCCTCTCTGCCTCTGACCTGGCCTTAGGAATCAGTTTTGCGTTATAAACTTTCGATTGGGCTCTTGTTTTCCCAAATCAAGTACAGCCAGTAGACTCAAGAACTAATTATTTAGCAGGATGTGTTCTTTGTGCAGAAGGACATCTGAGAATCTCAGATTCCTGATCCCACACCTGAACTCGCTAACCCCTGCTTGGGTGGGGGGCAGGGCGAGGGATGCCCTTGGCATTCTTCCATTTGAAAAGCGTGCCTGCTGAGGTGTCCACAGAACTAGCTCATCACAGCAGCCTCGTCTTCTCTCCGGGTCGCAAAGCTTCAGTCACCATAAGGACAGTGGAAATGGATGGAGGGAAGGAAAATAACCAACTTACGGATAATTTGCTCTCTAGTAGGGGCGGGCAGAACTGCCCTGAAGCAACAATTCAAAATAGGTTTCAACTTCCTTTTGGATCATCTCCCACCTCATTCAGAACCTGTTCCATTTCCTCAACTGCCTTTTGTCTCTCTCCTCCCAGAATTTCATCGTCTTTATGCTTCCCTTCCCTGGCCGAATACCTTCACTTCGTTCCAGCATGGGCACCCTGTCTTGGGAGCAAAGAGATCTGTGCTCCCAAGTTACTGACCTAATCCTGCACATGTGGTCAAATCTTCCAAGCTCTCAATGCTATCACAAAAAGCAATCTGATTGAACTTCAGGAACTGACAGGATGCTTCCAGGTTTCATTACGGCATTGGAGTTATTTTTATACACATGGACTACACACGGCACCGCTACATTTTAAAATATATTACCAAGAAAACAAACGTATTTCTGCAGTGTGTTCAATAACCTTCCCCCATTCACAGTACGATATGCTACAACCAACCTTTTCAATGGCCTCCAGTGATTCATACCCTTGTATAATCCCTGCCTGCCCCTTGAATGTGACTAGATCTACTGACCTCCTTCTGATGCAAAGAATACAGCATGAAACAGGGGCGCCTCAGTGGCTCAGTCAGTTGTGTCTGACTCTTGTTTTCGACTCAGGTCGTGATCTCAGGGTCCTGGGATCAAGCCCGGCATTGGGCTCCCTGCTCAGTGGGGAGTCTGCTTGAGGATTTCTCTCCTTCTCCTTATGCCCCTCTCCCTGCTTGTGCCCAAGCACATGCATGCTCTCTAAATAAATAAGTCTTAAAAAAAAAAAAAAAGAATACAGCAAAAAACAGTGTGATGTCACTTCCAAGATTAGGTTACAAAGAACCTGGGGCTTCCATGTTATGCATCCTCTCTTGCTCTTTCTGGTGGATTCCAGCTGCCCCCCAGAGAGATCCATGTGGTCAGAAACAGCTCTCTGTGACCAACAGCCAGCCAGGACCAGAGGCTGCTCCTAACCAGGTGAGTCAGCTTGGAAGTGGATCGTCCCCCAGTCCAATACTGAAATGACTACAGCCCCTGATGACACCTCGATTCAGCCTGCGAGAGACCCCAAACCAGAGGACTCAGCTAGGCTGCATCCTGATTCTTGACCCACAGAAACTGGGAGATCATAAATGTTGTTTGAAACCACTATGTTTGGGGTACTTTATTATACATCCACAGATAACTACTTATTCTGAATCAGAAGTTCTGAGCCCCAAAACTCTCTTCAGGACATTCTTGTCAGGCCCTGGAGTCACAAATATCTGACATGCGACCACCACTTCCCTTGCTGACCCTGTGGAAGGTGTGGCTCATCTGTCATTGCACTCTCTCCACACTCGAGGCAGCCACCAGCAATCAATGGATGGGCAACTAAGAGAAAGCCATGTGTCCTCAGGCTAGGCTCTATGAGAAAAGTGCTATCAGCTCAGTCAACTAATGAGGCCCGTACTCAGCTTCCCAAGACCTTGGTTCCTTTACTCCCTTCTCTGCTTTTATTTAGGAGTCCAACTACACGGAGGCAGTAAGCACACACGCGCGCACACACACACACACACAAAATTGATTTCTGGATAAACTTCCCCTTTGCTCTAACAGGAAAAGATCCCTCATTACTTTGCAATTGTCTGTGGAAACACGTATCCAGGACTGGTATTTAATGTAAATTCCTTATTTCACTCATGTGCAGCCACCTTCGAATCTCACTTGCTATGTTTTTTCTTTGTTCTCTTCTTCAAAAATATTCATCTATTTCTCCAGGAAGTCTACAATAGTCTCCCCTGGTCAGGATGTTTTATAACTCACATAGAAATAGGTTTTAAAAAAATGGCTTCCTGAGGTCTTTCAAGGTTCTTTTCTTGACCAGCCAGTGTATCTTTTCAATGGTAGATCAGGCTGCCTCAGAGGGAAGGGTCTGCTATGGAGTCTTCCCTGTTCTTAGTCCCAACTAAGTGTGACTCGGGTCTGGAAAAGGAGGAGGAACAAAGAGCAATCAGGAAATTCAAGCCTCTCCCTCTAAATGAGATGTCAGGATAGAAAACGGTCTCCACATTCTCCTGGGGTTAGCAGCTGGGCAGACTTCTGCTTCCCTGAGAGGAGGTGCCCACAGTCAGGGAGCCCCTCAGTGGAAGACTCAGCCACCTCCAGGCATTGGGAACCAAGAGTAGATGGGCAGCAGGAATCCGAAACCAGTTTAGTAGAAGATATAACCTCCTCATAGGACTAGCTTTATCCTATTTAATTCTGTCGAAGACATCCAAGTTGAAACTATAGTGCAGACCATTTTCTCTCAATGAAATTAGTCATTTCTAAAAATATATGTATTTTCATTATTATCCTTCCTTTGATACTTTCTAATTTGGGGACCTTGGACAAATAACTTAATTCACAGAGCCTCTGCTTCCACATACTCAAAGTAAGATTTTATAGAGAGTATATATAACTCACGGTGAGTGCATACTAAATGGGACTTATTATGATTATTATCTACTGAAGTAAATAACCAACAGAAAGTTGTGATCTAAGCTTCACAGCCATGCTGAACAACAGAACTTACCCTAATGATGATAGTGTTCTCTAATCTGTGCTGTTCAATATGGTAACCACTAGCCACATATGGCTACTGAGTACTTGAAATGTGGGGTTAGCCTAACTGAGGAGCTGAATTTTTTTATTTTAGTTAATTTAAATTTAAATAGCTACATATGGCCAGTAGCTACCATACTGGACGATGCAGCTTTACAAGAATATCTTATTCATGAAGGAACACATATAGATTATCTGCACTGAGCAGAGAGCCCTGCAAAATATAACTTTGACCTCTTAAGGAGTCCAAGAGCCCAAAATTCCTTAGAGGAAAGCCCTTTATAAATGGGCATGGGATGGAGAGGGAAGTCCTTTCAGGCAAAGAGAGTGCATCTGACCTATGATTGATGGGATATTCAGTTCCAGTAGTTCTGAAGAATACTGGTCATTTGTACCCAGTTATCATGATCATCATCCCCTAGTCACCCTAATGGCTACTGGTTAGATGAAGTCAGGGGATTCTGTGTGTGAAGCTAATGTGAGTATGGGAATTTAAAGTAACGAATACCAAGTTCCAAGCAATGAACAGATTACCTTTACTTGTTCTATGTGAAATATAAGGTGTCTCCAAACTAATATTAACACCTATTGTACTTCCCACCCTGTACCACAATTCTTTACTTACATCTCTACCTTTGACTAGAATGAGGGAAATGAGGTCAAGAACTGTGTTTAACTTGGTACTATAGTGTTTACCTAGCATACAGTAAGTGCTTAATAAAGTGAAGTACATATAGGTGTATTAAAGAGTTCGTAATGGACTGAATTGGTCAGAGACAGAGAAGAAAAGGCAGCTGAGCAGAGTCATGAAGGCACTGCATAACTTGCCTTCTCAAAGTGTGTGAGGGAAGGAAGGGTGCTCCTGCCAGAGAAGCATGTGCAGACCCTGACACCTTTGAGAAGGATCAATGCTTCATGATTGGCACTTAGAAGGCAAACCTGGGATGGAATATGGAAGAGCTAAGTAGGGATTAGAACATAAAAGACCATCCCAGGGAGTTCAGATTTTGTCTCCTAGAAAATGGGAAACCACTGAAGGGTGTCAAATAGGAACGTAACATTGAGATTTGGGTGTCAGAGCTCTCTGATGTTGTGTGGGAGATGATGAGAGGGAGGGGAAGACATGGGGACGCACTAGATGTCTGCACCAGTGCAGGGAGGCAGGGGGATAATGTGGTGGAGAGGAGTCAATAATCGTTAACAACATTAAGGTACTAAAAAAAAAGTCTGGAAGCTTCTACATTAGAGTGAGTTTTATGAGGGAGGGATTTTTAATAAGATCAAAATACTGGGGGCACCTGGGTGGTTCAGTTGTTAAGCATCTGCCTTTGGCTCAGGTCATGATCCCAGGGTCCTGGGATGGAGCCCCGCATCAGGCTCCTGGCTCAGCAGGAAGCCTGCTTCTCCCTCTCCCACTCCCCCTGCTTGTGTTCCCTCTCTCGCTGTGTCTCTCTCTGTCAAATAAATAAATTAATTAAAAAAAAAATCGAAATACTGTATGAGCTTGTGTCCCTTTGCCAAAATTTGTATGTTGAAGTCCTGACCCCCCCAGTACCTCAGAATGTGACTGTATTTTGAGATAGAACCTTCAAAGTGGTGATCAAGGTTAAATATGGTCATTAGGTTGCCCCCCAATCTAATATGACTGGTCTCCTTATAAGAAGAGGAGATTAGGGCACAGACAAGCACAGAAGAAAGGCCATGTGAAGGCAGTGGAAGAAGACAGTCATCTACAAGCCAAGGAGAGAGACCTCAGAAGAAACCACCCCTACTGACATTTTGATCTCAGACTCCCAGCCTCCAAACCACGAGAAACAAACTTTCTTTAAGCTCTTGATCTGTAGTCCTTTGTTACAGCAGCCCTAGCAAACTAATACGAACATATTTAGTCTATTTTTACACCAATTTTCACCCATATAAAGTGATGTTGGTGTTTATTGTAAAGCTTTCATAACTGGGAGAGAAATGCTCATGTTTTCTTATGTCTTCAATTTAAAAAGAAAATCTTTTACCCTAATCTCTTTTGCCTAGTCCTCATGAGAACACTAATTTGAACAAGAGAGTCAGGAAAACAGAAGTTAGTGAGGCCAATAGAAACTAAAGGCATTTCTTTCTCCAGGTCATGGAAAAAGATAGATTCTTAGTTCCCATTCTGGAAAGCTCTCATGCAGGAAATCATTAGGGGTGAAGATATTGGGAAATCGGCTCCCCTATCTTCTGGACTCTACTCTAGACAACACTGAAGCTACTCCACGGAGTCCATATACCGGCTTAAGAGAAGCAAGTCTACAACACCTCCTAACTAAGGTGCCTCAGGGTTCCAGAACCTTTAGAACCTCAAGGCTTATCCTCATTATGTAACTTAAAATACTTTCTACTGTTATTTATGACCGCACAAAAATTACACTGATTTTTCTTCTTTGGCTATATAATGAACAAATCCAGTATCCCAGTACAAAATAGGGATCAAGTTGACTTAACTTTCATCAAAAAACAACAAAAAACCTCATGAAATTCTTCCCTTGAATTTCTTCTTTGAGTCTCAAAGGGCATTCCTGTATGTATGTATGTATGTATGTGTATTTATTCTTGTGGCAAAATGAGATAAGGGAAGACAAGAATTGACATTCATTATCAGAGACTGAAAAACTGAGAGGCAGGTTCTCTGAACTTTAATGATGTTTTCTAACCCCTAAGCCTAATGTGTTAGCTGCTCCCTTCCCTAAACGGGACCCCAATCAGGAAAAATAAGATGTTTTTCTCTCCTTAGATGGCTAATGGGCATTTCAATGTGAATAGGCCCAAAACTCACCTTTTAATTTCTTCCTATCTTCCTCAATACTGCACATATCACCGTTCACCCAGTTGCTCAAACCTCAAACTTAAGATTCATTGTTTTTTTTATTGGAGCATAATTAACGTACAGTGTTATACTAGTTTCAGGAATACAGCATAAGGATTCCACAGCTCTCTACATTACTCAGTGCTCATCGTAAGTGTACTCTAAACTCCATCTAAGATTCATTTTTTTTTAAAGATTTTATTTATTTATTTGACAGAGAGAGAGAATGCTCAAGTAGGCGAGTGGCTAGCAGAGGGAGAGGGAGAAGCAGGCTCTCCACTGAGCAGGGAGCCCGGAGTGGAGCTTGATCCCAGGACCCTGGGATCATGACCTGAGCCGAAGGCAGATGCTCAACCGACTGAGCCACCCAGGTGCCCCTCTAAGATTCATTCTTGAGTCCACCTTCCCCTCGCCCCTGCAATATCAGTCCCACAGCAGCTCCTATCACTACCACCTCCAAACACACTCTCCTGGCTGGCTCTGGCCCAAGCTCTCACATCTCTGCTCCAACCACGGCTGGCTGCCGCTTCTTCACTCAACCCCCTGCTCATTTCTGCTCTCCAGCCCGGCTGACAGCTCAGTAGTCAAACAGAATCTTTTCCAAGACATAACACATCATCCCTCTCCTCTGCTAAATGCCCTTTAAGAGTGTCCAGTTTTTCTCAGGATAAACCGAACACCTTGTTGTGTCCTACAAGGCTCCACACGAGCTGCCCACTGTCTTCATCTCTACCTCAGCTGCTGTCATTCCCTGGGACCCACTCACACTGGCCTTTTGTCAGTTCCCTGAAAGTGACAAGCCCTTCCCGTGTCCGGGCTGCTGAACAGACCATTCTCCCTGCCTGCGAGACTCTTCAGCTACCTCCTGCGGGCGGCTGCTCACTCACTGCTCAGGTCTCAGGCTACCGTGGAAGTCCTGAGACTCCTTCACCCTTTCTCTCCCTCCCTTGCCACTGTTAATAAATATCAGAGCACTGGGGCACCTGGGTGGTTCAGTTGGTTAAGCTTCTGCCTTCAGCTCAGGTCATGATCCCAGGGTCCTGGGATCAAGCCCCACATCGGGCTCCCTGCTCAGCGGGAAGCCTGTTTCTCCCTCTCCCACTCCCCCTGCTTGTTCTCTCTCTCGCTGTGTCTCTCTCTGTCAAATAAATATTTTAAAATAAAGAAATAAATATCAGAGCACCCGCCACAGTCTGTATTCATTCACGTGCCCTCTTGCTTGGCTCTTCCCCATTGCCCTGTGAGCTCCATGAGGGCAGGAATTCTGTCTTCTTCATCCCTCCACCTCCCACCACGGTGTCCTGCACATGGCTGGTGCTCGGTAAATAGCCACTGAACAAACATGACCCCGGAGTGGACACCGTGGCCTGTTTCACACTGAACCCAGCGTAACGAGGCATTTTCCGATTGCTCCAACATTGCAATTAGCAAAAGAAGAAACACTCTTAAAATTTCTGATTTTTCACAAAGCAAATTAAAATGCAGATCGGCTTCATTTGAGGGGCTGCTGCTAAGAAAACTTCCTGCTCTAACAAGCTTCCCGCTCACATGGCCAAGTAATTAGTGTCATTTACCTGTCTCTACTGGGTCTGTGATAGTGTCCTGTTCTCAGCTTTGAGCGCAGACCCCATTAACAGTCCAGGAAACAGCAAATATCCCACCAGAATTTTATTACTATGGTGAGTCCCAACTTGGTTCTCCAGACTAAAAATTTAATTTCAAAAACTGATAACCACAAAGCCCTCAAATTCATTTCAGGCACATTGGGCACCTTACAATGATCACTCCAGTAGAACCTGCAGGTAGAAGATAACTCGATTTCATGCAACAGCTGCCTCTTCCAGTAACTGCAGTGTGTTAGAATGGAATAGATTTTCAAGCTGTCTGACATGGAACCCCAGGTGAACTGTCAACACAGAGGCTGAAATCACCAAAGATGATGGCAGAGCTAAATGAAGGCAGAAAAAAAGAAGGAATCATAAGGAAAATGTAATAAAGAGCATCCCACTCCTGCGTGCAGGTGGATGAAGCATATCCAGTAAATTCCTGAATGAATGAGCGAGGTGGGCACGTTTCTTTTGTTCTACTCCATCAGTTCCACACTCCAGGGTCCCCGTGTCTTGTAAAACAGTAAAGGACTCGACAAGCAGACAATGACTTCTCTGAACAAAGTCAAAACCTTCTTTCTCACCTTAGGTAAACAACACTTTTGATGTGATATTGTCACTTTTTTTTAAAATATTTTATTTGACAGAGAGAGAGAAAGCACACGCAGGGAGGGAAGCAGAGGGAGAGGGAGAAGCAGGCTTCCCGCTGAGCAGGGAGCCCAATGTGGGGCTCGATCCCAGAACCTTGGGATCATGACCTGAGCCGAAGGCAGACACTTAACGACTGAGCCACCCAGGTGCCCCGTGATACTGTCACATTATCAGGAGCCGGTCTCTAATTCCTCAGGAAAAAAATGGGTTAATATCTTTTTAAATGAATTATAAACTTTTGCCTTATTAAATGGCCTATACTGAACATAATTCAGCCCACTGTTAATAATGTAGGCTCATCGTAATCAAGTTAAATTATTTTCTGTGCCCTTAATGTGTCTGGTGGCCTATTTTAACAGCTCAAGGGCATTGCCCTTTGAATTTTTCTAACTTCCAGGGTTTGGTTCATTTTCTAGCTGTCAGCCAGAAATATTTTTGCTTTTATTTATACAGTTTATAATTCTCTCCCCTCTCTCCCACCTTCTAATGTCTGCAGTCAGGAAAGCCTAATTACCAAAACAATCCGAACAATTTTGACTTAAGAACAAATATACTTTGATTATGGCCTTTTCAGTGAATTAATACACGAACTTAGTGTTCTGGCTTTGTGACATCTATTTTGGCGGTTCAGAGGCCTTTGCTTGTTATTAGATTACCAATTATTGTATTTTAAATGTCCAGATACTAGATACATGACCTCCAGATAAATGAAGTAGTGCTACAGTTGAAACTCCTGTCTAAAACCTATTTGGCTCGAGGAAAGGGAATAAAAAAAATAGGACATTTCCAAACCATGGGCAATCTGCTGATACAGCGAGGTGGTTGTAGCCTATGGTGCTAATTGTCTTTCTTATCAGCATCGCTATTACTGAATGTCACTTCTTTGCAAACTCACTCCCCTATTTAGTTCGGCCAGAAGCATCACAGAAAACCATTTCACACTGAAATCCTCAAATCTAATTCTTCTTCGAAACTTAAAAAAAAGTTTTAGAAGCAAAGAAAGCATCAAATCCATTTAAATATTTTAAGCAAAATAAACTCCCAAAATTGAACACAAATGTTCAAAGGTAAGTTGCATGAAAGCTGCTAACTTGATTCCCAGAGAATAAAAATGAAATGGCATGAAACAATGTAATTCATGGTGGAAAACACCAATCGCTTGGCTGAATATTGCTTTCAGAAACATCTTTTAGCTACATTTTCTGCTCTTCAATTAAAAAAAACAAAAACTAATAAGGTAACTTATTATATTGCTTACTTTATGGTCCACTTTCTTTTTTTTTTTTTAAAGATTTATTTATTTATTTGAGAGAGCGAGAATGAGAGAGAGCACATGAGAGGGGGGAGGGTCAGAGGGAGAAGCAGGCTCCTCGCCGAGCAGGGAGCCCGATGCGGGACTCGATCCCGGGACTCCAGGATCATGATCTGAGCCGAAGGCAGTCGCTTAACCGACTGAGCCACCCAGGCGCCCTTTATGGCCCACTTTCAAATATAAATGTAAGGGACATGAAATACCAAGTTGAAAATTTAAAATTTTCTGTTTGGTTGGGACACACTGAGAGGGGTTCAGTAACACTGGTTCTGGCTTTGTCCTCTTTCTGGTTCCATCCTCCTGTCAAGAGCCTGTGACCTAGCAGAGTAGGAGAAAGGATGAAATCTGGGAATTCCTATGTATAATCCAAGAAGTGGTAACCAAGAATTAATTTGCCGAATGATATTCCAGTGATAGGTCTGAAAACTACTTCCTTCCTGTATAATTAATTTCTCTTTCCTTCTGTTCTCTCCAACTCTCAAGGAAATAGTAATTAGTCTCTAGCAAGAGGATATGTGTAATCCAGTGTGGTGACCACGTAAGGATCTAGAATAGATATTTCATGTTCAAGAGAAGTAAGGGCCTTAGGACACCTGCAGAAATAAAGTAGAATTAAAAATCCAAATGTATAAAGCAGAGCATTCAATTAAAAGCAGAAGTCTTTAAACAATGAAATTCTATAGCAAAGGCATTTTGTAAATTTAATTCCATGATTACAGAGTTTTGAGAATATGTCAGAGAGTTGGTTTGGTCAAGTGGCTGACAGCATGGGCTCAGGAACCAAAACAGGTGGGTTCGAGTTTCCATGTGTACTAGTTTATGTGACCATGGGATAATTGCTTATCTTCCTTTGCCTCAGCTTACTCACCTAAAAAATGTTAATAGTAATAGCACCTACTCATCAGGTCATTGTGCAAATTAAATCATCTGATATATTTAAAATACTCAGGCCAACTCCTAGAAATTTCTAAGTGCTACAGAAGTCTTGGCTAAAACACCTTTTATACAAAGATGATCCCACAAATGGGTTTTTGGTCAAGGTGACATTCATTAGGATGGCCAGCAGGCCAGAATGAACAATTTGGCCAAAGAATAAAATGGTGTGCAATTTCCTCTAGGCATTCTTAACCCGAACTGTATCAGGATGGCAATAAATAAAATTTGGTGAAGAGGGCTATACATTGAATCCATAGCACTCAGCTTTGTTCACAGCCTGCCCAGAATGATGGCAGATCCTCATCACTGAAGTGACCCTGAAGATGCGGCTGGCTGAGCAAAAAGCGCTTCATAATGACAGAAACCATTCAGCTGTGCTGTGCGTGTAACAGGGGAAAGAAACCATTGCCACATAAGGGCAAGTGACTTGAAAAACCATTGTTACCACCACAAGAACACGTCAGTGAAAATTCTGGCTGCTCCTGGGGTGGGAGGGTTGGGTGGAAGAGATACAAACCAAGAAACAGACTCTTAACTCTAGAGAACAAACTGATGGTCACCAGAGGGGAGGTGGGGGGGTGGTGGGTGAAGCATATGATGGGGATGAAGGAGAGCACTTGTGATGAGCACCGGGTGATGTATGGAAATGCTAAATCACTGTATTATACACCTGAAACTAATATTACACTGTATGTTAACTGGAATTTATATAAAAACTTTTAAAAAATTATCATTACTTGCAGTCTATATAATTTCTTGCACAGAAAATACATGAACCCAAAGACCAAGAGAAATATTAAGAATTTTACAAGGTGGCTAATTCAAAGACCAACATCTATAACCCAACTGTAAAGGATGACAAAACAAAGTTTAAAAAATAAGATTTTAAATAAATAAAAGAAGAAAATGGCATAAGAAGTGGTGGAGGGAAAAAAAGAAAAGATAACTGAAGATTAAAGGACATTTTTTTAAATTTTGAACTTTGAGCTTCATCTCTTGACCCATACATAAATCAATACTTGGCCTGTTCACTTGCAATCCTACTTCAATTCCACAGCACCCACAGAAAGACCTCCTAATGTGCTTGATTTGTATCCTTTTGTTTGTAGGAGTCCTTGTAAAGTGTAGATTACAGTTTTATGTGCATGGGTGTATACTTATCTGACATAAAGGGTAATGTGCTATTGATTCCATTCTTTCTTTTAGTTATGTTTTTAAATCTATCAATTTCAGGAGAAAATCATAACCTTTATAGACATTAAAGATGACCTGAATAAATGGGCCATGATCAAAGATAAAAAAGATTGTAAAAATGTATAATCCAAGAAGTGGTAACCAAGAATTAATTTGCTGAATGATATTCAGCAAATCCAGCACAATACAATAAAAATAAGCAGCATGTGTGTTTAACTTGATAAGTTAATTCAAAAAATTATGTGTATGGAAGATAAAAGAATAGCTAAGATACTTGAAAGAAGAATAATAGGGAGTAAGGGAGAAAGACTTGCCCTACCACATAAAAACATTCTTAAAGTTCTAGTAAAATAATGTGGTGCTGGGGGCAAGATAAGCATCTAGATCAATGGAAAAGTATAGTTCAGGAGTAGACCACTGTGGTAGATACTGTTAAGTTGGCTTACTCAATACTTACTTCAACCCCATTCCCTCTTGCTGTTGTCTCAACTCAACACTCTAAACCCTCACTTCCTTCTAGCTAAGGGTGGCATATGTTAACAGTTTGATGCAATAAGATTTAGGCATAGATCATCAGGGGAAATTTCTCTTCCTGAAAATTAAAAGGGAATGAACTGCAAAGATCGGAGCTTTGCCCTTTACAGTTCCCCCTCTTCTTCTTGACTTGAACATAGATATGATGCCTGGAGGTGCAGCAGCCTCCTTGTAACCACGAGGAAAATGTTAAGGATGAAGAGTTGTAATGTAAAAGCAGTCCAGGGCCTTAGTGATACTTTTGAACCGCTGTCCCAGCATGAACTACTTTTCCCCACACTATTCACTGAGATAAATAAATCGCATTAATTTAACAGGCCACTGTAGTAATATATTATATTCCTTATAATCAGACAGAACTTTAACTCACACATACATACAATCTTGATATTGACAGAGCATCAGTGATGCTAAGCCAACTGGTTAGCCACATGAACAAACAATAAAACTAGATTCCCCACTTCACAACTCAACAACAGCAACTACAGTGGATTAAATATTTTCTTAAAGTTTAAAAAAATTTTTTGAGTATAGTTGACACACAAAGTTCTATTAGTTTCAGGTGTACAACATAGTGATTCAACAAGTTTATGTTATGCTATCCTCTCCCCAAGTGTAGCATCCATCTGTCGTCATATAATGCTCTTACAGTACCATGGACTGTATTCTTTATGCCGTGCCTTCTATTCCTGTGACTTATTCATTCTGTAACTGGAAGCCCATAATGTAGATACCACAATGTAGATAAGGATCACTTACATAAAAAACAAAAAAATCCCACATCTTGAAAGGCTAATACATCAGAGTGCATTAAAATTAAAAATACAGTTTCATTAAAAGACAGATAAAATAAAAATATAAGCCAAAAATTGGGAGATCTTTGTCACATATAGCTTAACAACTATAATACACTCTGTAAGAACTCTTATGAATTATTTAAAAACAAAGTAACCCAGTATAAAAATAGGAAAAATCCATGAGCAGGCATTTCAAAGAAAAAGGGAACAGAGATGTCTGATATACATATATATGATATATATGCTATATAGGAGATATATATATATATATATATACGTATATATGTATGAAAAAGACGCCAAACCTCAATGGTAATCAACATTAAGGGTAAAATGCAACACCATTTTACTGTATCAGACTTGCAAAAAATACCTAAGTGTAACAAAAACCAGTATAGTAAGGACACAGGAGGATTTAGACACCGATGGGTCAAATGTAAATGGGTATAAGCACGACTCTAGAATACACATTGGCATTACAGGGTATGGATGAAGATGCACACAGCTCATCTAACTGATCAATCTCACTTTTAAGTATAAACCTTGTAGAAATTCTCACCCATGTACAAGAATGTTTATAGTAATATAGTTTGAAATAGCACACATATACACAAATGAAAAATCCCAAACTCTCCACTGACAGAATGCACTGTGATAAAAGTATGCATTGGAATACCACAGAACAGTTGAAAATGGATAAGAACTATATATATATATATATAGTCAACATAAATGAAGCTCTCAATGTTAACCAAAAAAAATCCAAAAAAATATGTAATATGATACCATTTATATATAAATTTTAAAAAATATATTATTTTTTAGTATTTAGAGAAATACATATGTAGGAAACCCTAAAGAGAAACAAGAGAATGACAGAGTATTTTGGTCAGAAGTTATCACTAGGGAGAAGAGAGAGAGATAACGTCTTGTTGCTTTGACTGAATAGTAAATACGTGTGTTCATTTTATCTTCATTTTTGTACCTTACAGATAGGTACTATATATATATATATTTTAAAAGATTTTATTTATTTATTTGACAGAGAGAGACACAGGGAGAGAGGGAACATAAGCAGGGGGAGTGGGGGAGGGAGAAGCAGGCTTCCCACAGAGCAGGGAGCCCGATGCGGGGCTCGATCCCAGGATCCTGGGATCATGACCTGAGCCGAAGGCAGACGCTTAACGACTGAGCCACCCAGGCGCCCTTAGGTACTATATATTTTTTTAAATTTAAATTCAATTAGCCAAGGTATAGGACATCATTAGTTTTTGATATAATGTTCAATGACTCATTAGTTGAGTATAACACCCAGTGGTACTATATATTTTTATACAAATAAAATGTTTCATAAAATTGCCAGGGTTCCACATCAAATTCTACTTTCAAAAATCTTGCCATGAAATTGGTCAATGCTCTTGTTATCAGAGGAGATAGTTTTAGAAACATGGAAATATGGGAAAGAATAAATGGATTCAACTGAGTCCGAACACCATCTGAAGCATATTTTGACGTCTTCAAATGTGCAGATGACACAAAGCTCCTGCAGCCAAAATGAGCTATAAGCACTGCAACTACCAATACACAGGAGATGATCTGCAGAACAAACTTCTGAAGCTGTGACTGGCAAACAATAAACAAGTGTCAATTTCACCATGGGCAAGCACAAAAAATAATCCATATTTTACCAGCTGCCTTATGAGCTTCCTCTCAGGCACAACTTGGAAAAGAGGACTTGACGGGGCACCTGGGTGGCTCAGTTGGTTAAGCGTCTGCCTTGGGCTCAGGTCATGATCCCAGGGTCCTGGGATTGAGTCCCGCATAGGGCTCCCTGCTCAGTGAGGAGTCTGCTTGCTCCCTCCCTCTGCCCCTCCCCCCGCACTTGTGCTCTCTCTTGCTCACACTCACTCTCTCTGAAATAAAATCTTAAAAAAAAAAGGAAAGAGGACTTGATGACAACACCAACTATTTTAAAAAGACACTGACCCAGTGTGATATTGCTTAGAAAAATGGCCAATAAATGTCAACTATCATCAGAAAAGGCACAAAGTATTATCCAATGATCTTGGAGAACAGAGTGCTTCTGTGTTTGGTACTCTGTGTGCAGTTCAAATTGTTGCACTTGAAGAAAAATATAATGCATCTGGAAAAGATTCAAAAAGATTAAGTATAGTGATCAAGGGGATGAGGTTTGGTCCACAATAAAATATAAGAGTTTGCCCATCTGGAGGATGAGATTTCAAAAGGAATATAACTGAAATATATCAACTTTTCCAAAGGTATGAATGAGACATCTCAAAGCTTGAGAGAAGAAAGGGGAAACCAACATATATCAAAAACCTTAAATGTACTCAGTTACTAAGTTTGGTGCTTTTTCACATATATGCATTTTATTTTTAAAATACAAGAATTTTTATAGAGTAATCATGTGAAACTCATTACTCCAAAAGATGCTACCAAATCAATATATAAAAATAACTTACCTTTTCCTACCCTTGCTCATACTGCCCTTTAAACTCTTTAAGAGTACCATCACTTTTTCATCTTTTATGTTCAGCACACAGTACCTAACAAGTTTTGGGCACTTAATATATATTAAGTGAAACAATAAATGATAAAAATAGCTTTAGATAACTCCAAATGTGCACTCATGGTCTAATAATGGAATAAAGGGTTTGGGAGAATACGCCTGACTTTTGATACTTATATCTTAAAAAAAAAAAACTCACACAAGGATGCTCTTCTCTAACAATGGAAGTCCTGTGGGAGCCAGCAAGATGAGCATTGTCTGTATGTGTGTGTATGGTGTGTGGGGGGGGCTCCTGGGTCCAATCCCAGGTGGCAGTTTTATGCTCTGTCCACACTAACAGAAAACACATACTCAAGGTATATACAACATAAAACACACATATATACAGCAGACAGCAATGACTTAGAAGTACCCATTTCTTCTTCCTCCACAATGTTTGCATAGGTAAAGGCTGATGAAGAAAAAGGTCAATATATGTTTGCAGCAATGGACAAACCAAGTGAAAGGGTTGATCAATCAACTAATTTGATGCAGCAAACACATGATGGGCATTATTTCCAGGGTTATAAGACAAGATTAATTTAAGCCAAAGAGTTGGGATTCTATTGGTTTTTCTACCCTCACTTGATATAAGCTAGACATTGAAAAACTAATTAATTCAAAGTGGAATTATCAGGACTATAAAGAGCCTCACATCTAGTAGTATCTAAGTGATTTGCATGGTGAAAATTTGCCAGGTGAGATGGTTGACTCTATTGCAAGACTAGTTCTATAGTCACCTGAAAACCTAACTTCACTGAAGGATTGTCGCAAAGCTCAGGAGTGGGAACCTTAAGTGACAGGGAGCTTTCACAGTCCAGAGGGAAGAAAAAGTCTCGGAACAGCAATTTTCTCCAATAGATGATGCAGCTACAGGAAGAGGGCTGGCAGGTTAAATGTAGGTGTATTGTTTTGCTAACTACACTTATGTAGTTCAATAATATCTCGTGCTCCCAAGATATCAAGCTGTTCTTCCTTTAACTAAAAGCAGACACTTGGCTTTTTTCCTGCTGTTCCAGTCATCTTTTTACATTGACACCTATGATTTTTATGATCCTACTTGTGACACTCATCTTGGCTTTCTCTAAAAAACTCATTCAGCCATGAAGAGAACATGAACTTACTCTCATCTGAAACTGCATAATTAATATTTGTGAGGCACCTATGAGTTAAACCAGAGCCAGCTGTTACATTAGCATTTTACAAGGAGCCAGATCTGAAAGCAAGGACAAGCGGTAGGAGTGAGGATAACTCAGTGACTTAGCCGTACAAAGAATTCCTATGTCCAATAAGTCAAATTGTTTGTTGGCTAAAATATGCTCACAGGCCACCGATGATGCAGAAACCTCCCCTGGCCCCACAAACTTCCCAGTCCCACCACAAAAGGGGCAGTGCTTTTTGTTTTAAGCTTCAAATTAGGTCAGTGATACATGAACACATACTTATTTAAGTCTTTTTGGCATTTTAGAAAAGGCTAAGTCATTCTCCATTCCTGTCTCCTCTCTCTTCCCAGAGGAAAAAAACTGGTTTGCTTCCTTTCAGATATACCTATACCCACACATACATACACTTAGATCTATGTGTGATTGTAGGTAAATGCAGCAACAGAAATTACGTGGTATCTCATAAAAGGTATATATAGGTCAACATCCCCCCGCAACACACACAGAAAGACTCAGTACATCTTGGAGATTCTTCTATGTTGAGCTGGAACAGATCTAGCTCATTCCCTTTCACTGCTTCATAGTTAGCCTCCCATGGTATGAAAGTACCTCTATTATCTGGTAATCAAAACTCTTCTCATGCCTACCTCCTGTGAGGTATACTGAAGAAGAAATGCTTGGTTGGATAGAAACTTCCAACTCACCTTCCAAAGGGGTGTAGCAATTCAGTCCTACCAGCCATGTTCGAGAGGTCCAGTTAATCCACATTCCCACCTACTGGTGGCATTGTCAACATTTTTATTTAAGGCAGTTCACCTTGACCTACTCTTTTCTGGCTTCTGAGTTTAATCATTTTTCTAGGCAGGAATAGGGAAGGTGGGTCTAAGAAAATAAAGAGGTAAGAAAGTAATTTATACTGTCTTCTTAGGCTGCCAGCTGTTGATGAGCTTTCTAGAGGTGCAGCTCTCAAAACAAATCTACACCTCCCTTTTCCTTGTTTTTCCTGATGCTGGCAGGAAATCTCACTCATTCATTTGCCCACACACCTACCAACTCTAGGGGTCTCCAGCCAGAATGCCCTCTGTGCTCCAGAGAACTTCTGGCTGAAGGTATTGTACAAAGCCCATAGAAATGTTTTCATCTCATTGCTGTTATTTCTATTTCCTGAAAGAAATCCTAATAATGAACCATCTTTTGCAAAGAAATCTTATTTATGTCATACAATATTTAACAGAGTTCTACCCTTCCAAAAGCCAACTGTCAGAGCAACCCAGTCAATAATAGCTTTCTAAATTATTCATTGGATTTTTGTGATTCTCCAATGCATCCTCAAAAAGTTCTCAATAAACCAATTTAAGCAAAATGTACAAAGGAAGAAATCTCTTAAAATAGTGGTTTTTTTTTTTTTTTTTTAAAGATTTTATTTATTTATTTGAGAGAGAGAGAATGAGAGAGAGAGAGAGCATGAGGGGGGGGAGGGTCAGAGGGAGAAGCAGACTCCTCGCTGAGCAAGGAGCCCGATGCGGGACTCGATCCCGGGACTCCAGGATCATGACCTGAGCCGAAGGCAGTCGCTTAACCAACTGAGCCACCCAGGCGCCCTCTTAAAATAGTGTTTTGAGGGGCGCCTGGGTGGCTCAGTCTTTATGTGTCTGCCTTTGGCTCAGGTCATGATCCCAGGGTCCTGGGATCGAGCCCCGCATCGGGCTCCTTGCTCAGTGGGGAGTCTGTTTCTCCCTCTCCCACTCCCCCCTGCTTGTGTTCCCTCTCTTGCTATGTCTCTCTGTCAAATAAATAAACAAAATCTTTAAAAAAAAAAAATAGTGTTTTGAGAGGGGATACTGAGGAGTGTTGGGAAAGCATTCACAGTTCCAAGGAGTGTTTCTTCTCTTCCAAGAGTTTCATTAAAGCACAACGAAAACATTAGTGACATCAGTGGCACATTTTAACCAGTAAATAAGACATCACCATTAAAAACTCAAATCTGATCATCAGGGTTGGCCTCCCATAAGAGGAAGAAAGAGGAATCATGTAGCACTACATCCTGTGCTTTATTATCTCCGATTTTTAAACCTCTCCCCGAAGAGGCTGGATTTATTATTGTAAGGAAGGTAGGTTATACGAAAAAATATAGATCTCTTTGAGCTACATGACAACCCTTAGTGCTTCCTATACTTCACTAAGGTGGTATACTCACTGGGCTGAAAAAAAAAAAGTTTTGCTTCCTTGCAAATTTTCACATCAACACATAATAACTGGGCATAAATAAAATTTTAACTTCTCTGGTGATAAAACTCTTAGAAACACTGGTGATAAAACTCTTAGAAACACTTAGATACACTGAAAGATTAGCCTCCTAGACCTCCTACATCACCTGTTTCAACAATTATCTTAAGGAAATGTTAGAAAACAAGAAGGATCAGAGTGGGAGAAAAGGAGACCCTCTTTCAGTGTATCATTTCTTTCTCAAGATGTTGAAGCCACTGATCATTTTGATGACTGAAAGACAAGATTCTTGTAGAGGTGCTGCTCTTAAAATTCTCAGGCTTCAACAATAAAGAATTTCAAGCTTAGTCCTAGCTTAAATGACCAGAAATCACCAGATGTTCAGATTACACTCAGGTATGAGGACCCATAATCTCAGGTTTTTTTTTTAAACTTTAGCCCAGAAGGCTTCACTGGTGAATTCTTTCATTCAAAGAAGAACTAATGCCAATCCTCAAACTTTTCCAAAAATAGAAGAGGAGAGACATTTCCAAACTCATTTTATAAGGCCAGCATTACCCTGATACCAAAACCAAACAAGGACACTATAAGAAAATTATAGGCCAATATTACTGATGATATAATGTTAATATAATATATATATTATATATAATATTATACAACATATAATGTGCTAAAAAGATAATTTATTCTAGAAATGCAAGGATGGTTTAATATCTGCAAATTAATCAAGAGGATAACACAGCATTAACAAAATGAAGGATAAAAAACAATCATCTCAATGGATGCAGAAAAAGCATTTGACAAGATTCAACATCCATTTATGATAAAAACTCTCAAAAAAAAAAGTGGGTATAGAGAAAGGTACCTCAACGTAATGAAGGCCATATATGACAAACCCACAGCTAACAACATACTCAAGAGTCAAAAGCTGAAGGCTTCTCCTCTAAGATTAGGAACAAGACAAGAATGCCCACTCTTGCCATTTTTATTCAACACAGTACTAGAAGTCCTAACCAGAGGAATTAGGCAAGAAAAAGAAATAAAAGGCATCCAGATGAGAAAGGAAGAAGTGGAATTATTACTATTTGCAGATGACATGATATTATATATAGAAAACCCTCAAGACTTCACCAAAAAACTATCAGAATAAACAGATTCAATAAAGTCACAGGACACAAAATTAATACACAAAATCAGTTACATTTCTATATACTGATAATGAAATATCAGAATATCAGAAATGCATCTCTTTGATGCATTTACAATTGCATCAAAGAGAATACATATGAATAAATTTCACCAAGAAAGTAAAAGACCTGTACACTGAAAACTCTAAGACACTGATGAAAGGAACTGAAGACAACACAATTAAAAGACATGGTACTCAATGGATTAGAAGAATATTGTTAAAATGTCCATACTACCAGAGCAATCTACAGATTCAATGCAGTCCCTATCAAAATTCCAATGGTATTTTTCACAGAAATAAAATAATCCTAAAATTTATACAGAAGCACAAAAGACATTGAATAGCTAAAGCAATCCTGAGAAAGAAGAACAAAACTGGAAGTACCATGCTCCCTGACTTCAAACTACATTACAAAGCTACAGTAATCAGAAAAGTAGGGTTTGGGCCAAAAAAAAAAAAAAGGTAAAAGGAAAAGAACAGAGAGTCCAGAAATAAACTCATACCTACGTGATCAATTAATTTATGACTAAGAAACCAAGAATAGGGGCGCCTGGGTGGTTCAGTTGTTAAACGTCTGCCTTTAGCTCAGGTCATGATCCCAGGGTCCTGGGATAGAGCCCCACATCAGGCTCCCTGCTCTGCGGGAAGCCTGCTTCTCCCTCTCCCACTCCCCCTGCTTGTGTTTCCCCTCTGGCTGTCTCTCTCTCTGTCAAATAAATAAATAAAAATCTTTAAAAAAAATTAAAGGGGTGCCTGAGTGGCTCAGTCATTAAGCATCTGCCTTCGGCTCAGGTCATGATCCCAGGGTCCTGGGATCGAGCCCTGCATTGTGCTCCCTGCTCAGCGGGAAGCCTGCTTCTTCCTCTCCCACTCCCTCTGCTTGTGTTCCCTCTCTTGCTGTGTCTCTGTCAAATAAAATCTTTAAAAATTTTTTTAAAAATAAAAAACCAAGAATATACAATGGGGGAAGGGATAATCTTCTTCAATAAATGGTGTTCGGAAAAGTGGACAGCCACATGCAAATGGATGAAATTAGACCTCTATCTTTTTTTTTTTTTTTTTTAAGATTTTCATTTTTATTTGACAGAGAGAGACACAGCGAGAGAGGGAACACAAGCCGGGGGAGTGGGAGAGGGAGAAGCAGGCTTCCCGCGGAGCAGGGAGCCCGATGTGGGGCTCAATTCCAGGACCCTGGGATCATGACCTCAGCTGAAGGCAGACGCTTAACAACTAAGCCACCAGATGCCCCAAATTAGACCTCTATCTTATACCATACACAAAAACCAACTAAAATGAACTAAAAACTTGCATTAAGACATAAAATCAAACTCTTAGAAGAAAACTTAGGTGGTAAGCTTCTTTTTTTTTCCCCAAGATTTTTATTTACTTATTTATTATTTATTTATTTGAGAGAGAGAGAGAGAGAGTGCATGAGCTAGAGGAGGAGCGGAGGGAGAGGGACAAGCAGACTCCACACTGAGCATAGAGCCTGATGCAGGGCTCAATGATACAACCCTGAGATCACAACCTGAGCCGAAATAAAGAGTCAGATGCTTAACCAACTGAGCCATCCAGGTGACCCAGATACTTAGCTTCTTGTCATCTGTCTTGGTAATGATTTTAGCAAAGCAAAAGCAAAGAAACAGAATAAAAAACACATAAGAGGGACTACACCAAACTAAAACACTTCTGCACAGCAAAGAAACGATTAACAAAATGAAAAGACAACCTACTGAATGGGAGAAAATATTTGCAAATCATATAATGGAGAAGGGGTTCAATATCCAATACATATAAAAAACTCAGACAACTCAGTACCAAAACCCTCCAAATAATCCAATTAATAAACGGGCAGAGGACCTGGACAGGCATTTTTCCAGAGATGACATACAGATAGTCAATGGGTTCATGAGAAGGTGCTCAACATCACTAATCATCCAGGAAATGCAAATCAAAACCACAAGGAGATAGTACCTTACACCTGTTAAAATGGCTATTATCAAAAAGACAAGAGATAACAAGTGTTGGTGAGGATGTAGAGAAAAGAGAACCCTTGTGCACTGTTGGTGAGAATGTAAATTGGTGCAGGCACTGTGGAAAGCAGTTTGGAGGTTATTCAAAAACTTAAAACTAGAATTACCATATGATCCAGCTATTCTACTTCTGGATATTTATCTAAAGGCAACAAATAACACTAATTTGAAAAGCTATCTGCACCCCCATGTTCACTACAGTATTATTTATAATAGCCAAAACCTGGAAGCAACCTAAGCATCGATGGATGAATAAAGAAAATGTGATGTTTATACCATGGAATACTATTTAGTCTTTTAAAAAAAGAAGGAAATCTTGCCAGTTTCAACAACACGGATGGACCTATAGGGCATTATGCTAATTGAAATAAGTCAGAGAGAGAAAAATACTGTATGATCTCACTTATATATGGCATCTAAAAAAACACAAAACACTAATTCTAGATACAAAGAACAGATTGATGTTACAAAAGTGTGGGCAAAATGAGTAAAGGTGGTCAAAAGGCACAAACTTACAGTTAAAAAAAAAAAAAGGCATGGGGAGGTGCCTGGGTGGCTCAGTCGGTTAAGCATCTGCCTTCAGCTCAGGTCATGATCCCAGGGTCCTGGGAGTCAGGCTCTCTGTTCAGCTGGCAGTCTGCTTCTCCAACTCTCCCTCTCTACCCTCTCTCTCTCTCTCAAATAAACAAAATCTATTAAAAAAAAAAAAGTCATGGGATGTAATGTACAGCATGGTGACTACGGCTAATGATAATACTATACTGTATAATTGAAAGTTGCTGGAAGTAATTCTTAAAAAGTTATCATAAAAGAAAAAATTTATAACTATGTGTGACAATGGATATTAACTAGACTCACTGTGGTGATCATTTCACATATATACAGAGGGACTCATGGTACACCTGAAAGTAATATAGGTTGATTCTATCTCAAATAGAAAAAAAAACTTCAGTGAAAAACCTAACATAGTATGTTACAGAATCATATTAAAAAACTCAACATTTTTATTAAAATATTTCCTCTAAACTACAACTCATTATTATTCATGTTTAAAAAATCAAGTCACAGGAAAAATTAACTTAATTTGGTCTGATTGGGTGAATGCTAGAAAAGAATAAGAAATCAAATAATCTTAGAATTAGAATGGACCTGAGAAGTTTTCCTGCTCATCTTCCTCTCAAAGAGAGGAGAGAAAAATCCCTGAATAAATTCAGATAAAGGTTTTGCTTCCATGTGGGCATTTTATTTTGCCTTAAAAGAGGGGCACCTGGGTGGCTCAGTCGGTTAAGCATCTGCCTTGGGCTCAGGTCATGATCCCAGAGTCCTGGGACTGAGCCCCACATAGGGCTCCTTACTCAGTGGGGAATCTGGTTCTCTCTCTCTCCCTCTGCCCTGCTGCTCCCCCTGCTTGTGTCCTCCCCCACTCCCTCAAATAAAAATCTTAAAAAAAAAGGTTTTAAAAAATGGATGTAGGAAGACTAGATATATAGATTTGAGATATTTTGTTTTTGTTGCTTATTCAACAACATAGATTTGTTTATCCAAAATATTTGGGTAAGGATTATTAAAATCTTAAAAGTATACATCTAAATATCTACACACACCAAGACAATTTTCATAAAGGAAACTAAGGGAGAGAAAGTAAGATCTTTCTTGGAGCAGAGCTTGTTAAACCTGCGATAGTTCCCAACATTATTAATTACCAAGTGTTCACGGGTTAAGTGTCATTTGATATGCAATCAGCTTATTCAGTCTAACACAACACAAGAGATGCAGATAGATGCAGGGAAAGAAGGAAATATAGCATTGTCCTACCTGTATGATGAACAACAGGCCTACCTAGAAGTTCCAGGTTATTCAGAAGTAACAGGATGGCCTTCTACCACTGTAAGTCAAAGACATGAAACTTTCTGTCGAGGAGCTAACTATGCAAAGCTAATGGACAATATGTGGCAGCTTATTGTACCTGATGGCTGAGGCAGACAAGGGGGAGGAGGTGAGGAAGAGATCTCTTTGGCTGGAAGGAGAGGGGATTTCAGAAAGTTTTCACCAACACAGCATTTCCTAGGTGAGCATTTCTCATCTACTGGAGACCTGACCTTTTTCCTTTGGATCAGAGCTCCTATCCAGAATGACTGTCTAGCAGGAAAAGGGGGAGGGATATGCAGCCATGATACTTGAACGTCAGCCTCCAGTTTCATGTTGTAGATTAGTGAATCTAGACCTGCACCCTTTCCACCTCTGCTTTTCATTGTGATGCCATTGAGGGCTGACTGATTCCATTTGGAGCTATGAAGGGAGCTTTGCATAGATGGCTAGGTATTCGTCTCAGAGAGCCATGAATAAACTTTCAGCGACCCACTGCCATGCAATATCCAGTTTCAGAAAACAAAATCAAAGGTTGTTAAGTCATTATCCCAAAATGTATTTTTCAAGGAAGAATACTAGTCATACATATACACTGAACACTCAAACACACAAAATTGTAGTTATGAGCAGAGTTCTCTAATGCTAACTACCAATCATCACAGTTGAATCTTTTTAAAGCCTTAATCAGAAATATTTTACGACATCAGCCCTGTAAAATGAGATTGGGGCTAAATTTGAGAAAGAGTAGAATATTAAATTTTGATACTACTGTACTCTTATAATGAATACCTACTGACTTAATATAACCATATACTTAACACAGTTCAGAAATTTGCTGCACATTCTCCTCTGGACCCTTGCATCCATCAAGGCACTATCTAGCCAGTAACTGTGGAGCCCAGCAAATAATTGTTGAACATGACTGAATTTAAAAAAATGACACTTGAGAATCCCAGGACTCCGTTTCCAATCCTAGTTCTGCCACCAATCAGCTGCTAATTTACTTACCTTCTAGGCGTCTCAGTTTTATCCTTGTTAATTGTGAATGATAAGTAAACAGTAGAGGATTATTGGGAGGGTTAAATGCAATTTGGTACATGTAAAAGCATTTAATAAACTGTGCAATTCTTGCGTAGTTTTTGTACCTACAAACCTGCCTTTAGTACAAAAATTGTTCCCTTCCAACTAAGAGGATGGCAAGGGGCCACCTCCAGGGGCAACATTTTTAATGACTAAAAACCATGGAATAGTGCCTGTAGCCTGCTATCTTTCAAACTCAGAGAACAGAAGCCCATCCTCACTTCCAAGGCTGAATCCAACATCGTCTCCAACCTTGAAGCAAGGCTGAAGCATATAAAGGTCCACAGTGGATGCCTACAATTGCCACATTTTCATAAAAACAAACAAAAAAAATTTGCAACTAAGTAATTTCAAAGGTTTGAAATCATAGTATTCCCAAGTGTTAATTCTGTTCCTATTCCTTTATTATCCTCTTTTGCCTTAACTGTGAAGAAACTCAGAACAAAGTTTTATGTCTGATTTTAAAAAGAATGCTTAGCCGAAGCTTTTTTGCTGTAACTTTTCTGACTCACACTTCTTCCCCCCTTTCATAAGAATGCTACTAAATTTGTAGCTTTCATTATACGATCAGAGAGATGGGGAGGCAGGTTATAAACAATGAAGGAACATATCAACACACTTTCTTTAAAGATAGAAAATAACATTGTACGTCTCAACTTGGTAGAACTTCAGACCAGAGTCAGAAAACTCTTTGCAGACTACAGACAACAAAGGGTTATTTTGTTGAGGGTTTATTTCTGAATTGTGTCCTATCTCCCTCTTGACTTCTTTGCAAGCAGAAGTGCTCTTGTCTCTCTAGTTTCAGATTTCACCAGAAATTCAGGAGCTGACTCAGGACTACAAGTGGCCCCATCTGCCAACCAAGAAGGATGAGTTATTTTGGATATAAAATGATGCTATGAAGAATCAGAATTTTCCAAGGCCTTTCCAGAAAATGGATAGAGACCACAATTCCTCCTACTAGATCTTACATTCCTCAAAGCCACAAGATAAGCAAGAACATTTATCTTGAGAAGCCTCATTAACAGAAACATCTTAGGCAATTCTTGATCTCCCTTACGGGGACTCTTAAGTGACTTACAGAAACTGGGAATTCAATAGAGTTGTTGAATAAATAAAACACCGTCAAGATCAACAGCAGCAAATAAGATTCACCCATGCTTCACGTTTAAGGAGTCTCTTCGGATGACTATATGACCACATGAAAACACAGGAAAGTTTTAAGATGCAGAAATTCTACCCACCATGTCACGCTAGAGAACAGGGCACAGGGCTGGTTTCTATAAATGACTTGTATAGATGAAGTAATTCCCTATTCACATCTTACTGGAGCCCCCACAGTACTGATATAAGCAGGATATGGTAATGAAATAAATAAGAGGAGACCAGTGCAAAAACATCCTTGTGACAATCACTGTAACAGAGATGAGGGACCGTGACCCAGCCTGGCATGTGAGGCAGGATTTCACAGGAAAGGGATCTTCCTATAGGCTTATAAATCAAGGACAAGTTCCTTAGATGAGGCTCACTCAGGCAGAGGGAACGAGCAGGCATGAGGCTGTTCACATGAACGTGCCTCGTCTATACTGGCTGATGGCTCAGGCAGGCTGAGGAAAAGGGGTGAAGCAGCAGAAAAAGCTAGTAACCTAGACTGTAAAGGGCTTTGTATGGACTGCCAAACAGTTGAACTTTGTTTTGATAAAGTAAAAATCCAAAGTAGTGCAGGCAGAGGTGTGCCATAATCCAGTTTTCAAAACAGTAAGTCTGTAGGCTGAGTTACAGGAGCCCAAATTAATAATGACTGAGCACGCGCTATGTACCAGGCAATGTACTAAGGGCTCGACATACGTTGTGTTACAATAAGCCGGTCAAGGAGGCACCTTTCCATGGCTATGGACATAGGGTTTAGTGAGAGGAAATGACCTGTCGGAGATGTCACGGCTAGTCGTGGCAAGCTGGGACTCAGAACAGGCTCTGGTTCTGATGTGTGTGCTCTCAGAACTAGAAAGAGAGGAGATCACAACTGCTGTCCTAGCCTAGCCCAGAGACAAGGAGGGTCTGAACCAGGGCAAGGACTTGTTTCGCGAGCTACACTGAGAGAGCCAGAAACTGCAGTTTCAGTAAATGCATCCTGAATGCATTCAACCGTATTGCAGAGCCAAGGGTTCTCTCACTTTAAAAAAACTGGAAAGAATGCTCTAACTACAAGCCTTAACTTAGAAACACAAATCTACAGTCAAACGTCATTTTCTGTGGCAAAAACAGAAATTCTTTCTTCAAGAAGCCTCTTGAACAAGAGGGTCTTCAAAATGTGCTATTATGCACTAGAAAAACACCTTTGCGTTTCCCAAAATCAGCGTGCATAAAACCACAATGCAGTTCTACTTCACACCCACTAGGACGGCTATGATAATAAAACAACAACAACAAAAGGAAAATAACAAGTACTGGCAAGAACGGGAAGAGAGGAGAACACTTATATATTACCCATAAGAATGTACAGCCACTACGTAAAACATTTTCGTCGTACCTCAAAATGTTAAGCATAGGGTTATCGTGCGACCCAGCAATTCCACTTCTAGGTATATACTCAAAAGAACTGAAAGCGGATATTCAAACAAATATTTGTAAGCCAATGTTCACTTCAGCATTATTCACAATTGCCAAAAAGGTAGAAACAACCCAGTGTCTATCAACAGATGAATGGAGGAACATAATGCAGTATATGCATACAATGGAATACTGCTCAGTCCTGAAAAGGGATAAAGTTCTGATACATGCTACGACACAAATGAACCCTGGAAGAATTCTGGTCAGTGAAATCAGCCATGCACAAGGGGCACCTGGGTGGCTCAGTCAGTTAAGCATCTGCCTTCAGCTCAGGTCATGATCCTGGGGTCCTGGGATCGAGCCCCGTGTCGGGCTCCCTGCTCAGCGGGGAGCCTGCTTCTCCCTCTCCCTCTGCCTGTCGCTCCCCCAACCCCCACTGCTAGTACTCTTTCTCGCTCTCTCAAATAAAATCTTAAGTTAGCCATACACAAAAGGACAAAGACTGTTTGATTTCACTTATATGAAATATCTCGAAGAGGCAAATTCATAAACACATGAGATAGTTTACCAGAGGATGGGGAAGAGGGAAAATTTTTTGCTTAATGATTATAGAATCTCTATTTGGGATAACGAAACAGTTTTGAACATAGAAAGTGGGAATGGTTATACAACATTGTAAAGGCACTTAATGCCATGAATTGTACACTTAGCTAATGTTAAAATGGTTAATAGTTAACGGTTAAATGTTAAATAGTTAATAGTTAAAATAGTTATAGTTAAAATAGTTAATTATTTTATTAGTAATAAAAATTATTTTATTAGTTAATAAAAATATTTATTTATTTAAAAATAGTTAATAGTTAAAATGGTAAATTCTATGATTTATATATATACACACACATATAGAACCACAATAAACAATTTACCCCCAAAGGCCCAGGAAGCGGAGGAATAATGTGCAGAGTTGCTTTACCTATTGTCAGAGGGAATAAATGCAGCCTTTCTTATCTGGAGATCTAAGTCAAACTTAACTCCCATCCTAGGTAAGAATGACAACATATACAAATGAATCTAGAACTAAAGGCCTTCAAAGCGTGCTACTCAAAATAATTCAGGGGCTTTCTACCACCTACACAGGATAGTATTTTAATTATTTTACAGAGGATACACGGTCTTTCCTGATCTGGTTCCTACTTACCCGTCCAAGTCTAAGCTCATATCCCACATTCTCGCTGCTTTCTAGAATTTTATTCTTCAGCCCCAGGACATTCCAAGTTCTCTCATTCCTCTGTTTTCCCATGCTGCTCCAAGTGCTTGGAAAGGGCTCACTCCCCCAATTCACCTATCATCTAGCAAATGTCTAATCAATCTCTCAATAAATTTCAGTTCCATGAAGCCTCCCCCAGACTTGAGGCTCCTTTACCCATGGTTCATTAACTATTGATCACTCTGCAATGGCAATCGTAATATTCCAATTGCTTATTTGCACGTCTGTATTCTAGACTATTAGTCTATTGAAAAAAGGAAATATACCATTTCATTGCTCTCTACAGGGAGCATAACACCATAAGTGGTGTTTTAATAAATGGGCAAGACAGTGAGCCCAGCACTTAGCTGGGGAGTAAAGACTCTGATCCCCCAAATTCTAAGGAGCAGTCACCCATTGGTACTTCTCTAATGTCCTTCAACGGACATGAAGTTTCAGTATGAAAACCATGTATTACGTAAAACATAAAACAAAGCCAGAAAAGTTGGAAAGGACCACTCACACCTGTGGGACTATCAGAAATCCACACCATTTTGAACCTGAGGAAATTTTCTGAGAAGGTAACTGAAAATCAATTTATTGAAAATGTGCTTCATGTGAAATAGATTTGTCCCATTATAAAGATGCACTCGAGTTGCATTACAGTGAAGGGAAATACAATCTAAAGGCAAAGAATAATGTTAGTTATCATCCAACACTACTAACCTCAAGTGGGTAATTTGATTACTTTTGTCACTAAATATCCAAGCGGAGGACCTCCCTCATTTTATGTGACTAAATAGCTCCTTTAAAAATCCACCAAATTGGGGTGCCTGGGTGACTCAGTTGGTTAAGCATCTACTTTTGGCTCAGGCCATGATCCTAGGGACCTGGGATCAAGCCCCGCATCGGCTCCTTGCTCAGCGGAGAGTCTGCTTCTCCCTCTGCCTGCCACTCCCCCTGCTTGTGTTCTCTCTAACAAAATCTTAAAAAAAAAAAATCCAAATTTTTTGTTCTGCTTCCAAATACATATGATAATTGGGTTACTCTAAATCTCACCTAACCAATGGACATAATATAAATATGGGGTCTTCCTATCACCAGAAAGATCGGTTCCCACCCCCCCCCCAAAAAAAGTTTGCAAACTGATACTGATTGACAAACTCCCATGAGTTTGGTCAGCATGATTAGGGCCTCATTAGTCCCACCTGAGCATAATTCAAAGGGAGCATTTAGCCCTTTAGGATTGAGCATTCCAACATAAGGAATGGTTCTGTCCAGACTTACTTCCTTATGGCTGGAATGGGGGTTATATGAAGACAGACTTCTTCCCAGGCACCTCCTTCTTTCCTTCCTCCCCTCCAAGGGACTGTCTGGTTGTTGTACCCTCTAGATTTCCCCTTTCATCCTTTAACTAATTCCAGGCCTACCCAATTTTTATTATCTACAATTCCCATTTCTATCCTTATTTCTTTGGGAAAACTCATTCCGCATCCCTAACAGCAAGCTTTAATGTGAACTTCTGACCACTTGTAAATTGGAGCCTACTTAGTACCCCTGACCAACCTGATTAGCCAGGAATCACTACGCAAGATGTATTTGCTGAATTTCTACCTCCCCCGTGCTACTCTGGTCCTCTTAACAAGACTCTCTTCCCAGCACACTGGATCCACCACCCAACAGAGAATTCGACACGAATATCAAAATCTTGCCCTTGTGTCTTATTACCAACAAGCCAAGGTAGGGCCTAAGCCATTGCATCATTAAGACAGCCTAGGCCTCTGCCCAGCACTTGGAAATGACGGGCGTTCTTGGTCTTCTCTCATGGCAGTACCACCTGACACCTCAGCAGGCACCTTGCTGGTCTTCAGAGGCATTCCAACAAGAAACAAGCTGGACTCAGCCGTGGACCGAGTCCCCAGTGGCCGAGTTGAGAAGTTTACCTAAAGGTCATGCCACATTGCATCAGAACTTCAAAGAGGCTTTTAATGTGCTCATTTCAGAAGGACGTGGCTTGGCTTGTCCTAAGGCTCACATCTGCCCTTCAGCAAGTCCAGTTTGTACGTCCTCACTCAGATGCTCCCCATCTCTCACGCCCAAAGGCCGGACCCTTCAAAAAGACAAGACTGTGAGGCCTACAGGAGGGCTCAAGCCCGAGGTTTCCAACTCTGGCTCCCTGACTTATTCCCATGTGTGAAACTGGGATTGCTCTTCATTCCTCTGAGCCTCTGTGTCCCCAGTTCTAATATATGCATATAAATCCTTTATATTTAAAAAGTTGGCCAAAAAAAAAAAAAAAAAAATTGTACTACTAAAAACCAATCCTGACAAACATCAGGGCCAGAAACTCATACTTTACTAAGACTGATTCATGGGCCTGGCTCTCCCAAACCTGCTGCCCACGCAACCTTCTCTCACTACTGGCCGGACTGGATTCTCCCTGCATCCTTTCCATTTTAACTTACCCATGTTAGCTCCCCGGGGAGCTCTGGAGAATTGAAAAAAACAAGGAGTGCTGGACTCAGTGGGGTCCCAGAGGGACTGAAAGCTGAGGCCAAGCCCACAGAAGCAATGATAGGGGGAGGGGGAACCTTCTTGACTTAATAGGTTTTAAATTGCCATTTTTGCCTGAATAGGTTCTGTTTATTCTGTGGTTAAAAAATAAAAGAGCTAACACGATTCTCTCGGGATTGATATGAATAATGATGGTAATTCAAAGCCTTACATGCCTCCAAGTCCTTTTACCTTGTAGCTGCTTTGTGCTTCTCATACCAAGGAAAACACTTTTCACAGTCTTCTGGTTTCGAAATGAGGTGTCCTTCTCATATTGGTCTGTTATTTTTAATTTATTGAATTGTAAGCATAAACTTCTAGGCACCGGTAATTCTGTGAAGCAGATGGGCTCAGCCTGATCGCTGAAGGCCTCAGAAACAAGCAGGCGAAAGTCGACACCAATTTATAATACACCCCCTGCAGCCCTAGCCCTCCTGTAATTCAGGTGTTGGATTTATTGACGCTCCTTTTTTAATAGGAAAGCTTTATTGAGATATAATTCACATGCCATACAAGTCACCCTTTGGAAGTGGACAATTCAGCAGTTTTCAGTACGTTCACAGAAATTGTGCAACTTTCACTACCATCTACGCTTAAAACAGTTTCATCACCTCAAACGAAAGAAATGCCGTGCCTATTAGTAGCCACTTCTCCCCAGCCCCTGGCACCCGCTAACCAACCTATCTCTCGTCTCTGGGTATTCGCCTATTCTGGCCATTTCAAAAAAGTGGAACCATACAGTATTTGTCCTTTTGTGACTGGTGCTGAAGCTCCTTTCCCATCTCCCCTCCGTGCCCTGCTCCCTGTCTCCTTCCTTTGTCTCGTGCATGCCTTCGGGGTCTCCCCGAGGTCCTCCACTCGGTCCGCTCTCCACTGCGTGCCTGGAGAACCTCATCCCCTCAATCCAAAGGCTTGGATTCCTCAGCTGAAGGCTCAGACCTTGATCGCCAGCCTAGCTCTCTGCGCCGGGTTGTTGGTCTACCACTGGCTCTTCGGCATCTTGCTCTGAATTTCTTACAGAGAATTTAAAATTAAAGGTGTCATCTCCTCTCCTCCCTCAAAGCCACCTCCTCCAGTGTTGTTCTCACATCTACCTGGCTCTCAGGACCAGAAAGTCAGCCCTCGTCCTAGAAGGCTCCCTCCTTTGCCTCCTTCTCCACATCCAATAATGACCAAGCCCTGCTAAAGCTTTCCCAAACCATTCTGGTTTACTTCTACCCTCAATGCCATTCTCCTAGTCCATGCTTTGAGTTTTAACCTCGAGTGTGAACTGACTCCAAGTTGGTCCCCTGCCTTTAGTCTTGGCTCCTTCCAACCTATCGTTAGACCCCCAGTGACTAGCTGAGAAGAGCTCAGCTCAGACAGACTCCAGTGCGTGGACCCTTCTGTGCGCCGGACACGACCTGGCCCTACCCGTCCTCTGCCTCGCCCTGGTCTCACCAGGAACCACGCTCACTCAAACGTCAGCTTTCACGCGTGTCTCCTCCAGCTCGCTAGGATCTTACTTACCACCAGGCCTTTGTTCTGCACAGAACAAAGAGCACCTGAGTGCCTCCTCTTGACCTCCCCAACCCCTTTGCCCTTTTTGCCCTGGCTAACCCATTAAGGGTGAGTCATCTAGTCATCTTTTCAAGGCAATTCTCTCTAACCAAGCCCTACACCCAAGAGAAGGTTAGTGGCTCTTCTTTCTTTTGTTCCCCTAACATTTCATACTGTTGTGATCATAGCACTTCTCATATAATTCGAATCTTCCATTTACTTTCTTCTGTCTCCCACTTGACTGTGAGCTGTGACAACAGGGGCCATACCTGTCATTCACAATAATAGGGTGATAGGTTGTTGCCCATGTTATTCAACTGATATCCTCAGTCTCCAGCACACTGCCAGGCGCAATACGGGTGCTTCAAAATGCCCCTAGAATGACAGCTTGCCATTTGCAACATACAGGCCATCGGCATGGTGGGATGCCATTTTACCAATAGTGGGCACTGATCCAGAATATTTTTGTTTTTTAATTTCTTCTATCTGGGCATACCTCATCATGGGGCCTTATCAGAAGCAAACAGATTCCCTTCTTATAAGGTAGGCAAAAACTAGGCAGACAGCTCCAACATCAGTTTAATTTTGAAATTTAACCTTTTTCTTTCCAAAGAGAAGAACAGGAACGTGCTGTACACATTTAGCGTCCTGATCCCAGCACTCCATCCATCCATGACCTCCTTTGCTGAAATGGACTTCTTTGTGTCTTAACTTCCTTATGAGCAAAATGAGGATGATAAAGCCCACCTTATCTTATGTTGCAAGAACAAATAAGAAGTGATGTGAAGGTACCACGACTCTAAAAAGAATGACCTACAAGAAATCCAACAGATCTGCCCTGCTCTTCTATGTCAATAGAAAAATATCAGCCCAACTTAACCACCAATACAAGTACCATTATACACCGGAATGAACTACGCTCTGTGGGGCTGAATGCACAGGGCCCTGAGCTTGAGACGCCCAGGTCACCTGCTGAGCACCCATCTCCCGGACTCTGATTCTTCTATTTCTTGGTTTCTCGGATGCAGGTAAGGAGGAAACCCATTACATTTTCTTATTTCACCCTTGACAGATGAGCAACACATCCATTTCTCCTATTCCATCCTCCATGCTACTCAAATTCTTGTAAACAGGGCGGGATTCTCCAAAGGAGAAAGTGTGATTAGGGTAATACATTAAGGATTGCTGTGGAAAGTCACCTATTGTCTGATAAATTCCTAATTATAGGTTGCTTCTCCGTTCTCTTAGAAGCACCATAACAGTCTTTTAGTTTTAATTTTGCTGGTGGAGAGGAAGACTTTCAATCATTTAGGAGGCCAGCTGTGTTGTACTTCAGTTGCAAAATACGAAAGTTCTCAAGTGTGCCTGGCATATATTCTGAGCAAAAACATTGCCGCTTATGTAGGCAAAATGTCCTTGTGCTGCAGATGCCTCGTAATGACATGGGGACTTACTACATCTGTAGTCCATCAACACCAGCTTCTTCACTGATGAGCACACACTGTATCACTTTTTTCCTTGTTTCACGTCTTGTTGACTGAACGGGCACCAATTCAACTTAGAACCTTACCACCACAGAATTCTAAAATTAAAAGGATCCACGATTCATTGTTTTCATATAACACCCAGTGGATCATTACATCAAAAACTAATGATGTATGGTGACTAACATAATAAAATTAAATTTTAAAAAATAATAAAATTAAAAGGAGCCTTAGCAATTATCAGTTCTCATACCTAAGTTTTAGAGATCAAGAAAATCAAGCCCACAAGTGTATTTTACACGGTCACACTGTCAGGTAAAGGTCCTATTTCCATTAAGTTTGATAAAGCCCTTCACCTTCGAGATACTTTAATTTCCTTACATATTTTCAAACTCAAGTCCAAAGGAAAGCACATTGATTTTTAAAAATGGGGAGTACAGGAGCTCAATGTTTATAATGACAGACAGCGGATTCCAACATCCAGCTGCTTGCTTCGTGGCACAGAGCCTACCTCCAGTGGCCCATACCAACTTTCCTCCTCGAAATGGATTCCACACTCAAGCTAAGAAAGTTGACCACCAGCAGAAACAGGACTGACACCTCAGAGATGCTTGTTGCAAGATGAAGAATTTAAAGTCTGCTGTGCCTGTTACCAAAAGAGATGGCAAAGAAATTTTGGCAACCTTGATTTTTCCACAAAGACTTTTTCAAATTTGTCTTCTTTCCTTTACCCAATTGTGGAGTCCCCCACGGCTCCTCAGGAACCTTCCCCCACTAATCATCTCCTTGCTCATCTCTCTCTCCTTTCTCTCTTTCTACTTGGTCCTACTCTCCTGCCCACCATTAGTTTAAGCTTCCCTCACTATGAAACACACACAGCAGAATGGCTGTGCCCCACCCCCATGTTCTCCCAAAAGAAAGGCTACTCACCTTTCTGTCTTTTCCTGGACTTTCAAGCTGCTGGAAATAAATAGTCATCTATCCTTACAGCTGCCTCTTCTTTACCTCCCTTCACTCCCTACTCATAGCATTCTGACTTCTGCCCTACCATGCAAGCAGATTGCCCTGATTGCCCCAAGCAACTCATCTTCCAAATTCTGTTTTCTATACCATCTAGATACTTGGTGAATGTGGCACCTTTTCTTATCCCTACTCCCAGTGTTTGAAGTTAAGGCCCTCATGTCTTTTGGCAATGACCTTAGGCATGATTTTCCTGGGGCTTCAGTCTTTCTGTTTCCTGATAATTATAGTGCTTCCAGAGCTAGTCGTTTTAAAACACAAACCTGACATCACCTTTTGTTCAAAAACCTTCCATGAGGTATCCCTCCAGGCTAGCTTCTTCTATAGGCCATATCTTATAGGATAAAGTCCAGTTTCCCCAACTACCTTTCCAGGATCATCCTTCTGTACTTGCTCCCACCTCTGACCACACTCAACTCTTGCTGGAACCCACTTTGTCCAGCTTTTTCATATCTTGCTGTCTTCCTTTATGCTTTTCTCGATACCTGGAATATGCTTTTCCCATTTTCTCCACCTGCTCTATTTTTACTTTTCCTTCAAAGTCTAGTTCCGAGGTCTTCCCCACTCCCTGGCTTGAGGTGGTCATTCCCACTCTTGCATCTTCTGTGCTCCTAAAGCATCTGTACACTCCTCTATTACAGCACTTAACACTGCACTGCGATGATTATTTTTAATAGGAGACTATCTCATCTGTCAAATAGCATGGCTCCTCCACTAGGAATTAACAGTTCTCTACTCTGGTTTCAAAGTTCCTTCATGTCCTTTTGGAAATCAGACTTGCTATAGCATCTCTTTCTAATGTTCAGCCTTGGAGAAGGTGGCTAAAATAGGATGAACTCTTGCCCAAGACATCAATCTTTTGAGAATCATCTAAATTGGCGAGAAGAGATTTTGGACAATACAAATGTGTTTTAACCAAGATTCCTGGGAAATGCAAGATACCTTATTTTTCTTAAAGGGTATCACAAGACCCCGCCTAAAAGCACAAAGGCCAGAATTCAAGAGGTTGCAAGAATGCCTCATTTTTTTTCTTCAAAAGAGTCATTTTATACACACAAAAAAGCAAGGCTATTGAAATATCATCATTATCAAGATGATACACTTGTCCTTCAGGCCCAGAGATGGGCAAACCATTCCTATCCTCAAAAGAGCACAGCAATTAAAAGATGGAGCAACCAGCCTATAGAATCTTCTTTTCTTGAACAGAATCCTATTCTCCTGATCAAGACAACCCCAGCTGCCTTCCTCCAGGAGGACTGGCTTTCCTCCTCTTTTCCTGACACAAACGCATACAAACTTGGTTTTCTCCATTTAACAAGCAAATCTGTTTGCAAACAGGAAGCTGCCAAAGTGGGAGGGTGTGAAACAGGCAAGGCGGACGACAGTTCTGAAAAGGCATCTGTAGAGCAGGAGCTTGATTTAGCCACACTGCTCAGCTTCAGAGATACTACCCAACCCATGCATCCCCAGTAGTGCAGGAAAAGCCTGGAGTCCCATCCTCTTGAGCCCTGGTGACAAACTCTAGGCCTTGAAGGCTTTCCTCTCCTTTCCCCGGAAAGGGACAGTTGGTTGGGGTGGCTGCAAAGTGATCCTACTGGTGATAACCAAGTAATTTGATGAAAACCCACATACCACCACCTGCTGCCTCTCTCAAAGCCTTAAAGAGAGCCTGGGGTTCCGCAGTCAGCTCAGTCCCCTGGGAGGAGTGGCATCAAAGACCAGATCCCACTTGGGAACATACCTCTGGCACATGGAAGAGGTCACCAGCAAGTCAGTGCCCAGAACAACCCCGTGGCCTTCCCAGCCTCAGCCAAAGGGGCTGTTAGATGGAAAAGCTGCATTCCTTCACCAGAAGCTACCGACTCTATCAACCCATAACTATGTCTGAAAGGGAAGGGAGTCTATTTCATGTCAGTGATCATACTTACAATCTATTTGCCTAAGTGACTAATCTAAGTAACTCAGAAACTATTCACTAAGGAGCCCAGTGAATGGCAACAGCAGGTGTAGCCGACACACAGGAAACATAAATTTGATATTACATTCACAGTAATAGATTTCTTGACAGACAACTGTGACAAATTCTTTCTTGGGGGTTCATTTGGCCCTAAAAGGTCTTCGTGGAGCTGATTACTACAGAAAACAGGCAAAAGATAGGACAGACCAGACATTTGCAAAGCCTCTGATAGTTTTCTCCCTATTTCTCAATGCTTATTGCCGAGGTGATGGAAAAACCCTCACTGTACAACCAAAGGGAAGGGACCTGCAACAAAACAAGATTTTCTAATGAAGACACAGCTTCTCAGAAAATGCAAACCACTGACACCCTCATGATCTTGTGTATGTGGGCAGTAAGGGAAACCAACTCAAGGTAAAGTCGATGTGATTCGGATTTTGCCAGCTCTGCCCAATCAGTAAATAACTAGAAAATAATCATTTTGAAGACAGAGCATGACCAGGGAATCCCCCTGCATGTATCATCCTTTCTAAACCAATCTTTTCTCTTTTACCTTCTCTCTTCTCGTGTCCACGTGTGGTCACATCAACTTCTCTATGTACATTTGAATGGAATATACAGATTTGTTTGCTTGGATCCTTGCAATTACAAACATCTGCTTTCATAACTCTTAAAGGCAGGAAGCACATTTGCCTGCATCACTTAATACCTCAACGATGCCAAGGGGATGGCTGAGCATTGGGTAGACACAATGACAATCTATTAAGCTTAGTCTGCTTCTCTCCCAACTTTGCTCAGGGGCTCAGCTAGACCACTTCAGCCCCAGGGAAGCAGACTTTCTCAGCCCAAGCAGGAAAAACCCTAGCACAGGGGTCTGAGAAGCGAGACACCCGCAGGAAGTCAGCTTGTAAGCCAGGGACAGATAGCGGCAAAGCGATCTCCCCTGGGCCCTCCACCCACTGCCAGGCTGTGCAGCGCCCACGCCACTCCTCACTCCCAAGCTGGAAGGATTCACAGGGGAGAACTTCTCTGAGAGATGTTTACATCTCAGTTCCAACTCTCTCTGACAATTAGATGAAAATAAGGCAGCCGAGTATGCAGACTGCTCATTGTTGAGTACCTGGCTTTCTTCACCTGAAAAGCTTTTCCTCTTGAACCCATTATGGATGGCTGGTCTGGTGTTTGAATAACGAGGATGAACTTTCATGACAAAAAGTTTGCCTAGACTTGTAACCGATCATTTTCAACATTTTGACATGTAGTGAATAATGAATTTCCACTATCCAGGGTACCAGCCTGTTCATTTCAATTCATCTCAGAGGATTCCAAACTAGGGAGCATCGAGCCTCTCAAGTCACGTGTTCTAAAGAAGCAAAACATCATGTCCAGTTATTTAAAAATACACGAGGAGCCATAATGCCACCGAGTTTGATGAGCTAGCAAGTCAGGCCCAAACATCTGCGTAATCGGTGCCGCAATGCTCATTCCCCAGATGACTGCGTTATATGAGCCAGTCCCTCTTGTATCATTTATCACTGTACACGGAGCCCCAGATCATGTTTATGCAGAGGGATGTATAATTTTCCCATGTTCAAAGTCAAACGATGCAAAAAAAAAAAACAAGGAAAGAGAATCTCTTTTAACTTGACCTCTACATTTTGGGGGTTTATACCTACTTTGGACTGTCTAAACTAGCAGGTACGTGATCTGAATCCCAGGATCACTGGGCCCTGCTTCTTTCAGCAGTCTCTCAGGGGATAATCCTCCCAATCCAAGCTTTTTCAATCAACAGGATAAATTCTTGACTCCCTCCCAGAAGGGGGTCTTAATTCAGCTATTTTTCAGCCATAGCTAAAATTCCAGGAGTGAGAAACTCCTAAGATACTATCACTTGTCCACTCACCTCTGGCCCGGATGAAATAAGAGGACCAGATTTACCCTTCCACATGAAACAACAACAGAAAACAAAAATAGGACAAAATACTGTGTATGAAACAAAGGTTTTCAAGACACAGGATATCAGTTAATGAAGGAAACTGAGTCACACAGCTGCCCCAGCTTTCTGCCTGCAGCATGGGGTGGGAAACCGGGTGAGCCTGAGTACAGAAGACAGAGCTGAGAATCCGGAGACCAAGGGAGCAGTGTTCACAGGACAGAATGTCAGAGAGGAGAGGGATGCCCAAGGAAGAGACATTGCCCAGTGTTCTGACCAGGAAGGCCTGTCCCGTATTTTGAAGCAGAATGCAGTTACCTGGGTCACCGGCAATTCTCTGTTTATCAGTGCTAGGAGACAGAAGGGCCATTGGTTAGTAATCAAAAAGTGAATCACAGTTGCACGGTGAAAAAGTGATGTTGGGGCGCCTGGGTGGCTCAGTCGGTTAAACCTCTGATCATGGCTCAGGTCATGATCCTGGGGTCCTGGGATCAAGCCCCACATCGGGCTTCCTGCTCAGTGGGGAGTCTGCTTCTCCCCCTCCCTTTGCCCCTCCCCCCAACTCGTGCTCACTCTCTCTCTCAAATAAATAAAATCTTAAAAAAAAACAGTTTAAAGAAAAAGTGATGCTTAGGTTGTTTTTTTAACTCCCATCTGGATCTATATGTAGGGAGTGGATTTTTGTCAAATTTGTGAGGAGCTTTGTTCCAGGCATACATAACTCTGAGTAGATGACTATAAATCTTAAAGATCCATTTTTCAGTCTACAGAAGCAGCAACTGAGGTCCATACGTGAAATATTAAAGTTTATGTTCTGCCCAGTAGGCTTGCCAGATAAAATATAGGATGGTATAGAGCATCTAGGATATACTTAGAAGTTATTTGTTGTTTATCTGAAATTCAAGCTTAACTGGGTTTCCTTTTTTTTTTTTCTCTTTTGTTTTCTAAATCTGGCAATCCTACTCCTAAGCAGTGCTACACAGAACACTACTACCAGACTGGAAGACTGGACTCTTCTGAGTGAAAGAAAGGGGAAGGGAAAGAAGACACACCCTACAGGAACTGCTCAGATGGTGACCATGTAACAGCGCAGGATTAATCCGAAGTCCAGCGGCAACGTGAGGAGTAGAGGTCTTACTCCAGATTTTAAGCCCCTGTTTTCACTGGACTCCACCATTTGTATTGTACTCACTCTCTCCCACTGCCATGGATAAAGGTTTCTTTAGCTAGTATGAAGCTACATTGAGTCCTACCCAACTCCACTGAATGACCCAAAGACAAAATTACCCAACACAGGTCTTGGTACCAGGTGAAATGGCATGTCACCTCTTCAGTGTCTTCCCAGCTCCCTCAGAGTACAAGCCAAGGTCCCCAGGGCGGCCTCTGACGCCCACTACCATATCTGTGTTCGTCTGTCACATCCAGCAAAACCCAGCTCAGAATTATGCACTTCCTGTTCCTTCTGCCTCGAATTCTCTCTGCAGGCATTTCTAAGGCTCACTCTCTCTCTTCTATCACCTCTCTGTCCAATGATGCTCCTTCTTCACCTCATACACAGTCTATTCTCATTACTCTGTTCTACTTCTCTTCTGAGATATATATATATATATATATATATATATATATATTTACTGGCTTATTTATTATCACTCTCTCTCCTGTCCTAGAATAAATATAGGAATGTTGCTTTGTTCATTGATGTAACCTCAGAACCTAGACTTGAACTGGACATATATTTGGAAGTCAGTCAACATCTTGTTGAAGGCATCAATGGTTGTTCTCCATTCCAACTGGAGTGCTCTCATCTGACAGTGAGCTTTTAGCTATGTCCAAATTGATTCTTCAGAACTCAGAGCTGGAGACTGTAGCCTGAAGCAGACAAGGTGGCTACCTACACTGCATTATTTGAGGATTTGCAGGGCAGGGCTGCCTGACCCCCAAATAGAGAACCTCTGTCCATTGTTTCATGGTGTTTTTGTTTTGTTTTTTGTTTTTTTTTCATTTCTTGACTCTTAAAAGCTTATCTTTGAAAAAATCTCCAGTGTCCATATTCTTGGGAGGCAATTAAATCTCATTTGCTCAACACTTTCACTGTCAGGCTGATATGAACAGATCAGAGATAGAGATTTCATGGAAGTTGGTGGAGGCCAGAGGTGATGAAAACCGTTGGAGGATTCCTGAGAGGGAGCTGAAACATCCAGAGGTCCCACTGTCTGGCCAAGGGGAGCCAGCCTGTCTGTCACCAAGTGATCCACCCTTTGAAGCTCATTTCTCCCCCTATCACCTATCCAATCAGAGAAGGTAGTAATAAGAAAGCATTTCTTTGGCATCCAATGGGATTATTATTTCCAGGTATCCATGACAAAACACAGAATGTGCTCTGATGAGTCACTGTGATGTTCTTTCCATCCCAAAACCCTACTATCATTGGACTGCCTTTCCAGTCAGAGGTGAGCAGGTAACTCAGGCTGGATTGCCAGAATAACACATCCTTCTAGGTACACTGCTTAACTCAAGGGTGGGTGGGCACATGACCTAAGCAAGGCCAACCAGAATTGGTATTCAGAATATGAATCCTAGAGAAGTGAGAGACACATTCTTTTCCCTAGGATATACAAGAGTAAGAATGCTATGGGCCTGGAGTCATTTGTGGGCCTCTTTGCCCCCCAAGAGAGAACCTCCCTTAACTATGCAGCAGAGGATAGCAGAGCCAACTACGGGAAGCAGAGCCCTGATAACATCAGCTAAACCCTCAGATCAACTGGGACTGAAGCCAAGTCTCTCAACTGGACTATTCAGTTCCATTAGCAAGTAAGTTTCCCTCTTTGCAAGCTTCTTTGAGTTGGGTTTCTGGCATTTGCAAATGAATGAACATCATTAATATACATCATGACTACCTACAGCCCTCATGCACTTGTCAGTACCAGAGAAGCATCAGTCTATCAAATGAGCTGACCACTATGCTTTCTACCAGAGAAACTATCTATTCGACACATAATATATACAGGCTAAACTATATCTGTACAACAGAGAGATTTCCTGTTTCTCCACACTTGCTCCACCCTATTGATTTCTCTGATGAAAACCAGGATAAACCTCCCATGGTCCCAGAATCTTCTCTTCAGTCTACAATCTTAGCCAAAGAACTCAGCAAAAAGGCCCAGGGACCATCCCTAGAGAGTGAACACAAGACAGTTTATAAGGTCACATCTTACCCAGTTAAACCAAGCCACATACTTAGCGTGTCAGGAGGGTGGTTTAGAGCCTCCACTCCGATGCCAGGACCGTGGCCTTAAAGAATGAAAACCAGCATTAGCTGCTTGCTCAGATTGCTAAGCTACCTCCAAGCCTAAAAATACCCACCCAAGACACTAAAGATTTTTTTTTTTTTTGGTCAAACATGCAGAAGAAAAACAACCTTTGATTCAGAGAACATTATGTATTTACAATATATCCATAAACATGATCTCATTGGGACTTTCAAAGCAACCTACATGTATTACTGTTCTTATCTTTCAGATGAGACAACTGAGGCCTGTGGAAAGGTTGCCACTTGCCCAAGATCACCACAGCTTGCTAATGGCAGACCCAGGACTTAAACTCAGGTCACTTGACTTAAAGATTCATGCTCCTTTCATTCTGCTTCCAAGCTTTCCCAGGGGATAGCTCCTAGGGTACTTGATGTGTTATCAAAAAACCCAAAAAACAAACCCACAGAAAACCAGATTTTAAACATAAAGATTATATGTACAGATGAAAGGTATACACTCTATCTAGAAAGAACAAAAATTAGTCTACGGCTTTCAAAAACCAAACTTGTCTCAGTCCTGTTTACATGTTTATTATGAACTTTTAATTATTTTCCATTTGTGCTAAGACTTTTGTTATAGTCGTTTTTTGTTTTTCTGATAACTTGACTTGTGCACTATTAACAGTGACTCAAGCCTAGTATTTTCTAATTTTGACAGTTAAAAGTAACAAGCAGTAGGAAATAGTCATTCTTCATTAAAATCATAAATAGGTTTCCATTTTGTTGGTATGTTGATTGTGCTAATTAACAATTTCCATGACAGTAGCTGTGCTATGAACCACCAGCTGGCTAAAGGGAATGATGTAGCCCAAGGAACCTGAGCTTTGAGATCAGAGACACTCATAGTTTCAGATAACAGCTACCCCCATCTGTGTGACCTTGGCCAAGTTACTTAGCAGCTCTGAGGCCCATTTTTTTAATTGGTCAAGAAAGGATAAATATTTACCATTTAGAATTGTTGTGAAGATTAAATAAGCACATGAATATGGAAATGTTTAGTAAGCAAGTTCCTTCCCTTTAAAGATCACCAACAGGTTTCATCATTTATAGTCAACAGTATACACGAACAACAACAGCGCAAGCAATATTCTGATTTTACATCCTGTCATCATTTTTCCTGATAAAAGGCACCACTGCAGATGCAACCTAACCGTTATTTTACTACCACATCACCCCTGAAAAGGAAAGGCAAAAACACTCACGAAAAAACAGGAACATGTGGCCTGCTATTATAAGGGAGAAATATCTGTACAAAACAACTGTTTATCTCTGAGTTGACAAGATATTCCATATGCTTTTTGGCAACTGCTTTTATTTTTTACAACTCCTCTAAAATTATGGCTGGCTAAGAGTATCTCTTCTGGCTTTAAATTTGGAAACCATCCAAGATTTATTTAAAGAACAAACTTAGCCAAATCCAATGAAAGGTAAAGATATTTTGAAGAAATTAGAAAAATGGTCTTGATTATGCACAGAGTTTCCACTTAGCCATTTAAGTTCAGCGTTGTCTGTCATGGATACACAGAAATACTTGAATATAATGATTAGCTATGAAGCTGTGGGGATACAAAATTGTAACTATTTACTTCACTAAGAAAAAGGATTCATTTTATTTTTTTCTAAAAGTACTTTAATTTAGATCAATGCATCATACAGTATTCACGGAGAGTTTTGTTGTTACAGAATTATTATTCTACAATTTGACCTAGAAGAATCTTCAGAGATTTCATCAAGCCTATCAATATTGAAAGACTCAAATCTTCGTTTCTTATGAATATGTATATACACATATATTCACATACTAATGATGTTTACATTTAATATGTATCAGGTATATACATTTACTGGATAAAATGTACTATTGACACAAAGTATTATTTCATCTCTGATTGCTCAAAACATCCCACACCCACCAATAGTAAAAAAAACCAAAAACCAAAAAACAATGTCAGCATTTCCCAGTATAGTCCTCAGCCCTAACTTCATGGCTTTAAGCATATAATCTTAGAGTTCAGATTTGCTTATTTTCACAAACCCAAATATTTTATTAAAGATACTGGCTCCAAGTTTAAAAAACAAAAAAAGCATTATCACAAATCTGTTCACTTGGCTACCTACGCACAGTTACAAAGTAAATACCAACGTCAATAGTTAAAACATGCTAAAAAGCTCTTGCATGGGTTACTGGGTTTCAAACCTCTTTATAGAGTCCTGGTTCAGAAATGAAGTCTTTAAGATTCCTCATGTCCAAATCAGCCGTCCTGGCCGGTCATTCATTTCTATACCGGTGCACAAAAAAGACACAATCTAAAATAAAACACCGAGGTGAAAGGCCATTAAACAATTCTGTCTCTTGTCATGAATGGTGGACTTGGTCACTCATGGTATGGTTGTGGCGGAGGCCAGCACTGCCCACCCAGATCCATCCGCATCTCTGCAGCTGACACCATGGTCAACCTAACTAGTCTCGGACCTCTCAGGCATATGACTTCCTAACAACAAACGGCACTGAGTCCTTGTACCAAGACATGACAAACATGTCTTGATAGCTCAGCGAGTCTTCTGAGTCCGTAAGTAGTAAGTAGTCCCTGGGGGGCCCCCTTCCTAAGGGCAGTCCTGACTGGCCATTCTGAATCTCTGCAGGATTTACACCAAAGAGATCCTCTTCAAAGCTGGTGGCCTAAGTCTAGCAAAGCTGTTTAACATGTAAAGTTCAGCCTAGTATTAACAAAAACAGCGGCGTGTCTATATTTCCAACATAAATCAGGAACTAAAGTAGAGATCTGGATTAAGCTGATGAATAAAGGATGTTTACCCAAGGCACACTATAAAGCTACATGACAAGTACGACAAATACCATGTGGCTGGTTAACACTTTCCAGATATTTGATGCAACCGGCTTATGAACGCCGCCCATGTACCTTCAATATTTTGGAAATGAAAATCAAATTAGGAACTAAATTCCATTTTCATTTACTAATCATACCACTTCAGTGGTGCTATTCATTGCCCTTACTCATCTATAAAATGCAAACTGTTATAGTCTCCTCTTAGGATAACACTTGTGAACCAATCAACCACAGAGTCAAGTATGAATTTATTAGTGTCTTCTAATTTCTTTCCTGATATTCTGTACACAAGTATCTACGACCAAGAAAATATTCTGGAAAAACAACATTAAAACTAATTTCTATTCCCTTTCCCTGAAACCAACCTCTCCCTAAATATCTTTAGCCTTTTCTGCAGACTATTTTTGTAGATGTTTTGCTTCTCTAACCACTACATAATGATAATCATGGGGAAGAACTTGATCTTTCTCTATCAGGGTATACTTGGGCATTGCATGGTTTTAAAAAGGCATTGTTAAAATTAATATTCACTTACAAAATTTGGAAAACACAAAGGACAGAAAAAATAAAATTAAATCACCACAGTCCCCCACCCAGAGATAATCACTGTTAACATTCTGGTAGATATCCTTTAAATTATTTAGACAGATTTGAGAAAGAGGAAGAGAGATCACAATAATTAGCTATAAGATGCTATCAAATATAAGACCTACCATCCATATAATAAATTGTCACAGTGGGACACAAATTGTAAGATGTACCCTTATGTCAAAAATGTTAAATAGAAAAGAATTTGTCTTAAAAGAAATAGGACAATCTATTTTCCATGTAGCATCACACTGAATAACTCTTTTCTAACCCATTTTCTGAATTAATTGTGAACATTTTTCCAATTAAAAAATTATACTACAGGTCAGAAATTCTAGAATTTCTATAGCATCATTTTAATGGCTATATAATATTCAGCTGGTTGGTGGACAGAGCTGAATATAATCTTTGAAAGGCCTGTTGCAGGATTTTTACCCAATGGCTTAAATTCATGCAATATATTTAGTGTACTTATAAAATCAGACACCCGAGACAACCAGAAAGTTACACTCATCCTAACAAAGGATATTATTGCAAAGATAAAATAATTCTGTGAATGAACTTTAGAAGTTAAAAGTGCTCTTTAGAGGGGCACCCGGGTGGCTCAGTCGTTAAGCGTCTGCCTTCGGCTCGGGTCATGATCCCAGGGTTTTGGGATCGAGCCCCGCATCGGGCTCCCTGCTCAGCAGGAAGCCTGCTTTTTCCTCTCCCACTCCCCCTGCTTGTGTTCCCTCTCTCGCGGTGTGTCTCTCTGTCAAATAAGTAAAATCTTAAAAAAAAAAAAAAAAGTGCTCTTTAGAGAGCACTTTCCAGTGTCCATCAATAGATGAATGGATAAAGAAATTGTTTTATATATATATATATACACACACACACACTGAAATGTTATTTAACCATAAAAAAGAGTGAAATCTTGCCATTTGCAACAACATGATGGATCTTTGAGGGCATTAGGCTAAGTCAAGACAGAAAAACAAAACAAATCCTGTATGATCTCTCTTGCACGAGAAAACTAAAAAAAATAGAGAACAGATTCGTGTTTGCCAGAGATGTGGGTGGGGCGGGTGGTGAATAGCTGTCCCAATAAGGTAGAACTATATTAGAAACCTCATAATAGCTCAGCAACAGACTTGCTAAAGGAGATTCTCTAGGGACACACCTCTCACATGGTGCAGATAAGAGCATTAGTTCATATTTGGCCCAGGGTTGTTAATACCTTCAACATGTCCTGGTAACCAGAAAATATCTCTTAAAGAACCAACAGTTATTTCGGGGTGACCAGATGACAGTGAGTTTTGAAGGCATGCTTCTGGCCTTGCAAATAATTTATTCAAAATGTACCTGTCCAGGCTGCCCTTGCTCTAGGTGACTATGATTTACCCAACAGTAGCTCAGAGATCAGAAGGAAGGAAAGGGTACAAAAAATTCAGGAAGTAAGGTTCATAGAGTATTTTTCTCCTTCAGGTCATAGCTTTAATAGGCTGAATTATGAGGGGGTGAGGAAGAAGGGAAAGAGGGTTGGTAACTTAATAGTACCATTCCTTGGTAGAGGCCAATTCAGGCACCTTACTATGGAAGCCATTTCCCTTTTTTTAAGATTAAGAAAATCGGGGCGTCTGGGTGGCTCAGTCGTTAAGCGTCTGCCTTCGGCTCAGGTCATGATCCCAGGGTCCTGGGATCGAGGCCCGCATCGGGCTCCCTGCTCAGCGGGAAGCCTGCTTCTCCCCCTCCCACTCCCTCTGCTTGTGTTCCTGCTTTCCCTATCTCTCTCTCTGTGTCAAATAAATAAAACCTTAAAAAAAAAAAAAAAAAGAAAATCAAGCACCCTTTACTCAAGCACCTTACAAAACTGCCTCTTTCCCTTACCTTGTTGTGCATGGCTCCCCAGGAGGGAAGACAGTCTCCATGAAGGAATCTCAGACTGGGGACAAAACTCAGCCCTCCACAGCTGTCACAGACCTCCAAAAAGGGAAATCACTCAGAGCCCCGCCTGCTTTCCCCCAGATCATGACCACAACCTCGACAGGTCCGATCAATAACCTTCATCACTGGGGGTGAGATTTAGAGGAAAAGAAGATACAAAAGGGCCAGCCATAGCGTGTGTGGAAGGAAGGATTCTATCTGCCTTGGTGTGAGGTAGGTTTGCTCATTCAATTTACTACCCAAATCAGGACATTTTCTTTCTTTTTTTTTTTTTAGTGTTTTGTTTATTTGAGAGAGAGAAAGTGTGCATGCACACATGGGAAGGGGAGGCTTAGAGGGAGAAGCAGACTCCCTGCTGAGCAGAGAGCCCAAGGAGGGGCTCAATCCCAGGACCCTGAGATCATGATTGAGCCAAAGGCAGATACTTAATGGACTGAGCCACCCAGGCATCCCATATCAGGACATTTTCAAGAGTGAAAAAGTGAACTATGAATAATTACAAGACAGTAACACAGACTAAATGTGTCCCGGTTTACATATGGTTACCCTTGTGTTAGGACCTGCATTAATGTGTTTGAGTCTCAAATACAACTCTTGAGTGGAAGAATTCAGACACAAAAGAGTATGTACCAAATTTCACCTGAATAAAATTCAAAAACATGCAAAATTGATCCACTGGGTTACAAGGTAAGTTAGAGTTTTTCTTAGGGGATGGCATAGGAAGGGAAGGGAAAAAGGGAGGGGATCAAGAGAGACTTTGGGGATTCTACTAATATTCAGTTTCTTGACCTGGGTGGTATTTGGACTTTGGTATTTCATTAGCTGTACTGTTACGATATGTGCGCTTCTCTGTCATACTTCAATTTTAGAAGTTTACGTAAAAAGGAAGCTTTGGGATTGGATTGTGTATGCAAATACATGTCCATATACGTATCTCTATAGCGACAGCTGTAACTAACAATAGCCACAGGTGCAGTTTTCTTTCAGGTTTACTTTACGATCTGCTGCTAGGTCACTTCTCTCCTTGCCTGTGGGGTTGGGAAGAGACAGATAAAGCAGCTGTGGACCACAAGCAATTCAGGGTATCCTTTTGAACACAGAGAAAGAGCTTGGTTCTGGATCAAATAATGTATTAAATTGTAATGATGTAGGTCTTAACAGCACTGTACATGCTGTCCTTAAATTGACTAACAAGCAAATATGAATTTGCTTGTCAGTCGCACCACAATGTGGCTCTAGTTCTCAGGTAAAGAAAGATTTGGAAAGATGAGGTCCCTTGTCAAAGGTGACACCAGGATCTGATACCAGGTGTAACAGGTTGGTTCTAAGCCGGTGCTCTTTACCACAAGGTCTCATGATTCTGGATTTACATCTAATGCTGCAGTTTGGGGAAGCTAAACATTCTACCTAGAGAACTGAAAGATGTCAGTACCACCTGGGAGGTCTATTCTTAGTGTGCTGTGGGCAGGTGACAGTCCCCATTGCCACCAGGTCCCCTGGCCACCAGAGACACCCATATTGTCCTGTGTGAGTGAGCCCCTCTCGGGGCCGGGCCTCACTGTCCTTGGAGCCAGGCATGTGAGTCAAGCCTATACCACCCCTCAGCCCCTCAGCCCATGGTCCCTGCTCACAATGCTGTGGTTTCTACAGCTTCCCAGGGCTCCTGACGCTGCCATCCCCGGGAGCCAACCAAAGCCCCGTTCACCCAGATGACAGCAGCATGGGGCATATCCCTCTCCCTGAAATCACATGCATAGATAAATTTCTTGTTTTTACACAAAGTGAAACTATTATAGATCCACTGACCATATGAAGCTCTTCTATTAGGATAGCACATTTTAGTACCATCAAATTTTCAGTGACCTAATTGTTAACCCCTTTGACTCTGATCCCCAATTTTCTGACTGTGCTGTTGCCAAACACCATTCACAGAGTTCACAACTTATGTTCTTTCCTTTTTTTTTTTTTAAAAGATTTGAGAGAGAGAGAGAGAGCACGAGCAGGGGGAGTGGCAGGGAGAGGGAGAAGTAGACTCCCCACGGAGCAGGGAGCCTGACATGGGGCTCGATCCCAGGACCCTGGGATCACAACCTGAGCCAAAGGCAGATGCCTAACTGAGCCACCCAGGTGCCCCAACTTATATTCTTGAGAGTAAAGATATAACAGAATTACAAGTTCCTCTCACTGCTATTATACCAAGGTATAGTATGCTTGATACCCATAAACACTGTGCATGAATGACGGGTTCTAATAAAAAAAACCTATCAACTTTGCTTTGACCCCATTAGATGATCTATAGGTCTCTGAAAAAAATCTTTTCAAAAAAGGTACTTCCTCAGTAGTTTGTTTACACTGTATTTGTCTCACATTTAAAGCTATTTTTGAGGTATGTTCTAAACCCACTTTGTTCAAAGTTTTTTTTTTTTATCATGAATGGATATTGTACTTTGTCAAATGCTTTCTCTGCATCTATTGAGATGATCACATGGTTCTTTTCTCTTATTGATGTGATGTATCACACTGACTGATCTGCCAATACTGAACCACACTTGCATCCGTGGAATAAATGCACTTGATCATGGTGAATGGTTTTAATGTATTAGATTTGGTCTGCTAATAATTTTGAGGATTTTTTACATCTATGTTCATCAGAAATATTGACATGTAGTTCTGTTTTTCTTGTATTATCTTTATCTGGTTTTGGTATCAGGGTAACGCTGGCCTCTTAGAATGAATTTGGAAGATTTCCCTCCTCTTCTATTTTTTGGAATGGTTTGAGAGTAGGTATCAATTCTTCTTTAAATGTCTGGTAGAATTCACCTGTGAAGTCATCTGGTCCTGAATTGTTGCTTGTTGAAATTTGATTACTGATTCAATTTCTTTGCTACTTAAAGTTACTTAAACTTTATCTTTTAAAGGATCATTCTTTTAAAAGCCCTAAGTTGAATATTTTATCTTGAAGGGACACTAGAGAATGAACTGGAATAATTCTATAGATCCCATATTTGATATGCCAGGCTCTTTATGTATCACAAAAGTCAAATGTATTATGTTCCCTTCCCTGAATACAGAAGCTCCAATTTTTCTTGCCCTATTATTCCTCGCCCTATTACAATAGTATTAATAAAATATATCAGGCTTAGTTTTTTGACAAAGGAAATAAAGAGGTTGGTTTGTGTTTTTGGCCACATAACCATTACTCTTCTGGGTTTCAGAATCTATAAAAGGGGACTCAAGGAGGAAGGTGCCTAAGTGTTTTTTCCTGTGGGATGAGTTATCTATTGGTGAAAGGCAAAAATCTCCCTAGGACCCTAGACCCAGGTCATCGGTGATCTCACTGATAACAGTGAGCCCCAATACTGGGGCTAGATCCCCTCATCCATGCTCATGTATGGAATTGAGGGGCAGAGAGAGAGGCAGAGTTGGGGGCTGGGGACTAGAGATATCCAAAGGTATAGAAAGAAGTGGCTTCTGAGAGAGATCAGAAATGGCAGCCCTAGTTTGGTGACACACCGAAGTTTATGTCTGTCTCAGTTTTAAAAATCTGAGTTTATGGTCAACAAATATCAAATCACACTTCATATAATATTCTATATTTACAGTTTCTCTTGAAACTCTTTGGTCTCAAGTTCCTTCTCGGCAACAACTGTTTGGAGCAGAGTAGAGCAGGCGTTCCCTGCAGGTGACTCACCTGTCCTCCCGTTTACTATGGTCCCCAGCACTCCCAGTATCTCTTACACTGGCCTGTCTCATTCCTATGTCATCCTGGCTGCATGACCTCTAACCTAGAGGGAGAGGAGTTGAGGGGTTGAGCTGCAGAGCTTGTGATAAAGTCCCACCACTTTACCGAAGAGCAGGTGAAATGGCTCTCAGGTGGGCAGCAGCCAAAGGAAGGCCCTAGAGGTGAAAACCATGACTGTCCCCCCAAGCAGGGATTGAACATACCACTCAAGGTGTCAGCCATGGAAAACAGGAGTTGGGTGGTGCTCCACTCCGCAGCCACCTGAATGACTCTTTTTTGACTTTTAATCTGACTGAATGCAATCCCAAAAAGAGCCCGTGCAGGGCACTTTGAGGGAGGTGTGCTACTCTGGGCCAGAGTATGTCCAGCTCTCAGAATTACCCAAGTGGGGTCAACAACGGACTAGGAGAGCACTTCAGACCACACCTGCATCCCCTCGGGGTCCGTGGAAAATCATACATTCTCAGTGTCTGAGTCCCTGCATTGACAACACAAGTGGATAGAGTCTCCCTTTCACTCCCTCAGGCCAGACATCCACAGGGGACAGGCCCAGTGGGACAGATAAGAACTCCATCTCAAGGCCAGAGGGCCCCCAAGATAAATCACCCAGTTAACCAGAGGAGATGCAGCGGGCGGGATCCTCGGAGTGCACCATGTCCACGATGGGCACTGCCCAGAGAAGCCAGACTGGATCTCTAGGATCTCTGACAAACACAGGGCTCTAGCTACAGAGAAAGGACTTAGCAGAGCTCCTGCCCATGTCACTGGCAGCCCGTTAGCCACTGAGTCCGGCCTGGATTCTAGCACCAGCTCAAATGTTCTGCTCTGCTCTGCCAGTCTCTCTGTGTTTGCCTGTCAGTCATCCGTGAGCCTGGCCTGACATTCAGAAATGCCCACAGTCGACCTACCTCTGTGCGTTGCATTAGGCAGCGGTTGTTGGAGATCAAAGCACCCTGATGGGTTCCATGTTCAAGATTCTTTCTTAAAGAAACTATCACAAACTTATACCTGAGAAAGAAGAAAGCAAAAATGCCATCTCTGCAGGAGAAGTTCCTTCCCGTAATCCATCCACTGCTTGAGGCATCGGCTCCAGCCCGATCCTCATGTGTGTGAGGAGTAGGAAAAGTCACACCTCGATGTGGGCACAGCTATGAAGGCAAATGCTAGTTTCTCACAGTCAGAATTTATAAACCACCTGCTTTCTGCATTTGAGCAAAATTTCTTGTTTTTCCTCTAGAAAGTACCTTGATACCACAATCCTTGGAGAACACACATTTTCTAGTCCAGTGGTTCTCAAACTCTGGAGAGCTTGTAAACTCCCAATGCCAAAGCGCACCCCATACCATACCAATTATACCAGAACTTCTGAGACCCAGACAACAGTATTTTTTTAAATTCCTCATGACTAGTGGCGTAACGTACCCCAGTCTTGCTCTCCCTCCCTTTCAAATTCCAAATTTATTTCCATTCATCTCTCAGAATTGCCTTTCAAAACCAATTTCCCTCCCTCTTGTTATTGCCCTAACTGGTTGCTACATTATTTGGAAATTAGCTTGATTTGCAAAAAACAGAATCAGCACATCTTTGGTTGGTGGAAGCCCCAGAGATTCGCTTTTCTATACAGCATCATTTCAGAATCAAATTAGTTGGTGGCATCCGCCAAGGATCTCTATGCAATGAAGAAAAGAATTCTTCCACCAAAATCACAGTTCTCTTCACAGGATAACACCCCAAAGAGACACTATGGAGAAAATCAGCTCAGCAGCCCAAGTGACAACGTGTGACTCAACACGATGGGAAAAAACCAAGGTACCTCCCATCCCCCACCCTGCCCCCAGACCTAAAAACAAAAGATCTGCAGTCTGGGCCCCCTAAACTGCTTAGCAAACTGGAAGGTAAAATGTAAATTGCTTCTCTCTCTGACCACCGGACCCAGATGACATGCTCTGACATGCTGATTCCCCCATGTCTTTTCTGGGCTCTGTGGAAAAGATCTTAAGCAATGCTGAACAGCAGTGACAAGTTTGTGCATCCTGTAATGGCCTTCTTCCTTGCCCACCATCTTGGTCCATCGTAGGGCGGCCACCATGCTCAAACAAAGAGGATGCTGACGGGCAGTATTAAACATGTGGCCTTCCAGATTCCCCAACATGGAAAATGAGGATAACAACACTTTAACTAATTTCCCAAGGTCATGGGCACGTGGAGGGGTAACCCGTGACACAGGAAGGGGCACAAAGGCACAAGTTTTGGAACCAGATAGGAGTCTGGCCCTGCCACTTAGTAGCTGGCTGATCTTGGGAAAACTGCTTCATTTCTTTGGGTTTCTGTTTCCTCATCTGAAAAGGGCACTGCAACCTCTGTCATCTAGGAGATACTACACTGAACACCCAACATCGTGTCTGGCACACAATCCTTGCCCTATAGCTGCTTCTTTTCCTTCCCTGGGACAGATCAGGAAAGCATACAGGAAAAGCCATGTGGTGAGGTCCAAGGATCCAAGAGTGTGAGTTTGCCTGGTTTGAAATTCAAGCTTATCATCCTGCACCAGTGACCAACAGAGGCCCCGAGAAGGACCAAACTGGAAATGTGCAACACCTAAAATACATAATGGGGAATTCCTACTCCTGAGTCCTACCGATCAATCACTCTCTGTTGTCCAATTTCTTGTCATGTCCCTCAACCATAATGGGTTTGAATGGGCACATTACTACGTTCTCAGAATATGTAACTGCTCTCCTCCCTATAAGCAACAAACTTTTCCTACTGACTCCCTCTGTTTTTTAATATTTGCCTCCTTCTTCCCCGAGATGGCTTAAAGAATGCTGCATTTTGGGCGCCTGGGTGGCTCAGTTGTTAAGCGTCTGCCTTCGGCTCAGGTCATGATCCCAGGGTCCTGGGATCGAGCCCCGCATCGGGCTCCCTGCTCGGCGGGAGGCCTGCTTCTCGCTCTCCCTCTCCCCCTGCTTGTGTTCCTGCTCTCGCTGTCTCTCTCTCTGTCAAATAAATAAATAAAATCTTTAAAACAAAAAAAAGAATGCTGCATTTTGCTGTGTGTTACACAGGCTTTCATCATGGTTTCCTTGGTCTTTAGAACATTGCCACAGAAATAAAACCACCACACTGAGGGGAAGGTCAGTGGGTGTGGAGAAAGTTCACTTGCCATTTATGCTAAACTGCTGAAAACAATGATCAGGACATAACATTCCAGTTGTCTTTCATTCCTGGAGTCTTTCAGAGCCTTGTTTCAGTCAGGTCAGCTATTAAACAAATTCCACCTGTTAATACCGACTTAGCAGAATCATTTCCTGAAAACGTTTAAGCAATGACAAAACAACACCCTCAAAGACAAATGCTGTCAACATCCCCCCTTTTGATGGAGCTGACTCCCAGTGACAGAGGTGAGGTGGTACCAGCCACTTACCCAGGGCCCTTCCAAGAACCTGTTTCCAGTTTCCGACTCTAGACAACATGAGTTTTCCTACTTCCACAGCGATATACCATGCAATTCACTACTCTTGCAGTCCTAAAACATACTTGAGTGATAAGACCTGCATATATATGTATTTATTTTTTTCCTCTTATTTGCAACATATGACATGATTATAAGTTCTCTTTGATTCCTTTTCATCCAGTTGGGTTTCTGACAATAGCCGATGCTGCTGGTGGCCCACTCATATCCTCGCCACACCATTCCAGTAGGGGCTGAGGTCTTGCTACTACAAACGTTTTCTACTCTTTGCCTAAGAAGCTTCTCTAGCCACAGGACCCTGCTAGGGCCTCAAGGGGAAACAGCCAGAAGGGTCAGGGAGTAGCCTTCAAACAGGACAAGGGAATTTAGTGAATAAGTATCCAATTCCTCACCTCTCAGAACAACTCTTGAGTCCTGTTCTAGGCAGTATTGGAGGCCCTAAGCAGGATGGTGTCCCAGTTGCCCACAGGGGCAACCTGCTATTCACCCTCCCTGGCTTAACTTCCTTGCCATCTCTGCTGGTTTCCTCACCCCCTACCAACACTTCCTGGGATCACCTACCAAAGAAAGGACTCGCACTCCATCCTTACCTCAAGATAGGCTCATGGGTCAGTCCAACCTAAGGCAATGACACATGCAGTGAGACCAAAAAGGTTCACCACTGCAACAAGATGGAGCGTCTTCATTCCTTTATTCAATAGAGAGGTGGTTTTTTGTTTTTGTTTGTTTGAGCCTGGCCCTGTGCCACATTCTAGAGCTGCAACAGTTAACAAGGCAGACACCATCCTTTTCTCATTAAATTTATAGTCTAACAGAGGAGACAGACATCAAAAAAGTTAAAATTTAATTGATGGATGCTATGAAGACAAAGTATAGGACACAGCCAGAGTACAGAATGAGAACTATCTATGTCTGGGAGAAGAGTTCCCTTAGGAAGCAGCTTTTAGCCAAAGGCTAGAGGGTGGGTAGGAGAGGGCAAGGTAAAGTGTGGGTGGAAGGGTGTCCCAGGCAGAGGTGATGGCATTTATAAAAAGCCTCGAGGCTTAAAGAGACAGCACTGCAGAGAGAAAACAAATGCGGCTAGAGCACAGTCCAGGAGCCTGGCACCCTCTGCCAACCCCTTGTGACTCCTCCAATTGGATAAAGGACCCCAAGAAATGGAAAGGATTATTTAATTTTACTTGGGAGTTAAAAGAAAAACTCAACACACTATTACTTAACTCCTCTAACAAATGACCAATTTTATCCATTTGGTCGAGCCTTCAAAAATTTGGTTACCTTTTTTTTTTTAATTTTGATTTATTTGGGGTGGGGTGGGGGTGAGAGTGCGCGCACATGCACGCAAGCAGAGGGGAGCGACAGGTAGAGAGAAAAGCAGGCTCTCCCCTGAGCAAGGAGCGTGATGCAGGATTTGATCCCAGGACCCTGGGATTATGACCAGAGCCGATGCTTAAGTGACTGAGCTACACAGGCGTCCCCCAAATTTAGTTACTTTTAAACTGCACCTAAAGGGGCACCTGGGTGGCTCAGTTGGTTAAGCGTCTGCCTTTGGCTCAGGTCATGATCTCAGGGTCCTGGGATCAAGCCCCACATCGGGCTCTTTGCTCCACGGGGAGGCTGCTTCACCCTGTCCCCCTGCTCATGCTCTCACTACCTGTCTCTCAAATAACTAAATAAAATCTTCAAAAACAAACAAACTGCACCTAAAACCAGGAAATCCTCACATTATTCAAAAGTCAAATTAGTTGGCTGCACGAGAAGTGAACCCTCAGTGGAGGTGTACCAGTTCAGAATGGTTGGACTTCTACTACTTTCTTAGAAGAGGAGTTCTGTGTTTGAGAACTACTCTTAAATCTTTGATCTTGTGGTGGGGAAGAGACACGGGTGGTTAAGGAGGGATGAGAGAAAAGGGGCATAATTAATCTATTTCCTACTGTTTCGTGGGTCCCAAAGATCACCTCCCTCCCCCCATAAAGGGAGACTCACTCGAAGGATGCATGGGACTCAGCATGCAGTTGTACTCTGGTCCAGGATTTATTCCAGCCAGATAGTGAAAATACCCAGTTGGATCATAAAGGAAAAAGATGCAGGCAGAGAAATCAATGCCAGCCTTCCTTATCCTCTCCCTCTTCCGCAGGGATGCACAGGAGCGTGCTCCTTTCTCCAGCAAGGAACAGTACAATCACACGTGTAACGTTGCTTCCCAGGGATCCCAGCAGAGAGTCAGGACCCAAGGTTTTTACAGTGGTATGGTCACACAGGCACTCTCTTCTAGCATGTCCCACTATTCTACATTCCCAGAAGCAAACACATGCTCGGTACAATCACATTGTCTGTGCAAACAGTCTAGGACCACCCTTCTCTCTCAGAATGGGGTAAGTGCCTAATTCCAAATGCCAGCCATGGGCAGGCTTCCAAGCTGATCCTTCTAAGGAAGGCCTGAGGTCTGCTATTTCATTCTTTTCTCAACACCTACCACCCCCCTGGAGAGGAGAAGGTGTGAAGATGCACAGGCTAAATTTTATTTTCACTATCATAAGATCAACAGATAAAGATAAGCAACTTAGTAGGGAGTTTTATGGGAATTCTCTTCCACAGAACCTTGGTCCCTTGAATGGTTTGGAAAAGTCAGTGTTAAGTAGCTCAGATAAACCTAGGGCACCCCCAATTATTCAGGTACTGAAGCCAGTCCTGGCCCAGCTGGAAAACAGGCCCACCAAAAAATTTCTTTTCGAAGTCTCCAACAGATAATACAAATAAACTATACTCAGTGATGGTTTTCATTGGAAAAGCACATTAGAAATTGAGATTATGTCTTTGGTCTCCTAACAGTGAGGCTCTGCTTGGAATAAAAATATAGATTTCCAGCAATAAAGCCAACTCATCCAGTGACATAAAATCCATTTACCACAAACATAAACCGTGTTTTCAGCAATTTACGTATCTGAAATGAGAGAAATTGCAAACTGATCAGCAAACCCTAAATAAATGGCCCACTTCATTGTAACTCTTTTACAGCCAAAGTGACCTTTCTTAGCGCCAAGGCAATATATTTATAGGATGCTGCTTTCTCCTATAATTCACTGTCACATTACATTTTCATAAATATTCCTGAAAGGTAAAACAGCTGCATAAAATAATAACCCATAAATACCAAACCATATCCTTGAAAAAGCAATGTAAATACACTAAATAAAATTTTACAAAGAGAATCATTCACAGTTTCACACAAAATACCTATTTTACCTGCATATCACCTTTTAGACTGTGTATATTTTATGAAGTTATAATCACATTGCATATCTATTTTAACAAATTTTTCAACATATGACAAATATTTTTCATGTTTCTCTACAGATGTCATTATTCCATTCAATTATTTGCTATGTTAGGATAGTTTTAATATAGCTTTTAAAAATTATTAAATTTTATTTTTATTTATTTTTTTAGATTTATTTATTCATGAGAGAGAGAGAGAGAGGCAGAGGGAGAAGCAGGCTCCCCACGGAGTGGGGAGCCCGATGCGGGACTCCATCCCAGGACCCTGGGATCATGCCCGGAGCCGAAGGCAGATGCTTAATCGACTGAGCCATCCAGGTGCCCCAAGTATTTTAGATTGTTTATTCTTTTCTCTTTGTAATTAGACACCTTACTTGTCTCTCCATTTCTTGTCCATCTACTACAGATAATACTTGCTTAATTTCCTACTCTGAGAATGAACAGTTACAGTACCTTTATCCTCCCCTTCACTTCTCCCCAACTTCTGATTCTGAACTTCTGTTGTTCATATGTATGCTTTTATGTGTCAGACTGAGACCTTTTACATGAGGTTCTGTATCCAGGACTGTCTTCCATGCTTTGTCTATAATTTAATTCTAAAAGTTAAAATCAATAAAGAGTATCCAGGTAATGATGACTCCATAAATATTGCTCACTCTTAGAGCCAAAGGATACAGTGTGATTATATTTCTGTTCTGTATGGCTTTTCATTTTTCTAGTTGTCTTTGTTTTCTCTCTTGTAGTGTTTTCCTAGATCACATTCTCATATTGTCTAAAGAATCTCAAGTAGTAATGTATCTGTGGAATCTCTTTCCCCTAACTATCCCTACTCAGATACCTCCTTCCTAAAGCAGTATTTTCGCCGGCTCCAATAATGACTAATTGCTACCAGTCAGTACAACCCAGCTGTCATCCTGGGAGTCTTTAGTACACTCTTGGGTTGAAATTATTGTTTCCAAGACTCTACCTTCTTTCTTTTTTTTTTTTTCTTCCTCTTAGAACATATCTGAAAAGATCTGCATTCTACATTTATACTTGCCTGATAGTTTTGCTGAGCAGAGAAATCTAAATTGAAAGTAATTTTCACTCCAAACCTTGAAATTTTACTCAAAGCATTACATCCCTTGTTGCTAGGATTCTTGTTCCTTTGTGGGTGGCCTGCATTATGTTTTGTTGTTTTCTTCCTTAAGAGGTTCATAAAAACTTCCCTCTGTTCCAGGTATTCAGAATTCTCAGAAACAGTCGATTTTCTCCATAGATCATGTTTTATTCATTTGTGCTGGACATTTGGTGAATCCTTTTATTCTGGCCCTCTAATTTTAGGAAATTTTCTTAAAATATTGGTCATTTTATCCTCTCTCTTTTCTCTGTTCTGATTCTCCTGGATTTATCCTCTAGGACTTATCTTTCTCTCATATTTTCCATCACTGTATCTCTTTATTCTATTTTGTAAGAAATCACTTTAACATGATCTTTAACACTTTCAGTATTTTTTCCTTAATTTCAAGTCATTTTAAATGTTTTGTTTCTTTTCTAGAACATCTTGTTTTATGGATGCAGTACCTATTGACACTATTCTGAGAATAATTTAAAAAAAAAAGAAACACCGGCTCTCTTGTTCTTTGACTTATTTCTTTCTTTTCTTTTTTTTTTTTAACGGCCATTTTTTCCTGTCTTTTCATTTTTTTCCCAGACCTTCTTCAAATATCTGGCTATCCTTGCTTATCCGTGTAAGAATTAAGCAATAAGAAGCTTAGTCACTTCACATCTTTCAGGATGGCTATTATCAACAAATAGAAAATAACAAGTATTGGCAAAAATATGGAGAAACTGAAATGCTTGTGAACTACTGGTGGGAATGTAAAATGGTGCAGCTGCCATGAAAAATGGTATGTGATTCCTCAAAAAGGAGAGTTATCTTATGGTCTAACTATTTCACTTCTGGATATACACCCCAAAGAACTGAAAGCAGGGTCTGGAACAGTTATCTGTACATTCATAGTAGCAGTATTCACAAGAGCCAAAAGGTAGAAGCAACCCAAGTGTCCATCAAAGGATGAACAGATAAACAAAATGTGGTGTGTGTATATATATATATGTGTGTATATATATATGTGTGTATATATATATGTGTGTATATATATATATATATATATATATATATGTGTGTGTGTATATATATATATATATGTGTGTGTGTGTATATATATGTGTATATATATATGTGTGTGTATATATATATATGCATATATATCACGCATATATATATATGCATATATATATAGACAATAGATTATTCAATCTTAAAGGAAAATTCTGATACATGCTACAACACGAATGAATCTTGATGCAATACACAATGAAATAAGACAGTCACAAAGACATACATTGTCGGATTCCACTTATATAAGGTAAATAGAGGAGTCAAATTCATAAACAGAAAGTAGAATGCTGGTTGCCAGGGGCTGAGGTGAGGAGGTAAGGAGGATTGCTGTTTAATGGGTGTACAGTTTCAGTTGTGCATGATGAAAACTTTCTGGATATGGTTGCACAACTCGGGAATATACCTAATAATACTGAGCTGTACCTTTTAAAATGATTAAGAGGAGGGACACCAGGGTGGCTCAGTCAGTTAGGCACCTGCCTTCAGCTCGGGTCATGATCCCAGGGTCCTGGGATTGAGTCCCGCATTGGGCTCCTTGCTTAGTGGGAAGCCTGCTTCTCTCTCAGCCTGCCGCTCTCCCTATTTGTGCTCTCTCTCTCTCTCTGACAAATAAATAAATAAATAAATCTTTAAAAAAAATGGTTAAGAGGATTTAAAAAACAAACACCTGAGAGGGTACTGCAGCAGAAGCATGGGGATCCATCCAGCCCATCACCTTTCCAGTAATTAGCATTTCAGCCCATGCTGCTAAGACTCCAATTGGACTTGAGTATACCAGTGCATGACAATTTTATCAATTTGGCATATGATAATATTAGTATTGTGCATTCATAGAAATCCTTCTCTCCAAGAGAATAGGGTTCCTGACACCTTACAAGGTGTTCTTTATATGGAAATGGTTGTAATTATGAGAGAACAGAGGCATCAAGGAATGAAAGGCCAAGGAGTTGCAGCAACTGTTCAGAACCTAAGTGTTCAGATTCTTCATTCATACCTTCTTCTAGAAAGATATGGAGCATGGGGGAGGGGGGTGCGGTATAACAAGGGAATTTCAGTCTATATGAATAAAATGAAATGCTATCAACTTAGAAAAATTAACATAGAAGGTAAAAAGATTCTTCTAAGGATTTTAGTCTTAAATCCATAAATTCTCTTTTCCTGGAGAAAATGTTTTTTTTTTTTTAATTTTTTTAAAGATTTTATTTATTTATTTGAGAGAGAGAGAATGAGAGACAGAGAGCACGAGAGGGAAGAGGGTCAGAGGGAGCAGCAGACCCCCCGCTGAGCAGGGAGCCCGATGTGGGACTCGATCCCGGGACTCCAGGATCATGACCTGAGCCGAAGGCAGTCGCTTAACCAACTGAGCCACCCAGGCACCCTCCTGGAGAAAATGTTTTGTTTTATAAAAGTAGACATTCTTAGAGATGAGAAAACACGGCATTGGTGTCACATTTTTTTTTTTAGAGTGGGGGGAGGGGGGAGGGAGAGGGAGAGAATCTTAAGCAGGCTCCACTCCCAGCATGGAGCCCCACGCAGGGCTCGATCTCACGGCCCTGAGATCATGACCTGAGCCGAAATCAAGAGTCGGATGCTTAACCGACCGAGCCACCCAGGTGCCCCATCACCACATTTCTTGAAAATTCTTGATGGAAAGGCAAGCTATTCCTTTTGTTTTTGGATGTAGGAAGATAGGTTGGCATTTTTTACCTTCAAGGTCTCCTCACTGAATATGCAAAAGTAGTAGTAGAAGCAGCTACAGAACAAAAGGACTTGGATCCTACTGCTCATCATTCGGCTAAAAATAATCAGCCAAGCTTAAGTATGCTGGCATTTATAGGGATAAAAAAGAATGTTTCCATCGTCACTGTTGTTAGCAAAGAACATATTCCTCCATCTTCAACAAGGAAACAAAAAAATTACCATTGAGCACAAAGGGATAGTACCTGGCTCTAAGTCAAGTCTGCCAAGAGGCCTAGAAGTAATCAATAAATGCTTATTAACTAATCATGTAGTATCTCACTTCTGTGGGTAAAATGGAAAGTGTTGTACAGATGCAGAAAATAAACTACCTTACTATAGAGGAAAAGGAAGGGAAATAAGGAAATAGCTGGGCAACTAGTTTTACACCAGATTTCCCAGGAAACAGTGTGGTTTTCTCCTTTCTATCCCTGTAGGGACCATCTAAGGATGGAGAAGAAAAAAAACATCAAGGCTAATGTACTGCAGTCATATTTTACTATTCTTTTCATAGTTCCCCTTATCCTTTAAATGCTTACTGGAAATTACACACTATCCCCAGCCAAACCCTAGAAAATCATTAGTCAAAATGACAAATGCAAAGTTCTTAATTTGTGTCCACAAAACTGAATTACAACCAGATGATCAAAGAAATTATTCACACATTTCAGGCAAAACCCATCCTGATACCCATGGTCTGCATTATTTAGTATAATGATGGCCCTTTCCCTCACTTTATCCTTTCAAGTGTCTAGAGAGGCAGATGATTGAGGTTGGTGGGCTTTTCTGAAGGTTTAAAAAAAGAGTATTAGCAGCCAAGCCATCATTCTTCAGTATGGGTCCAAAAACTGTATCTCACACACGTACAATGGCAAGATTGTCAAAGGAGACCCAGATTTAAGACCTAGGAGATGGAACTTCTCCATCAAACAGGGTCACAGTGCAAAAGTGGCTTTGGTTTTTCTGCTATGTGGTTACACAACTAGAGGCTTAAGTAGATCCATATAGTTTGAAAGGCAAGACTTAGACACAGTAGACTCCATGAAAATGCTACATGTTAACCCATGTGATTGGGTGTGAAATCCAGCGGGCAATCTTTAGAAGACACCTACAAGGACCATCAGCCCTCCTAGTCAAAGAATACTAGTTGCCTAACAGAGGTATCTCAAATGGGACATATCCCCAAACTGTGACAGATCTCAAAATGCATCATTTTTTTTTTTTTTTGGTCCTCTTCTTAAGTTCCCTCTTCAGTGACAGCAACACCAGATAGCCAGTTCCTACAATACACATCTGGCAGCCTGGCTACCCTCCTCCGCCCTGCTCTTCAAATGCATGTCCTACAGTCTCTGACATGCTTATATTTCACTTTTCCATCTCATTTGATCTTGATCCCATTCCTGCATCCCCATCACTTCTCCCTGGGATTCCTGTGATATTTAACAAACCACCACTTGCTCCCCCTGTCTTCATCAGGTTCTTCTTCCATCTTCTTTTCCCACTATGGTCCTATGATCTTTTTTGCTATGTGATCACATCACCTCCTTACTGAAAACCTTTCATTGGGGAGGGTGGGTACAAGTGCTTCTAGGCTTAAAGATCTGCTCATGGGTTGTCTGGGTGGCTCCGTCGGTTAAGCATCTGCCTTATGATCATCAGGTCATGATCCCACGGTCCTGGGAGCGAGCCCCATATCAGGCTCCCTGCTCAGTGGGGAGCCTGCTTCTCCCTCTGCCTGCCGCTCCCCCTGCTTGTGTGCTCTCTGTTAAATAAATACAATCTTTAAAAAAGTTAAAAATAAAGATCTGCTCAGGTTTAAACTAAGATTTTTTTAAGTCAAGGTAATATAGATGCAAGTTTAAATTTTTAAATATTACCAAAGGATATACAATGAAGTATCAGTTTTCACTCATTCTAGACCCTGAGACCTCCTACTAATAACAGTTTATGAATCACAAAATATTTCTATGTGTGTGCATATATATATACACACCCAGATATAGAATTTTACATTTTTAACTTACGTTGAAAGTTATATACTATAAACTTATATAGACCTACTTTATTCTTTGACATGGTATTCAGTTCAAAGTATAAACCATAATTTATTTAATTAGTACCTTTCCATGAGATTTATGTTGTGTTTTAGTCTTTTACTCTCAAAATTGCAACGAATGCAAAAGCAAGTTCAAACACTTCAGCAGACAAGTCCCTTAGGAACTGGCTGCTACCTCCATACTTTGCTTCATCTCCTTCACCTCCCCATACTTCGTCTTTCTTCTGGCCATACCAAGCCACTTGCAGTTTCCAAAAACACTTTCCTGCTAGGTTACGTCTGCCTGTAATGTCCTCTCTGCCCTTCTTTGTCTGGCCAACTCCCACCAATCTTTTAAAGGCACTCAAATCTTATTCTAATTTTGATGCCCCTCCTTCCCTTTCTGAACTCATGTTGATTCCCGTGCTATATTGTGCTTCACGCATTCTGTAAATAATCGTTACACCTAGCACAGCCCTAGTACCCCAGACAGGAGATGGATGAAGGCAGGCCTATGACAAAGCAAAATTAATAGAACCGTGAAAAGAAAAGGAGAGGAGACCTCTAAGAGCCTGAATGAAAATCAAGGAGTAGGACATGCCACGGCATGGTCATGCTTGCCACAAACCAACAGAGCTCCTGCAGGACAGAAGGTGCTGAAGAGGACGAGCAGTAGAATGTGCTCATGGGAGACAAGCATCAACACCCAGCAGCCCGGGTGATGTAAGCCATGAATACTGCAGAGATTCCAGGAGGCCAACTGATCAAGAGAAGCCCAGGGCTGGGGCTGTCAAGAATGATTTCAAGGAGTGGGAGGACTGCACTGAGCCTTGAAGGAGGAAGGACACTGAAAGGAACAGTCAGAGTAGAAAGAATGCTACCAGCTAACATCTGGAGGACAATTAGGTGGGGGAAGCTGAGGTTTGCAGAGCAGCGGGGGGTGGAGGGGGGGAACGAGGGCTGGGCTGAGATTCTGGCGACGGGTGGTCTAGGCCTGGCTCCTTCATAAATTAATCCAATCAATATTTATTGAATCTCTGGCTGTTCCAGGCACTGGTGACAAAGCAGTAAACAAAATAAAAATCTCTGACTTCATGGAGCTTCTATTCCCAGGGTTCTAAGGGTATTAAGTGCCAGCATAACATTGAGCAAGTCACTTCACTCCTGCACATCTGCCTCCTATATCCATAACACAGAGGCCTTGGGCATTTCTTGGATCACTTTTCTCTCCAACATTTTAAGATTCATAGGAAGAGGTTGGAAATGTCGGTGGAGCCACAGGATAGTGAGCTGAGGAAGCTAGACTCCATCTGGGCAGTAAGGAACCTTGGTTGATCTGTCTACAGGGAATATTTTCAAGGTTTACAAGGTTTAGGAAGATTGGTGTGATCAACTGAAGGCTGAAGAAAGCAAGCTGGAGGCTGGAAACAATTCAGGAGATAATTGATCCTTGCAAGGTGATGAGGCTCAAACATAAATCCTAAGATTCAAAATCATGGGGACAAGCACAGATTTGATAGAACACGAATAAGCAACTTCTTCCTAAAACACTGGCTCTGGTAAGTAGCTAGCCATAAAGTCTTCATTGGCATGGTGCCGACCAAGATCAGCAGAACTGGGGGGAGCTTTAGGCCAAAGACAATCTTGGATCTCTGTGAGCCTGGGCTTACGTGTACAAGTGCTGCTTCACAGGCTCCAGAGGAATGTCACGTTTGCCGGAGGAATACCATACAGCCCGTAGCGGCTGTGAAACACGCAGGGTATGGCTTGACAAGGCATACAAATGTGGCCGGCCCACTGTGTAAGATGAACGAAGCCCAGGTGACAGTTGTCTCCCCAGCATTCTGATGTACCACATGTGGAATCTGCTATCTTTAGTCCTCTCCCAGGAAAATTCTAGAGTGCTTATCATCCTTGCAGTCAATCGCTCAGCCTTCTCTAGTTCAGCCTTCCCAGGACTAAAAGAACTTTAGAAGTCACTCAAAGATAAATGTTCCCTGCCAGAAAATGCCTTAAAAATAGAATGCTGTGGGGCGCCTGGGTGGCTCCGTCGTTGAGCGTCTGCCTCCGGCTCAGGTCATGATCTCAGGGTGCTGGGATCGAGCCCTGCCGAGCAGGGAGCCTGCTTCTCCCTCTCCCACTCCCCCTGCTTGTGTTCCCTCTCTAGCTGTGTCTCTCTCTGTCAAATAAATAAATAAAATCTTTAAAAAAAAAAAATAGAATGCTGTAAGGATTTCCCTGGAGCAAGTGATAGACACTTAAGTATCCCCATCTCAAGTTCTACCTCGTGCCTCCAAGAGCATACGCTCTGACCAGTCCCCCTGTCAACCCCTTATGTAAGGTCTTTGGGGGCAGAAATCACCAATGTGGAAACTGGAGCAGAATTCAAGGACCCCCATCTTAATCCCAGTCCTCTTGACTCATAAATTCCCTTGGGTGAATAACAAACTGAAGAGTGATGAATTCTAGGACGGTGGGACAGTTCAAGTCAAAGTCAAGTGGACTTGGATAACCAAATAATGACAAAAGTCTGGGGTTTTTTTAATAAAAAAGTCAAACCAGATTTTAGTGTCCATTCAGTCCAAAACCCCTTCAATTCCATTCCTTCTAGACTGTAGTAAGGAATAGGCAGTACATGACTAGGCATCAATAGTCAAGTGTCGCTTCCGTTTTTGTTTCAGAATATTATATAAGCAATCTTTCAAATTCTTGGAAACCATAGTGTTTTGGAAGGACATGGGCAGGAATCTCTCCAGTTTTATGTGATTACCAAGGAGTAGCAGAAATGCTTGTTCTCATTCTTTTCCTAACCAGAAGACTATCAGAATTTGCTGTCTTTTTTTTTAAGATTGATTGATTGATTGATTGATTGATTTGACGGAGGGAGAGAGAGCGAGAGAGGGAACACAGCAGGGGGAGTGAGAGAGGGAGAAGCAGGCTTCCTGCTTAGCAGGAAGCCCAATGCGGGGCTCGATCCCAGGACCCTGGGATCATGACCTGAGCCGAAGGCAGATGCCCAACAACTGAGCCACCCAGGCGCCCCAGAATTTTCTGTCTTTTACCATCTCCATCTTATATGGGTGTGGAGAGATGGACACCCAGAGGGGCACTTCATCCACAGTCACTTAGAAGAAAAGAGAACCTTTATAGCCACCAGGACAAGACTTTCACTTGGACTAAATGTAATAGGAAAACATTTTCTTTTTTTTTTTTTTAAAGATTTAATTTATTTATTTGACAGAGAGAGACACAGCGAGAGAGGGAATACAAGCAGGGGGAATGGGAGAGGGAGAAGCAGGCTTCCCGCGGAGCAGGGAGCCCGATGCGGGGCTCGATCCCAGGACCCCGGGATCATGACCTGAGCCGAAGGCAGACACTTAACGACTGAGCCACCCAGGCGCCCCAGGAAAACATTTTCAATCTACTTTCTGTTCTAATACTAACCTCTGACAAGCCAAACAAACACTTAGTTATACACCTCTCTAGTTTATTCTATAAAGAAACACTAGGTCTTCTCTCCTCATTTGCTTCTCATTTACACAGTGGGTTTCTTTAGCTGTCACCACAACCCAGCAATCACCAACCACCATAGCCTCTGTCAAAGATGAAGAGAAAGCCTCAAGATACCTACAATGCAAGTTGCTTGAGACTAGAAATCCTTTAACAATTCTGCTGTGTATGGCCTCTGACTACTTGACATTTCTCCCAGGAAATAACACTTGTAAGTATAAAGCAGTGTGAGGCTCGGAGACTGGCAGAAGGGACACAGAGCTGTTTCAATGCTGATGTTCTGGTCCCTCCAAGAGTTCCCAGGATCTGTGGAATAAAGTACTGAATACAGGGGGAAGAAGCTGAGCTAGACTGGCTCCCCTGGATCTAAACCCTTCCAAGTAATGCCTACAAGCTCCTATGAATGTACATGATAACAGCCACAATTTATTAAATGCCAAGCACTATGCTAAGCTATACGCATACTATACACTATGCTATATATATACTAATTCTTCAAATTCTCACGGCAACCCCTTGAGTATTATTGTCCATGGCATTTTACAGATAAAGAACCTGAGGTGTCAGGTAAGGTATGTGACATGCTCAAGGTCATTCATGTAGTAAGGAGCAGGGATGGGCTTGAACCTAGGAGAATTTAGCTCTAGAGCATGCATTTAACAGCTCTGCCATAAAGCCTCCCACAATGACAGTTATCAAACTCTACCTTGCCCCCGGTCCCCCATCTTCACCGCCCAGGCTCACCTGTGGCGGAAACAATGTCTATGTTGAGCAAACACTACATTTCCCAGCCTTCCTTGCAGTTAGGTTGGGTCATGTGACGAGGTGTGGATCTGATGTGAGCACATCTAGGCTGCACACTTAAGTGTCCCGTGCAGTCCTTCCAGCTCCCTCTTCCCTGTCCATGGAGGCTTGGAAGGCGTAAGTTCCAGAGAGCATAGTGGTTTAGACAGAAGCAGCTCAGGTGTCACCGTCACTGCTTAGAGAGGAGCTGCTCAGAAGTGCCACTAAACTCACACCAGGCGGTGACATGAGAAAGAAAGAAACTTCTATGGGGTTACACCACTAAGATTTCAAGATTGGTTTTGAACTACGATGTAGCCTAGCCCATTCTGAGCACATACCATGCAATTTACTTCAGGTTTAATTACTAGGGCCCTTTATTGTCAACATCTACCTAAATGAACCCACATGTTCCATGCTGCCTTCCTTGCTTCCCTAGGCTACCAAATTACCTTCTTGATCCAAAAGGGTAATGCTGTTTCTGCCAGATTTCTTTCAAAACACTGCCTCATGTGAGGATAAATAGATCAATGAAATAGAATAGAGAGTCCAAAAATAGACCCACACATACGTGGCCAATTGATTTTCAACAAAGGCACCAAGACATTCAATAGGGAAAGGGAAGCCTTTTCAACAAATGCTGCTAGAACTGCTTATATGTTTAAAAAAAAAAAAAAAAAAAAAGAACTTCAAGTCCTAACTCACTCTATATACAAAAATAAATCTGAGGTGAATCATAGACATAAATATAAAAGAACCACAAAACTGCTAGGAGACAACAGGACACTGGAGTAGGAGAGAATTTAAGACAGGGCTAGTGAATGCTGTGGTGTACTACCCAGGTTTCCTGCGTTAGACCAATACCTTCATTCCTCCAGCCGCAGGAGCTGACTAGTGTGGCTCATAGCTGAGGCTCTCCCCAGAGGTTTCCCTCAGGGGAAAAAGATCTGCCTCACTGTTATATTCTGTCCCCAGAGGCAGCCGTTATCCAATGACGAGGGATACGAGGACCTGCCCCTTTGCCTCCATTTGGGACACCTATGAAGGGTTATCCCATTAGAAATGAAATACATGCTCACAAAAAGACTTAGTCACAAATGTCTGTAGTAGACGTATTCATGACAACCCCAAAACGGAAACCCAAATGTCCATCAGAGGAGAACGAACAAACCGGGAGATAATCACACAAAGATTACCACTCAGCAATTAAAAGCAACAAACTACCGATCTATCCATTGCCAGGATGATCTTAAAACCATTAGATTGAGCCAACGGAACCAGAAATGTAAAAAAGTACATACGGTAGAATTTCATTTGTATGAAATACCACATCTGGTAAAACTCTGGTACTAGAAATTAGAAAGTTGTTGTCTCTGGGGTGGGGAGGGAGAAGTTTCCCAAAAAGTAGCAAAAATGAATTTTCTGGGTTGACAGAAATGTTTTAGATCCTAATCGGAATGGTTGTTACATCGGTATATGCAGTTATCAAAATTCATCAAACCATATGCCAAAGCTCTCTGCTTTTCACTGTATGAAGGTTATAGTTCAATGAAAAATAATGTTTGTCTTTCATCTGAGCTTGTTCTCTCACTCCAACACAGGTGCGGGGCTCTCTATCATGGTCAATCCTGTTGCAGTGGATTTAAAGAGTGGTTCTTCACTCAAGCCCTGAAACTTCTCTATCTGGCTTCCCCCCTTCCCCGAACTCGGCCCCTCTCCCTTCATTCTCTCCTGCACGTTACCCTGATGAATTTCCCTCCTTTTGGGAGTTTTAAGGTTCTTTGAGAGCTTCCTTCCTCTCCAACCTCTCTTCCGTCCTCACACCAGGAAGGACTTCATAGCACTAACAACAGCAGTAACAATTGCCCTTGAGTGCTTTGTGGGTCTAGCAGGGCTCTAAATGCTTCATTTGTTGTCTTTGTTTGGGATGCTACAATAGAATACCATCAACTAGGTGGCTAATAAACAATAAGAATCTATTTTTCACAATTCTGGAGGCTGGGAAGTCCAAGGTCAAGGTGCTGACAGATTTGGACAGATTTGGCGTCCGGTGAGAGACCACTGCCCGGTTCACAGGCAGCCTTCCAGCTATAACTTCACATGGTGGGAGGAGGGCGGAAGTGCACTGGGATCTCTTTTATAAGAGCACCAATCCCATTCGAGATGGCCCCACCCTCCTGACCTAATCATCTCCGAAAGGCTCCGCCTCCTAATACCATCCACATTGGAAGTGTGGACATATGAATTCTGGGTGAACACATATATTCAGCCTATAGCATATACATCATCTCACTTAAAAGCAGAACAACTCCTTAAAGGTAGGCATTGTCCACATTTACAGATGAGAAAACAAATTTTGTGACTTATCCATATTCATAGAGCCAATAAGTGAAAAACCTAGGAGTTAAACCCAACTCTGATTCCAAAGGCTGGATCCTCTCCAAGAGGGACTGACTATTTGCTTTTGAGACATATTTAATTAAATATTTCTCCCTTGAACAACAAAAAAAGATAGCTGTGCTTTTAATAATGTGATAATTAGGGGCTCCTGGGTGGCTCAGTCGTTAAGCATCTGCCTTCGGCTCAGGTCATGATCCCAAGGTCCTGGGATCGAGCCCCTCATCGGGCTCCCTGCTCCGCGGGAAGTCTGCTTCTCCCTCTCCCTCTCCCTCTCCCCCTGCTTGTGTTCCCTCTCTCGCTGTGTCTCTCTCTGTCAAATAAATAAATAAAATCTTTAAAAAAAATAATGTGATAATTATAATAAATATTCAAGATAGTTTTTAAAAAAATAAAAAGCAGCAATCTTTTGGTTTAGAAACAAGTAGCACCAAGTTGCAGGCTTTGATTTAGGCTGGGTAAAGCCCACCTCGGGTCTTGGCCATGGAACAGCAGACTGCAGCTGCTGAATGTTTTGGAGGGCTCTGGGAGACTTCCAAAATGCCCCAAACACATGTTATCACAATTACATTTCTCTTCATTGACTGCTTAGTGCAATATATTTCACTTGCTCTCAATTATACCATTATCATTTCATTACCATTCAGAGCACAGATTTGCTGTTGATTTTTTTTAAATCCCAATGAGATTCAATTCAGGCCACCAGATACAACTTTCAACTATCCCAAAGGGGCATGTTTGATCTGGTGTGTTGAGAAATCTTCTTTGATGCCATTACATATGAATATTTTCCACTTCTCTTTATTAGGGGCTGCTCAAAGCAAAGCAGACAGATGACATTGACCATGACTGATAAACGATGGGATGTGGCTCTGTGTGTGTGATATAACATATATAACATATATAAAAATATGGGGAGAAGGAGGTGCTATGGAAGCGAGTGGCTAAGTGAGCGATGAGCTTAGAACTAGTCACAAGTCAGCCGGGCAGGTGGCCACAGCTGATATTCAATTATTCAGATACTGAGGATCCAGGATGTGAAATTAACTTTTTTCTATTTTAATTTCTTCTTCTTCTTCTTTTTTTTTGGTTACCTACCTTTTTCCCTCTAGCTACCTCTCTTTTCAACATTTCACTACTGATCAGCGGCTTCACTGGAGATTTAACAGAGAAAATATCAAGATAACAAGTTAAACCAGTCAATTTTGTTTGCTGACCGAATCTCTGATTCAAGGCATTGTGGCGAAGGTGGTGTGAACCATCAATTTAAAATGAGGTTTCTTTTCTTTAATTATCTGTAAATTTTAATTACCCTTTATAGTTTCTGGTCTCTGTCTTTTCCTAGCTCGACATATTTAAAAAATGGTGTTAACTTCTATTTCATCTGCCTTGTACTTTTATAAAATATGATAAATATTGGCAGCTGTTGGCGAAAAGGCCTGTGTCAAATCCTAATCCCTTGGTACTGGGAGTCAGAAACAGATACTGTGTAGGACCAAATCCCTTGCTATTTGCTCAATCCCCCTGAGATGTATATTGTATTTTAAAGGTTGTAATGTCAGAATTCTCAGCTGTTTTTTTTTTTAAGATTTTATTTATTTATTTGACAGAGAGAGACACAGCGTGAGAGGGAACACACACACAAGCAGAGGGAGTGGGAGAGGGAGAAGCAGGCTTCCCGCAGAGCGGGGAGCCCGATGCAGGGCTCGATCCCAGGACCTTGGGATCATGACCTGAGCCGAAGGCAGTCGCTTAACAACTGAGCCACCCAGGCGCCCCCTCTTGCTATTTTTAAATGATATGTTGTTTTCAGCCCCACAAACCATTTAAGCTGCTTATAAATGAAGCCGTTAGGGCACCTCAGGACGTTCTCTGCTCTGAGAGTGAGGGCCCGCTGCACAGCTCCCAGGGGTGGGCTGCGCTGTCTCAGAGAACACAGCCCCCAGGGCCCCCAGTCTCTGTGCCAATCCTGAGGCCAACCGCACCTTCACGGAGCCAAGAGACAAATCAGACAGTGCACTGCCTTTTTCTCACCCAAGTTCACTGCTTCTGACAGCCCTCCGGTTCATCATTTTGGACCTATTCAAGGGCATGCAATGTAATTGTTGTGCGTCGATAGCGGAACTAAGCATTATGATGACTTTTACTAAGATTCTGTGGAATGTAAAACACATAAGAATATAAAAAGCAAGTCAGCTCCTAGAAACTTATTCTGGACAAAACACAACACAGCAGCTGCTGCATCTGTATCTCACAAATGCCGAGAAACACATATGCAGACTCCGCTCCATGGTGTATCACCAATGCTGTTATTTTTCCAAAAAAAAAAAAACAAAACAAACAAACAAAAAAAGGTAGGTCATTTCCTACACCAGACCCTTTGCTTCATTTCAGTTGGCCCTTGCAGCAACCTGATGAAATAGGTAATAAGTCCATTTTACAGAGACAGAAATAAGGTTCAAAGAGGTTAAATCACTTGCTGGAAGTCTGTCATCTGGTAGGTGAGCCAGGAAGAAACACATCACATGGTCTGGATCTTCTCTGGCATTTCCACAGAGATTGTAGAAAAGGAGAAGTGAAACAAGCAGGGATCGAAGAACACCACATGGAGATGTATTCCTAAGACAGAAGTGGAGAAACAAGACTCTCTTGATCAGTCACTTGCAGGTGCTTATTGGTGAATTCAAAAGAGTGTAGGAAGGAGAAGACCTACCTAATCAGCATAAACCCACCATCCCTGGGAAACTAACTGCACGTGAACGGGGCATTCAGCCAATTCGCTGGTAGGAGCAATGGCAGAGAGACACCTGAGAAGTAGGAGGTAGGGTCTGCTATTGACAATGATGTCCCCCCAAAACTCATGTTGAAGCCCTAACCTCCCCCGTGTGATGGTCTTAGGAGGTGGGGCTTTGGTTGGGTAAGTAGATTTAGATGTGGTTGTGAGAGTAGGGCTCTCATGATGGGATCTGTGCCCTCCTGAGCAGAGACATCAAGAGCTCTCTCTCGGGGTGCCTGGGTGGCTCAGTCGTTAAGCGTCTGCCTTCGGCTCAGGTCATGATCCCAGGGTCCTGGGATCGAGCACCGCATCAGGCTCTCTGCTCCACAGGAGGCCTGCTTCTCCCTCTCCCACTCTCCCTGCTTGTGTTCCCTCTCTCGCTGTGTCTCTCTCTGTCAAATAAATAAATAAATAAACCTTTAAAAAAAAAAAAAAAGAGCTCTCTCTCTTTCTCCCTTGTCCCCCCATCCCCTGCCCATCATGGGATGACACAGCCAGAAGCTGGCTGTCTGCAAGCCAGAAAGAGGGCTCTCACTAGAAACCAACCATGCTGGCGCCCTGATCTCGGACTTCTAGACCCCAGAACTGTGAGAGGAAAAAAAAAAGTCCATTTTTAAAGGCACCCGGTTTATGGTATTCTGTTACGGCAGCCCAAGCAGACCAAGACCATCCCTTCTACAAAGGATGTATAATCCAGACTGGGTGCCAATGTAAACCCAGAGACAGTGACTAATGCACAGGTATTTAAGGTGCTAAGCTAAAATTCTTATGATTTTGGAGAAGACTGAACAGTCAGGAAGGCCAATGAGGAGTTGAAACTTGAGTGGAGCTTTAAGTCATGAGAAGAGACAAAAAGGAGGGGGCCTTGCAGGTGGGAGTCTAGCGCAGGCCTAGTGATGAAGAAAAGACAGTGAAAGGCTGTGTCTGAGGTACTGCCTGGGTCTGTCAGCGTGGGGAGACGCAGCAGACACACTGAAAGGGAGGGGAGGACCTTCATGCTGTTAAATTTCTGTACAATGAAGAGCTGACATCCTCAGATTGGGGAGAGCAATGGCACCGCCTCCCTGCGTCGCTGTGAGGACTGAATGGAGCGGCTCACGAGGAGCCGTGAACACAGTGCCCGGCACACAGCGTCCATCAGCAAGTGTCAGCTGTCCGTGGCAGAGCAGGTTCGGGAAGGCCAGCGCCTAGCTGGCTAGGGTGAGTTAGCTTCAACGGCAGCCCTCCGGGTGTCAGCTTCTTGGCAGAAATGCCCAACCAACAGACTGGCCACTGCTCAGGAGGGCTACAGAGCGCCAGCCATCATGCTGGCTCAACTCACGGGCCCTCTGCGGGCTCCCCAGCTCCCTGCGGCTGCAGGCTCGCTGGCAGCCGTCTAGAGCCTGGGCGGTGCTAGTCACAGCCCCTGAGGCATCAGGAGTTGCTGTGTGTCCGGCTCTGGGCTGCCCCAGTTGGAGAATCAGTCACTGCTTCCCAGAAAAAAGATATGAGTCCTCCTGCTAGATGTCAGCTAGTGCCCAGCTCTCCATGCCCCCAGTGTCTTGTCTGCCGAGAGGCAGCTGACTCCAAGTTGCAGAAGGAGCTCTGGACTGGAGGCTGAGGCCCTGCAAGGCCACTTTCCAGCTGAGTGAGCTCTGGGCCTCGGCCCTTTGAACTCCCTGCCTGTCCCCCATTCAGCAAACTGGATAGTATAACCTCCCTACCGCCGCAAAAAGAGCTGCTACAGGATCACACATGAGATAACATGTATGATTGTTTGGGCTAAAATAAGTGGCAAAATGATATTAAATAAAAGAACTGTTTGTCCCGGATTCATGTATTCATTAGCTAGGGATGGAAAAGGAGACAAAACAAAACAAAATCCCTGCCCCACGGCACTTGCATTCTCGGGCCTGTATCTCCCGAGGATGTAAATGGTAGACAGCAAGGCAAAGTACCCTCTCTCCAGCAACTACTCTTGTTAGGAGTTATCTCCATTTTCAGTATCTGATGTCTGCCTCTCCTGCCTTTCTAAAGTTGCCTTAAACCTGGACTTCACCTGGGTTCCAGATTTCCCTCTGGCTCTTCTGGATGCTTTGTTTGACTTGCTTTACTTGACTCTCTCCATCCTGGCTCCCAGCCTTGCTTGTCTTGCACCAAAGCTGCCAACATCTCAGCACAACAATTCCCATAAAATGCCCAGCTGGCAAATGGAAAACTAGGCACAGGGAACAACTCCAATAAGTTTATTTTGCATCCAGGCCATCAGAGTGATTACCCTGTGAAAGATGAGCCACCCCGGCCAAGAACGGAGAGCACTCCTTTTGGCCAGCTGTGCCCTGTCTGCTAGCAGCATCCTTGGCTAGCTGCTTTTCTCAGCACATCTGGCATGATGTCTCTGGACTTCGGAGTTCGGAGCCAAGGAAAGCACCAAGGGGATGGTCGCTGTTGGTTTTCTGACATCATGATTACAGGCCTCAGAATAGCTCGTCAGTAACAGGGTGAGAGGTGGAGGTGGAGGTGGAGAGACCAGTTGGAAACCATGTCAGAGGGTGCGGAGTGAAGGGTTCTACCTACTCAAATCTGCTCAGATGGAAACAATAGCCATTTTTGGAAAGCGTCTCAGTGCATGGTTTTTATAGCAGCAGGTAGAAGGAAAAGCCTTCAGCTCCTAAGACACACTTCCAAGTCAAGCCAATTTGGTTGCCATGGTACCAAGGCTCCTACAAGGGGGAAAAAAGATGCATTTTCAAGCACTGTTTGAAATATCCAAATAAGCGGCAGTGCGATGGCTGGAAGTGCCCTGAGGCCCCTTCCACTCAAGGGAACAAGCATAGATGGGTGAGCCCTGTCGATGTGCTAGGGATAGGGCGCTCGGTGTGGAATGGGAGCTGGTATGAAGACGATGCTGTCCACACTCTAAGCCGTAGGGCCCAACAGGTTTAATAATCAAGTTTGGCACAGAAACACTTCACAAAGAGAGCTAACACATAAGGCAGGATGTGAAAGCTATGAAAGGAAAGGTACAAATATCCATTCATTTATTTACTCCTTTATTCAAAAAATACTTGAGTCCAAGCTCTCTTATGGGTGTAGGGTACCCAGTGATAAGAAAAAGAAACAGGATGCCTTCCTTTACAGACCAGGGCAGAGAAAGACCTGAGCAACAGATGACAGATTAGAGATAAATGATCATGATGGTAAATCGGCAGATAATCAAGAGATGATCAATGGATAGCTGGATGGATGGATGAAAGATAGACAGACAGATAAGGGATCACAAAGTGATGCTTGCCATGAAGGTAACCAGATAGGATTCTATGATAAAATGCTCCTTGAGCACAGAGGTAGGAAAAGTATTATAGCTGGAAGGAGAAGGGTAGGCTTCATGGAGGAGGTAGCATGTGAGCTCAGCCATGGATGATGAGTAGATTTTAACAAAAAGGGAGAGAATCAAGGGCATTCAAAGATAAGAAACTGAACACCGGCACAGGGGTAGAAAAGTGCCAGTAGGACTTATGGATGGCAGAATGGCTGGGTTCAACTACAACGTAAGGAGCAGGCTAGAAGGAAGAAGTGACCAAGGTCTATGCTGGGACAGCAGAGCGCAGCGGTTAGGACTTGGTTCTGCAGCCAGCCTGCCTGGTTTGGCCACATCCTTTGGCAAATGACTTAACTTTCTCATTAATTCAGTTTCCTTCTAGGCAAACTAGGGATTAGAGAGTTATTTTAAGGATTAAATGATTTTACAATTCCAATGTGTAAAGTAGTAGCAGCACAGAGCAATGCCTGCGAAGACTCAGCGGAAAGGGGTTTCCAGGAAGGGCCCAGCTAACAGTGCTGGCGGAAAGCAAGAGCGCAGGCCCCCCCGCAAAAACCTTGGGGAAATGTCCCCGGTAGGACTTTATCAAAAGCCCCTTTATTTGGAGGTGGATGGAGGAAGGTAAGGCTTTCAGGACCCTTTAAATCTTCTTTTTTTATTAATTAATTTTTATTATTATGTTAGGTTAATCGCCATACATTACATCATTAGTTTTTGATGTAGCGTTCCATGATTCGTTGTTTGCGTCTTCTCTTCTCGACCTTGCTGCAAGTTTGGGCCGTAAGGCCTGTGTCTCAGATCTCCGGGCACTAGACCCACCACCAGACAGAGGCTTCCTGCGGCTGCTCTCTGTGCGGAAGGAGCTGAGCCACTACTGTGGGTGGAACTCTGTGCATTCTGTGCGGCGGAACAGGAAACGCACTGCATTTCTCTGGGGAGCGAGCGACGTGCCTCACTGGGATGGGGCAGCCCTTTTATAATGAACATGATCTCCGAATTGACCACCACTATCAGGGGCCCAGGAAGCACATCTACCCATCTCACCACTTCTGTGGTCACAGCTAGATGGCCTCAGAAAGACCCCAGAAGCCAGGCAGGCAGCGGCCGTGGGCTGCACCCACCAGCATGGGGCCCACTGAGAGCAGAAGCCCGCTCCCTCTGAGCCACAGGGCCTGGGGACGCTAGAAGGAGAGATGCTGGGTTTGGCTAAATGTAAGGAGCAGCACGGGAAAACGAGAGAGAGGAAGAGGTTGCAACAGAGAGACAAGACTCCCATTCTCAAGCTGCAAAACCAGGCTGTGACCCAGAATCAAGACCGACATATATTTGGATGAGCTGAGCTAATTCAAACGCAGTAGGAGTTTGTTCCTTAAGGCCGAGTCCTCACATCTTTTTTGTGATTTACCTTTGTGAACTGGTAGCGAGGCTGGATCTCCAAAGCGGATGATTAGGCAGCGTGAGCAAAGTTAAAGGGGTTTTGCAATTTACTGGCAGAATAAGAAAATATAAATATGACTAGAGTTCAGTTTAAGGATTAAATGACTTCATTCAACTCACGCGTGTGAAGTAGTATCTGGAACAGAGCAATGCATCCTTCCCCTTCCTATCAACACTGGCAATAATACCTGTACATATTTACTATGGAAACTATGCCCTATAAACAAAGTGAAGGAAAGCTTCTGAGGTGGAGGATCATTGATTGCAGAGAAGCCACACAACTTTATAGGAGCCACTCATCTCTGGAAGCCTCGATTTTCGCATCTGCAAAATGGTGAGGCTGACCTGGGAGATCCCCCAGGTTGCTTTGCGACATATAGAGTCTAGGAACTTAGGGGACTGTGTTGTCCTCAGATCCGCCAACAGCATTACTCGGTGGAATTTCAGGGATACGGAAGCAGTCAGAAATTCATAATATTGTCCTTACATGTAAGAAAAGGGCTTTGTTTTATTTTGATCTAAAATCACAGTGTATGCAGGCATTGTTTAACTTGTTATGAGCAAACCCCTTCACTGATGACCTTAGTACCAAACCAAGAATTAATTGTGCTCCTTAGAGATGGTCCTCATGCAGCCAAAGCCTGGGTAGGATTCTAGGGCCTCGTTCTCTCTTTCTTCTCGCCACAGGGTCATTCTTCATTCATGTTCTTATGACTGTAAGAGCTGTGTTTGGTGTAGAATGTCCTACTGTTCAGATTGTTTTTAGTAATTCAATAAGACTGCCCCACCATTTAAATTAAATCAACTGAGGCAATATCAGCAAAATGGTGGTATAGGCATTTCTAACGCCTTTCCCATCCCTGAAACATTAATTTGAACAACTATCCATGCACAAAAATACCTTCACAAGATCTAAGGACTCCAGGTGAGGAATTATAGCACTTGGATGAAGCACAGAAATGAGAAAAAACACACTGAGAAAGGCAGAAAACACAAAGTCACATTATACCCAACACCCCTCCCCCAAGCCTGGGAAGCCAGCTCTGAGAGCGACACCCTTTCTATAGAAGAAGAGTGAAGCGGGCGCCTGATTTCACTGCAGACCCCAGCACTGGCCCACCCCACTGCCAGGCTGACTCCAGAGACCCGAAGTGGCTCCCAGTATGCCCCTTTGAACCCACGCCCCCATACACCCCAGCACTGGCCTGATCTCATGGGCGGCTCCTGTGGCTCCAGGTTCTCGATCAGCTCCTGCAAACCCAGACTGCAAGTGGGTACCGATGAACACAGGCTCCCAGATGGGCCCAGCACCAGACTGACCCCTGCGGCCCAAGGCCCCTGCCAAATTAGCCCCCACAGAGCTAGACTCCAACCAGATCCCATGGACCCACTCTCCCCTTCTGCTCTAGCACCAGACTAGCCCTGCAGACCCAACCAACAGGATAACACTCAGTGGGGAAAAGGATAGTCTCTTCAATAAATGGGTGCTGGGAAAACTGGATATCCACATGCAAAAGAATGAAATTGGGCCCCTATCTTACACCACTAATAATAATTAACTTAAAATGGACTGAAGATTTAAATGTAAGGCCCAAAACTATAAAACTACTAGAGGAAAACATAGGGAAAAGTTTCCCTGATATTGGTCTTTGCAATGATTTTTGGATATGACACCAAAAATGTAAGCAACAAAAGCAAAACTCAACAAGTGGAACTATATCAAACTAAAAAGCTTCTGTACAGCAAAAGAAACAATCAACAAAAAGGAAACCTATGGACTGGAGAAAATATTCATAAAGCATCTATCTGGTAAGGAGTTAATATGCAAAATATACAAGCAATTCAATTCAATAGCAAAATAAAAATAATAATAATAACAATATGATTAAAAATGGGCAGAGGATCTGAGTAGACACTTTCCCAAAGACAAACACATGACCACAGGAACATAAGAAGATACCAGGTATCATTAATCATCAGGGAAATGCAAATCAAAACCACAGTGAGAAATCACTTCACACCTGTCAGAACGGCTATTACCAAAAAGACAGGAAACAACAAGTGTTGGCGAGGTTGTGGAGAAAAAGGAAGCCTCTTACACTGTTGGTGGGAATGCAAACTGGTGCAGCCATAGGGAAAACAGTATGGAGGTTCCTCAAAAAGTTAAATATAGGGGTGCCTGGATGGCTCAGTCAGTTGAGCATCCAACTCTTGGTTTTGGCTCAGGTCATCATCTCAGGGTGGTGAGATTGAGCCCCACATTGGGCCCTGTGCTCAGCAGGGAGTCTGCTTGAGATTCTCAGTCTCTCTCTCTCTCTCTTCCCCTCTGTCCCTCCCGCTGTTCACGCCCTCTCTCATATAAATAAATAAATCTTTTTTAAAAAAAGTTAAAGATAGAACCACTCTATGATCCAGTAATCGCACTATGGGGTATTTACCCCCAAATACAAAAACACTAATTCAAAGGGATACATGCATCCCTATGTTTACTGTAGCATTATTTACAATAGCCAAACTATGGAAGCAGCCCAAGTGTCCATTGATAATGAATAGATAAGAAGTGGTGTATATATATAATGGAATAATATTCAGGCATAAAAAAAGAATGAAATTTTGTCATTTGCAATGACATGGATGGAGTTAGAGAGTATAAAGCTAAGCAAAATAAGTCAGAGAAAGACAAATACCATATGATCTCACTCATATGTGGAATTTAAGAAACAAAACAAATGAACAAAGGGGGAAAAAAAAAGAGAGAGGCAAACCAAGAAACAGATTCTTAACTAGAGAGAACAAACTGATGGTTACCAGAGGGGAAGTGGGTGGGGGAATGGGGGAAATAGGTGATGGGGATTAAGGAGTGCACTTGTCATGATGAATACCAGGTGATATATGGAATTGTTGAATCACTATATTGTACACCTGAAACTAATATAACACTGTATGTTAACTACACTGAAATTTTTTAAAAGAGACAAGATAACAAATGTTGGCAAGGACGTGGAAAATGGAACGCTTGTGGATTGTTGTTGGGAATATAAATTGACTAAGTCACATGGGAAAACAGTACGGAGGTTCCTCAAAAAAATTAAAACTAGAACTACCATCTGATCCAGCAATCCCACTTCTGAGTATATATCCAAAGAATATGAAATCCTATCTCAAAGAGATATCTGCAACCCCATGTTTACTGCAGCATTATTCACTATAGCCAAGATATGGTAACAATCTAAATGTCAATCAATGGATGAACGGATAAAACAAAATGTGGTGTGTGTGTGTGTGTGTATTTCATATATATATATGAAATTTACTTATATGTGGAATCTAAAAAAGCCAAACTTATACAATAGATAGTAGAAGAGTGATTACCAGGGGCTAGGAGGTGGGGATAATGGGGAGATACTTGTCAAAGGGTATAAACCTTCAGCTGTAAGATGAGTAAGTTCTGGGGGTCTAATGTACAGCACATCACTATGGTTAACAATACTGTATTATATACTTGAAAGCTGTTAATAGAGTAGATCGAAATGTTATCACCATACACACAAAGAAATGGTAATTATGTGAGGAAATGGAGGCGTTTATTAACCCTATTGTGGTAATCATTTTGCAATATACATGTGTATCAAAATCATGTTGTACACCTTAAACTTAAAAAAAAATTTCATCTTTGAGGTCAAAATAAATAAATTTTTAAAAATTAATTAAATCAGCTGTATCTAAAAGGCCTGAAAGTGACAAGAGAGTCAGAAGAAGATTATCCCAGGGAAAAAGGCAGGGGCAGGGAGGTAGAGTGGAAAAAAGGAAGACAATGGGAAAAGGGAGAATTCAAAGGGGATAAAAACAAGGTTTCCATAGTTCTTTCATGGTTATTTATTTTCTTTATGCATTCTGAACTCTTTTCAGAAATGCAATGTGACAGAATTTAACATCTGGTCATAAATTGCACATTTTCCGACTTGATGATGATCACCACTAGGAGGTATTATAGTCTCTGGCTGCTGAAAATAATTTACTGACAAAAATAACAATCATGTTTGTTACTTATTTTTCACAGTTCTTAAGTCATCTGCAAAGTTGTCAGTAGCATTTAAATGAATAAAAGAATAAAATGTTACACTCCCAGTGCTAGAACGATCTCTCTGGTGTCAGATATACCCAGTCATCCAGACATCCTTCTAGAGATGGGTGGCTTGTTTCCTCTGATGATAGCCTATTCCATCTTAGCTATTAGAAAAATGCTTCCTTTCTTGGGACTCAAATCCATCTCCTTCATTTTCTACCAACTGGTCCTACTGTTCCCCATTTGGACCATGTATGGTGAGTCTCTCATATCACAAAATTCTCCCATATTTTGAGTTGTTAACACCATCTACTCTGTGTCTCCAGGCTCCCCTAGGTCCGATGGTTTCTTGTAGCTCACAGTGTTCAAGCTGTCCAACATCCAGTCATTTTCCTAGCAGACCCTTCCCCAAGTTTATGTCTATCTCAAAGTAGCCCAAGTTCACATTAGCTCTTCATCAGACACACCACGATGTTGACTCAAATATTGAGTTTACTGTCAATTTAAAACCCCTAAGTCTTGTTCACATGTACTACTGCTGCTGGTTCTCTTAAGTCTTTTGGAAACTAAAGGCAGGGCCCACATTATTTCCTATTTAAATTTATCATCTTTGGTGAGGTCCATTACTCCCAACTGTCAAGGTTTTTTTTTTTTTTTTTTTTGGCCGTCCAATATATTAATTACTCCTAAAAGTTTCACGACACCTACAAATTGAAAAGCGCACTTTTTTAAACTTGACCTAATTCATTGATCAAACTGTTTGCACTCCAGGATCCATGTCCTTTATTTATGGGCATTAGTTACAAGCACAATTCTGGTATCACTCATCTTACATCTCCCAGTCTGCTTGCCAACACTTTGCTACGAGACCTTAGTAAATGCCTCAAGAACTGTAGATTTATATGGAAAATACTATCCAAATATTTAAAAATTAAGGAAAATCAACTTCTCTGAGATGACTTATTTTGAGTAAACATAAACTGGCTCCGACTTATCACTGATTACTTTTTCTAATTTTCACAAACCAACCTTTTCATCATCTATACTAAAGTAAGGCATGGAACAGATATAGAACTCACTACCCTAGAATCTTTACAATCTACTTCCTTCCTTTTTATACCTGGACACTGCATATTTCTTCCCCCAGTCCTGGGCGCTTCTCTTGTCCTTCCATCTCTTAAAGATTCTATAGAAAATCAGTGATTGCACTGCCTGGTTCTTGAGCCCACAGGATGAACTCATCCAGGTTAGAATCCATGAATTCTCAATTCTCTGTTATTAATTAAGGTTCATTCTCCCAGTCTTAAGACAAAGATAAGCACTGTGGGCCCAAGGAGGAGGTCTATTCAGACCATCCCTCCTTGTTATTCTTTCTTTCCCAGCCTAACTAAAATGGCTTTTAGTGTTGCCACTAGTTTTCACCAGGATCAGCTGATCTGAACCCTCAGCCTTCTGGGTACTGTTCTTACACATGGCTGCTACTTTGTCATACTCTCACTGGTTACATGTCCTTCTGTCCATCTTTAGTACATGTTCTCTTTGTCTCTTAGTTCTTGAGGAAGCTCCCGGGGCATTCATAGCTCAATTGCAAATGATCTCAATAATGAAAGAAAGAAGATCCTTTTTTAAATATTTGTTCTTAAAAAATCTTTTCTTCTGTCAAAAACTAATGATGTATTATATGGTGACTAACATAACATAATAAAATAAAATTTTAAAAAATCTTTTCTTCCATGTTGAGTTAATTTGCAAGTGATTGAATTCCTTTTTTTTAAATTGAGGTATAACTGACAAACAATATTATATTAGTTTCATGTGTGCAACATTGCAATTCAACATGTGTGTACATTGTGAACTAATCACCACAGTAAGTCTACTTACCATCTGTCACCATAAAAAATTAATACAATATTACTGTTTTCCTCATGCTGTACTTTACATCCCCTGACTTATTTATTTTATAACTGGATGTTTGTACCTCTTGACCCCTCTTCATCCATTTCACCCTCTCCCAACCCCTTGCCCTCTGGCCAGCACTACTCGTTCTTTGTATCTGTGAATCTGGGTTTTTTGTGTGTGTTTTTTTTTTTTTTTTTTTAGATTCCACTTATAAGTAAAATCATACAGTATTTGTCTTTCTCTAACTGGCTTATTTTACTTGGCATAATATCCTCAAGGTCCATTCATACTTTTGCAAATGGCAAGATTTCACTCTTTTTTATGGCTAAGAAGTATTCCATTGTGTATGTATACCACATGTTCTTGATCTATTCATGTATCAATAGACACAAGTTGTTTCCGTATGTGGGCTACTGTAAATAATGCTTCAATCAACATGGGGGTGTAAATATCTTTTTTTTTAAAGATTTATTTATTTATTTTGAGAGGGGTGGCGGGCAGAGGGAGAGAGAGTCTCCAGCAGACTCCCATGCTCAGCACAGAGCCTGATGTGGAGCTCGATCTCACGACCGCGAGCTCATGACCTGAGCCAAAACCAAGAGGGATGCTCAGCTGACTGCACCACCCAGATGCCCCTATATCTTTTCAAATTAAAGTTTTCATTTTCTTCAGAAAGATACACAGAAGTGGAATTCCTGGATCATATGGTAGTTCTAGTTTTAACTTTTTGAGGAACCTCCATACTGTTTTCCAGAGTGGCTGCACCAGCTTACATTCCCACCAACAGTATAGGAGGGTTCCCCTTTCTCCACATCCCCGCCAAAATCTGTCGTTTCCTGACTTATTAATTTTAGCCATTCTGACTGGTGTGAGGTGATCTCATTATGATTTTGATTTGCATTTCCTTGATGGTTAGTGATGTTGAACACCTTTTCATGTCCCTATTGGCCATTTGTATATCTTCTTTGGAAAAATGTTTATTCAGATCCTCTGCCCATTTTTCAATCAGGCTGGTCTTTGTTATTGAATTGCATGAGGTTTTTACGTATTTTGCATATTAATCCTTTATTGGATATATGATTTGCAAATATTTTCTCCCATCCAGTAGGTTGCTTTTTCATCTTGTTGATGGTTTCCTTTATTGTGCAGAAACTTTTCAGTTTCATGTAGTCCCATTTGTTTATCTTTGCTTTTGTTTTCCTTGCCTTTGGAGTCAGATCCAAAAAAACATCACTAAGACAAACGTCAAGAAGTTTACCACCCATGTGTTCTTCTAGGAGTTTTATGTTTTCAGGTCTGACATTCAAATCTTTAGTACATTTTGAGTTAATTTTTTGTGTATGGTGTAAGATAGTAGTCAAGTTTCATTCTTTTGCATGTGGCTGTCCAGTCTTCCCAACACTATTTATTGAAGAGACTGTCCATTCTCTATTGTATATTCTGGCCTTCTTTGTCATAAATTAATTGGCCATATATGTGTGTTTACTTCTGGGCTCTCTATTCTGTTCCATTGATGTATGTGTCTGTTTTCATGTGAGTACCATACTGTTTTGATTACTACAACTTGTAGTATAGTGTAGTTTTATAGTATAGTATTATAATTTGAAATCATAAAGCAGGATACCTCCAGCATTGTTCTTTTGAGGTATTTTTTGAGACCTTCCTAACATCACTGAGCCCTTTTTCCTGCTAGAATTGGATGCCATGGAATAGTATCTACTGCTTTTTCTGACCTTTCTGTAGCCTGCCTTGCTCAAGTCTAGGGTTCCTCTGTGTAGGCTTCTTTAATTTTGTTCTGATGAACTCTACGAATAGAATCACTTTCTTCTAGAATGCATTCTTGTCCTGCTCATCAATCTGGGTCTTCCTTATTGGAGAGAAATCTGTCCACCTCATCACTTCTTCTATATGTTAGAGATGACTTTGACAGCAAAGCACATCAATGCACTGTCTGGCATCTGTTTTTCAGATGAATGAGTCTGTCTATATAGGCCCAAATATTTGAAGTCTCCCAGTGCTACTCTGTCTTGCATTTCTCCCAGTCTAGGCCGATGGTTTCACCAGGAGCTAACAAAAATTATGATCTGGTTAAAATGAGGATTTAGAGGAAAGGTACAGATGGGAAATACAGGGACCCTGCAAAGATGTGCTCATGAGTTATGCCCAGAAGGCAGTAATTTTGCTTAATCACTTGTTTTCAGGTAGTCATAGATCCCCTTTGCTCTATATGAAATACAGAGAAAAAGGAGAGGGAACAGGTTTATGCTGAGAAGAATCAGTTAACCACTGAGAGGTATGGTTTAGTTCAGTACTGTACTGTCCAACCAAAATATAACAGGAGCCACACACGTAAATTTTCTAGTAGCCACAATAAAAAAGGTAGAAAGAGACAGGTGAAATTAATTTCAATAACATTTTATTTAACCCAATATATCCAAAATACTCTCATTTCAGCATGTAATTGATATAAGAAGTTGCTGTGAGATATTATACATTTTTATACTAATTCTTTGAAATCTGGTGTACAGTTTCCACACACTTCAATTCAGATGCTACATTTTCATCAGAAATACGTGACTTGTATTTAGATTTCATAAAATTTACAGTTGAAAAAGAAGATTCTTAGATCCAAGTTGTTCCAAACAGACTTTAGAATTTTTCCAAAGGCTGGATCCAGTATTAGGTTTCAAATTTAAATTAGTTAAAACTAAATAAATTTAAAATTTCATCCCTCAATTGCACCAGCGGCATTTCAAGTGCTCAATAGTTACATGTGGCTGGTGGCTCCCAAACTAGACAGCACAGTGTAGAGGTGTTAGGTTTGATAACCCCTTTTTTTTTTTAGCAAGAGTTCCTTAGACTCAACACGTAATAGTAATCTTTAAGCCAACATCTCATGATTTAGAAAATGCAAATTGACAAAAAGTGGGGTATTCAGCAATTCTTTTAAACAATTTCGTTTTACTCATCACAGTAATGCCTGCATATATTTGGAAAAAAAAAAAACAAAAACAAGTATCTCAAGAGAGCGTATTTGTTTTTATAAAAGAAGCACACACTCCTTAGTACACATGTGGATCTAAAAACCCACTGTAGTAACTCTTGCCACACCCCAGGAGCCCTCATGCCACAAGCTAGAATCTACTGGCTAAAGGCTCCCCTGTACCCCAAAACTGGGCATTAGAAATCTGTACTGGTTCAAATGCAAGAGAAAGCTCTCGAGCTGTTATCAACCTTCAGCGTGCTCACAACAATTAATTACCAAGTGTTGGCAAGCCAACAACCTAACACAGAACCAAGACATTTTCATTGGAATGAGGATGGGGAAAAAGAGAGAAATCTGGGATCAGGGGCCACACGGGCTAAGCAAGCCTGTCTGCAACAGAGGAAGCGGTGAACTAGCAAAACAGTAACCCCATAAGCTGCCCACTTTCTCTCTGCTGCCTCAGGCGGACTGATAAACCCTGCACCCTTGCAATGCTCGTTATATTTTTATTTATCCATTCAACCAACGTGCATGGAGATGCCACCACATGTGGATCACTGTGTTAGGGAAGGGGCAGGTAGGACAGGGTGAGGACACAAAGAGGTACACAATTCACGCCTTGTTCTAAAGCCACTGCCTTTATTCTCTGGCTCTAATCACAAGGTAGAAAGTGGAGGCAGCATAACGGAAGTGTAGTAAATGATACGGGAAACACACTGATATTTCCCAGGAAGAAAATATTAATATTGACCAGAAAGGCTGGGGAAATGTGGGAGGCGGGGATGATTTTAGTGTCTGGTCCTGGACACTGAATGATGGTCATGGTGAGTGATGATGTTTCAGGAAGGGCACAAAGTCCAGTGTAAGAAGACACATGGAAAAGCATGGGAGGGAACACTGAGATTCACCAGGAAGGCTGAGGTCAGCCTTGGCTGCCAGGCTAGGAGTTAGGCTCCACGAAGAAGAACACTGGGGCCATAACATCATTTGAACACAGGATTTAGACATACGTATGCATTTATGCAAATGTGCAGGTTTATACTGATGAAATGATGCTGATGATGACGACGATGATGACAAACATTTATTGAGCAATTACGTGTGCCAGGCCCTGTTCGCGATGCTTTACAAGCATTATCTCATTTAATCCCTCTAACTATGATGGAGAGGAGAAGGGAAACACCAAGCTGCTCACTTTGGAATACGGTGAGACAAAAGAGAACAGACGACAACAATACCAAACGATAAATCCAATAACACAAGCCAAAGAGAGTTCTTATAAATTTGTAAGAGTTCTAGAGCATTCGGTACAAAAAATAAAAGGCAACACACAGGAAGAGGCAAGAGGAATCGGTTATAAATACAACATGCACCTGTCGGGTTCACCTCCCCTGGAGCACCATGAAGATGGTCCAAAGAAGGTCAGGCATGGCTGTGAAGATAGAGCCAGCAGCCGGGGGCTCCAGCCCTGGAACCAACGAGCCTCAGCTGCCCTCCTGTCAGTCGGTCACCTTCATGGCCCCCACTGAACCCTGCTCACAAGGAAGATGCCGGGTTAAGACCACTCCTACTCAGGATTCACATCCTCTGGGAAAGGCTAGAATGCAGATTCCTGGGCCCCATCCCAGACCGATCAGATCCAAATCACTGGGGGTAGGTTTTTTAGAAATTCGTGTTTTTAATATGCCACAAAGTTACTCCTCACCTACTAGGAACTGGGTACCACTGGCTCATATATTGGCTAGGCCACTCCTACCCCAGAAGCGAAAAACACAAAACAAAGGGGCTACTCAAGGCTGGAGAGCTGTTAACTACACAGTGAAGCAAGTCCTTTGCGCTGCATAGTGAACCCGTATTTCACATTCACACTGCTGCCTGAGGCCTGGGCCCCTGCATCCTTGTGGTTTCTTTTACCTTTCTCCATTCTGGCTCCACTCTTCAGAAGGTGTAATGCCCAACATGCGTGCTATTCATTCTTCCTCTCCCTCGTCTCTCAAGTCTGACGTATTGATACCACCAAGTAATTCCCACACTGCTAGAATGGAGAGAGCCACGCGTGGGCAGGGAGTTTTATTTCCTGTCATGTTTCTGCAAAAACTGCATTAGTGTGTATTTGCTCGTCCCCCTTCCGATTAGGCTGTAGCTTGCTGCGGGATCCTATCCCCTGTACAACTTGTATGTTACATGTTTAGCAAGCACTCGGTGGAGAGCCCCAGGTGAGGAAGAAAAAGGCTTCTTTACCAAATAGGAGAACTCAGATCTAGTGTTTATTTCTCACCACATACATGGAAGGCACAGTAACAAAGCTACACCAGGTCAGCTGACAACCTGCAACCAAGTCCACAAGCAATGTGGACCCCATGTGTGTGCAGGCTAAGAGGCCTCCAGCAAGCAGGCAACATGCCATATCCTCCAATTAGAACACGTGCTCTAGACGATGGACTCCGAAAAACACACTGAGGGTTCTAGAGGGGAGGGGGGTGGGAGGATGGGTTAGCCTGGTGGTGGGTATCGAGGAGGGCACGTTCTGCATGGAGCACTGGGTGTTATGCACAAACAATGAATCATGGAACACTTCATCTAAAACTAATGATGTAATGTATGGGGATTAACATAAGAATTAAAAAAAAAAAAAAGAACACGTGCTCTACAGCTTTTCCCTCAATACAGCCACTACTGCTCTATGCTCAGAGGGAAAGCTGGGGCAAGAAGCAGGAGGGGGACTAGAGGGAGAAGGGAATCAAGGAGGAAAGTGGGTGTCCAACCCTGGCTCAACCCCAGTCTACTGTTCTGTCCCCAAGAGCAGAGAGCTGGCCACTCTGGGGCATGTATGAGACTCCTTAGCTGCGCTGGGCTCAAGGAAAGGCCCAAAACTCAGGCACTTTGGAGTTGAACCCCCCAGGGGCAAATCCCAGCTCCACCACCTACTGACTGTGTATTCTCGGCAAGGTCATGTGTCTTCTCAAAGGTTCCAATTCCCATTTGTGAAATTCATTCAAATATATGTGAAGCCACTCCTAGATATTTACAAGAGAGAAATGAAAATATATATCCTCAAGAAGGCTTGTACATCAATGTTCCTAACAGCTTTATTCATCAGAGCCAATGACTCTAAATGGCCCATACATCCATCGTCAGGGGAGTTTGATAAATTATGGTACCTCCATATAATGCAATACTATTCAGTAATAAAAAGGAACAAACTACTGGTACACACAATAACATAGGTGAATCTATGTTTTACATTTATATCATTTATTTATACATCTGTCAAAATTCATCAAACTGTCCATTTACATGGGTATGTTTTATTGTATTTAAATAACATCTCAGTGAAGTTTATTTACATCTAGCACTGCCATGTGCCGAGTGCTGTTCTAGGGGCTGAAATACAATAAAGAACAAAACAAAGTCCCTACCCTCACCGAGCTTACTTTCTAAAGAGAGAAGACAATCAATGCATAAAAATAGAATCACTTCATTGTGATGAACACCATAAGCAAAAAAAGCAGGGTAAAGGGATAGAGACAGAGATGCTATTTTAGATACAGGATTAGAGAAGGTCTCTCTGAAGAGACATTTGAGCAGAGACTTCAGTGAAATGAGATAAAGAGAGAGAGAGGAGAGGGAGAAGAAGGAGGAAAAGGAGGAGGGGGCGGGGGAGGACATCTGGGGAAGAGCATCCCAAGTACCTGAACAGGAAGTGCAAAGGCCCTGAGGCAGAGCCGTGTTGGGATGGTTGAGAGCTATGTCTGGGGAGGTTCTATGGCTGAAGCCAAGTGAGCAAGGTTGAGAGGAGAAGACTGAAGATTGGATCCTGCAGGGGCTTGGAAGACTGCCAGGAATTCAGGATAAAGTATGTTGGAGAGTGAGTGGAGGCTTTTGTTTTTTGTTGTTATTTTGTCTTCTTTTAGTGAGAAGGAAAATGATTTGATATGATCTGATTTATGCTTTAAAAGCATCAAGCTGGGGCACCTGGGTGTCGCAGTCAGTTGGGCATCCAACTCTTAGTTTTGGCTCAGGTCATGATCTCATGGTCTTGGGATCGAGCTCTGCGTCTGGCTCCATGCTCAGTGGGGAGTCTGCCTGGGTTTCTCTCTCTCCCTCTGCCTCTGCCTCTCCACACCCGCCCGTACTCTCTCTCTCTCTCACTGAAATACATAAATAAATCTTTAAAAAAAATAAAATAAATAATAAACAATGAATCATGGAACACTACATCAAAAACTAATGAAATACTGTATGGTGACTAACATAACATAATAATAAATAAATAAATAAATAAATTAATTAATTAATTAATTAATTAAATAAAAGCATCAAGCTGGTTGCTCTGTGTAGAAGAGACAGGAGTGGGTAAAGACACAAGCAGAAGTTAGGAGGCACTGTAGCATCCAAGCGAGAGGGGACAGGGACCTGGACGTGGATGTGGCCGTGGAGGCAGAAGAAGGTGGTCAGGGTAAATCTGGGGAGTAAAGATTATCTACTTCATAGGCTGGCTCTGAAAAAAAAATGAAAAGTACCCTGTAGGCTCTAAATACCTGAAAAATACTTTGAATACTCTAAGCACCTGAAATAGTGCTTAGAATAAATAGTACTTAGAATATTCTAAGGAAAATAGAACTGTGCTTAGAGTATGCTAAGCCCCTGAGAAGTGCTTAGAACAGCACCTGGTCCATAACGAAGTAGCCCCATGAGCTAGGACTATCACTCCCGTGTGGTAAAATAACAGTCCTCCTCCCCCGGGAGAAGGAAGCGCTCCATTCTTTTTGGCCAAAGGGTTGTGAGTGGGTCTCATCTCCACAAGTTTAATGACTGCTACAGGGCTGGGGGCTGTGACAGAAGCAAAATTTACCAAAGTGTTAAAACTCAGTTAAAACAATTCCTTTTTCCCCACAATGCCATTGCCCTTGCTTCAACAGTCATGACAAGGAGACTAAGTAAAAATTCTCGTGAATATTACTCTGGGGCAGGAATGAAGGACTTCAGGTCCATCTGGGTCCTGGGCTGAATCAAGCCAAGTCACCATGTTCCTGCAGCCCTTTTTCACACTAGCACAACAAAGAGTTTTATTTGCGGAGACAGGACTGAATTTGATTCATTTCAACCTTGTCTAAAGCCCTCTCTTTATGGGTCAGCTAGAGATACTGTCAAATTTTAAGTGAGCCAGAGGCAGAGAGAATTTGCCAGAGGAGAAACCCTGGGCACGTTTCCCTTCTGCTGCTAGAGATGGAGATCACAGGTAGGGAGCAGTGCCCCAACCGCTGGAGTGGCCAGCACAAGGGCCATACCTGCGCCCCCGCCCCCAGCACTTTCTGGGGACCTGGTAGCTCAATCCTTTGTGGTTAATCTGGACAAGTCCATGAAGTCATTATTATCTGCACTGTAGCAAGGAAGGAAGCAGAGCTCAGAGCAGATTTCTAAGTTGCCGGTGGTTACTCAGCCAGGATCCGGACCAAATCTGACTCCAGCCTCTTTCCATTACTTTAATCTGCCCGCATAAAAGGAAGTAATCAGAGGCAAAGAGTCCCCTGATGCTGTTGCTGAGGTAAACGGCAGTAACATAGTCTTTTGCCTCAGGCAGCTTCAAATATGGCTTCCTGGCTGCACTGGCATAAAAAGAGCTTGGACACAGCCCTCTTTCTAGTGAAGTGTCCCATCTGGTCTGAATCAAGTTTGCCATTCACGTGAAGTACTTCCCATCTAAAAGACCCAAAACATGATTTGGTTCAGTGGTGGGAGTGGAGGTGTAGCGAACACTGCATGTATGTTTTAAAATGGTAATTAAAAGTGAGTCAAAGGAGGTTATTTATTAAAATATTCATAAATCAATTCTACATTTTCTAGCATATTTAGAAGATTACCACTCATTTTATTTTTTTTAAAGGTTTTATTTATTTATTTGACAGAGAGAGACACAGCAAGAGAGGGAACACAAGCAGGGGGAGGGAGAGAGGGAGAAGCAGGCTTCCCGCTGAGCAGGGAGCCTGACGTGGGACTCGATCCCAGGACCCTGGGATCATGACCCGAGCCGAAGGCAGACGCTTAACGACTGAGCCACCCAGGCGCCCCAAGATTACTGCTCATTTTAAAGAGACATTATAAAATAACATAAAAGACAAAAATACAGCAAGTTCAGAAATCTGGATGGGTTAGGCAGAACTAGATTCTTCCCACCCCCCACTTCCTCTCAAAACAAACAAACAAACAAACAAACAAGGGCATCTGGGTGGCTCAGCCAGTTAAGTGTCTGCCTTTGGCTCAGGTCATGATCTTAGGGTCCTGGGATCGAGCCCCACATCCGGGCTCTCTGCTCAGCGGGGAGCCTGCTTCTCCCTCTCTCTCTGCCCCTCCGTCTCTCTGTCAAATAAATAAATAAAATCTTTAAAAAAACAAACAGAAACAAAAACAGATTAGGTTCACAGATTATTGATATTTTTATCACTTATTCAGCTTAAGTCCAGTGGCCGATTGCATATTTAAATTTCAGAAATCACCAGATTTTAACAAAAACATTCTCAGATCTGCTAATAGTAAGCTCCCGCAGAAGATCCTAGTGCTTCTTATATAATGAATACAACAAAAGACTTCTTACATAAACTTATAACAATAGCTTTCATAAATTATTTCTGCTGTACTGTGACTTATAATAATCCATCATTCTAATTATTGTTTTGGAGTTAACAGCTTTGGTTGTTTGACAACCTAAGCATAATGCTTACCAAAGTTAATGACTCCATAAGCCCATAAATTTAATATTATATATTTGGTTAGGCAGGCACACCTCATTTTCTGTGCTTCACTTTATTGCGCTTTGCAGATATTGTGGGTTTTTGTTTTGTTTTGTTTTTACAAATTGAAGGTATGTGTCAACTCTGTGTCAACAAAGTCTATCAATACCACTTTCCCAACAGCATTTGCTCACTTTGTGTCTCTGTCACATTTTGGGAACTCTCACAATATTTCAAACTTTGTCATTATTATTATATTTATTAACATGATCTGTGATCAATGATCTTTGATGTTACCACTGTAATTGCTTTGGATACCACAAACCATGCCCATATAAGACTGCAGACTTAATGTGTGTGTTTTAACTGCTCCACTGATTGGCCTTTTCTCTACCTCTCTTCCGCTCTTTGGGCCTCTCTATTCTCTGAAACACAACAATATTGAAATTAGGACAATTAATAACTCTACAATGACCTCTAAGTGTTCAAGTGAAAAGAAAGTCACATGTCTCTCACTTTAAATCAAAAACTCGAAATGATTAAGCTGAGTGAGGAAGGCATGTCAAAAGCCAAGATAGGCCAAAAGCTAGGCCTCTTGTGCCAAACAGTTAGCCAAGCTGTGAATGCAAAGGAAACGTTCTTCAAGGAAATTCAAAGTGCTCCTCCAGTGAACTCACAAATGATAAGAAAGCAAAACACTGCTGATACAAGGAGAGTTTTAGTGGTCTGGATAGAAGAGCAGGCCATTCCCTTCAGCCAAAACCTAATCCCCTAACTCTCTTCCATTCTGTGAAGGCTAAGAGAGGTGGGAACCTGCAGAAGAAAAGTTGGAAGCTAGCAGAGGTTGGTTCATGAGGTTTAAAGAAAGAAACCATCTCCATAACACAAAAGTGCAAGGTGAAGCAGCAGGTGCTGATGTAGAAGCTACAGCAAGTTATCCAGAAGAGCTAGCTAAGATTATGAGGATGGCTACACTAACCAACAAAAAACAGTCTTCTATTGGAAGAAGATGCCATCTAGGACTCTCCTAGCTAGACAGTCCTGGCTTCAAAGCTTCAAAGGACAGGTAGATTTTCTTATTAGGGGCTAACACAGCTGGTGACTTGAAGTTGAAGCCTTGTTCATTTACCATTCTGAAAAACCTCAGGACTCTTAAAAATTATGCTAACTCTACTCTGCCTGTGCTCTATAAATGGAAAAACAAAGCCTGAATGACAACACATCTGTTTACAGCACGGTTTACTGAATATTTTAAACCCAGAGTTGAGATCTACTGCTCAGAAACAAAAATTCCTTTCAAAATGTTACTGCTCGTTGACAATGCTCTTGTTCCCTCAAGAGCTCTGATGGAGATGGACAATGAGAGGAATGTTGTTTTCATGCCCGCTGACACAACATCCACTCTGCAGCCTGGGATCAAGATGTAATTTCAACTTTCAAGGCTTGTTATTTAACAAATACATTTCATAAGGCTATAGCTACCATAGTGATTCCTCTGTTGGATCTGGGCAAAGGGAGTTGAAAACCTTCTCAAAAGGATTCTCCACTCTAGATCCCATTAGGAATATATGTGATTCATGAGAAGAGATCAAAATACCAACATTAACAGCTATAGAAGAAGTTGATTCCAACCCCCATGGGTGACTTTGAGGGTTTCAAGACTTCAGTGGGGGGGCGCCTGAGTGGCTCAGTCGTTAAGCGTCTGCCTTCAGCTCAGGTCATGATCCCAGGGTCCTGGGATGGAGCCCTGCATCAGGCCCCCTGCTCAGCGGGAAGCCTGCTTCTCCCTCTCCCACTCCCCCTGCTTGTGTTCCCTCTCACTATGTCTCTCTCTGTCAAATAAATAAATAAAATCTTTAAAAAAAAAAAAGACTTCAGTGGAGGAAGTAACTGGAGATGGGGTGGAAATAGCAGGAGACCTAGAATTAGAAGTGGAGCCCGAAGATGGGAGTGAATTGCTGTAATCTCATGATAAAACAAATGGATAAGGAGTTGCTTCTCATGGATGAGCAAAGAAGGTGATTTCTTGAAATGGAATCTACCCTTGGTGAAGATGCTGTGAAAATCACTGAAATGACGATAAAAGATTTAGAATATTCTATAAACTTAGATGATAAAGCAGCAGCAGGGTTTGGGAGGCTTGAATCCAATTTTGAAAGAAGCTCTACTATGGGTAAAATGCTATCAAACAACACTGCATGCTACAGAGAAATCCTTCATGAAAGGAAGAGTCAGTGTGGCAAATTGCATTGTCTTATTTTAAGAAATTGTCACAGCTACCCCAACGTTCATCAACCACCTCCCTGGTCCATCAGCAGCCATCAGCATCGAAGCAAGACCTGCCACCAGCAAAAAGATTACGACTTGCTGAAAGTTCAGAGGATGGTTAGCATTGTTAAGAATAAAGTATTTTTAATTAAGTTACATACATAGTTATTTTAGACATAATGCTATTGGGCACTTAATAAACTACAGTATAGTGTAAATATAACTTTTATATGCACTGGAAAACCAAAAAAAATTATTTGACTCATTTTATTGCAATATTCACCTTATGGCAATATTTGCTTTACAGTGGTGGGCTGGAACAGAACCCATATATATCTCTAAGGTATGCCTGTATTCTTTCAAGTGAGGGAAATGAACTGATCTCTTCTTTTCCCCACACAAGGCTAGGCAGTAAATTCACCTGATATTTGCTTCTACTTCTCACCACTACCTATAAATAGTTCAGCTATGGCAATTCCAGGTCCTTGTGTCTTTTCTAGGTCCTTTGTCTTCAGCTCTGCTGAGTATCAGAATGCTGAGAAGCAGGCCCTAACATCCCACCAGTCTAGACAACTGGTCCTTACTAATGGGAAAAAGAAGCAGATAGAATATTCCCATTTGGTCTCATTTGTCTAAATATTTAGCTTCCATGGGTTTCAACTCCATTACTAACTCATTATACAAATTTATTGCTAATAACACCTACCATGTACTGGATACTAACTGTGCCAGCCACTGTCAGAACAAACCATCTACCTATAGGTGAGGGGGAAGAGGGTAGAAAACTTGAGTAGCTATAGTATTAGGCTGCTTCTCAGGGCGCCTGGGTGGCTCAGTCAGTTGGGCCATCTGTCTTCAGCTCAGGTCATGATCCCAGGATCTTGGGATCGAGTCCCGAATCGGGCTCCCCACTCAGCGGGGAGCCTGCTTCTCCCTCTGCCTGCTGCTCTGCCTACTTGTGCTCTCTCACTCTCTCTGTCAAATAAATAAATAAAATCTTCGAAACAAAATATTAAGCTACTTCTCAGTAGTCACTGGGCCAACTTCTTGCATGGTTATTCTGTGCCACAAACTATGGTGAGGAGATTTGTGTTTATTTTTTAAAACTCATTTAATCCTCAGAATAAAAATATGATGTGTATATGATCATTTCCATTTTACTGAGGAAGAAACCAAGATTCAGAATAAGCCACTTAACCTTTCTTGATATATAATTTTACTTATTTTGATATGTTCTTTTTTAAAAAAATTCTTAGAGAGAAAGACGGGGAGGGGCAGGGTGTGCAGAGGGAGAGAGAGAAAGAGAATCTCAAGCAGACTCCCCGCCAAGCGCTGAGTCTGATGCGGGGCTCAATCCCACAACCCTGAGATCATGACCCTGAACCGAAATCAAGAGTCGGGCGCTGAACTGACTGAACCACCCAGGTGCCCCAATCTTGAGGTGTTCTTAACTATCATTTGTTTCTTGCATCTGTGCCACTGCATTTGTCCATAGGGAAAGGTCCACAGATTCCAATTTGGACTTATAAGCTTATCTCCCAAGTGGCAGCCAGTAACCAGGGTTCAACTCTACATGGATCCACCTCCTACTTTTGTTTTTCTCCCTTGTTTATAGCAGTAACAATAACAACTGAAATTCTGATAGCACATGAAGAAGCATGTCCGAATACTTCATGGCTATCCTTGTGACAACACTGTGAAGGAAGAAGGGTAGTCATTCTGCTTTAAGAGATAAAGGATCTTGGGTTTAGCTGAGGTTATATAGATTGCCAGAGGTCAAGCATCTCGTAGAAGGCAGAAATGAGAATCTAACACAGGCCTTCTCCCTTCAAATTCCAGGCTCTTTCTGATAAACTGTGCTGCTTCACTTAGCTTCATCGAAGCTCATTAAATGCATGACTCAGAAATCTATATTCGTAGTCCTTATCTATCTCCCAGATTCAAATACAACCCAGCTCTCTATCTGCTGGGAATCTCCATCTGAATGTCCTAGCTGAAGGTCTTCTTCTTTTGTTTTCTTCATGGTATCTACAATAGGGTCCTGCACGAAGTAGACACAGAGTAACAACTTTTGAATAAATGAAAGATTTTAAAGAAAAAAGGAGAGAAAATGCAATAACGGAGCGAAGCGATGTAGCAGGAACCCGGCCAGTGCAGGTACGGGGAGACAGCAAGCTCTCCTCCTCTGCATCCAGATGAGTATCGCTGGCGCTGGCGTCAGTGCTGGCCAGATCAGGAGAGCAGGGCGGTGGGAGGCGGCCATTTCCTCCCGGCAGCTCAGGTGATAAAGGGCCAGCTGCAGGGGGAGCAGCACCAGCCCCAGAGGCCTAGACACTCTGGACGCTCCGTAACTGGATTAAAGGTGAGTTCTTAAGATTCCATGAGAACATATGCCAGAAGAGAAGCCTGAACATAAACATCATTGCTTTCATTGTCCTGTGGTACCCACAGTAGTAGCAACGCTTATCAGCAATGTGAGCCTGCTCACCTTAAAGTTCTGAACAAACACCTTAAAGTTTCTGAATCTCAGTTTCCTCATCTATTCAATGGGCATAATAATATATTCCTCATAGAACTGGTAGGAAGCTGCTAAGCGAGGTCCTGTAGGATGCTAAATAAATATCAGCTATTATTATAAGCATGAGCTTTATTCTTCTTGCCATGAAACGGTTGCAACTTAGAAGCCTTCATAATTAAATATTGACAACACAATCTTCCCTAATGCCATGCTTCATTTGGAAGATATAATGATGACAAGCCTGCCCAAAAGCAGCTAATGACATGATCTTGGCTGTCAGGGTATATGGGGAATGCTGCTGAGAGGTGGTTCTGCACAGACTGGCCAAGGAAGTCCAACGACTTGACTTGTGAGTTGCTAAGGAACTTGGGGATCACGGGAAAGGGTATGCTTCCAGATAAGCCTTCATAAACAATTCCCCAAAAGAAAGATCTCTTTATTTTATAGAAAGTATGTGTGAGAGTTAAAGGGAAACTACTCCCTACCCCCACTCCTATATCACAATTTCCCCACCATGCATAGAAAGCTGACTGCATCAATTCCAGAGCAGTTTGCAAAGTAGATGAAAGGCCTGGCATTCTTGAATAATAAGAAGTCAAGAGCTGCATTATGAAGTGATACTTGACACTTAGCCGGTTTTTCATTTTTTGTAAAGATGCTCTCATTTACAGGATTTGAAAAGACTCTTGATATTTCCCCATGGGTAGGTTCAGGGCTTTATATGTGACATTAGTCAAAATGTTTGTACTTAATGTGTACAGCTTGCAGAAAGAAAAGCAAATAGGAGGCAATGCTATATCAGAAGTGGGGAGGGCAGACCTGATTCCAAAGAGAATTAGAACTGAGTGGATAGGAATGCTAACAAATGGGCATCCTTTGCACGTGCTTGCTTGGCAGGTGCTGCAGAGGCTGAATTTAACAGCTGCAAGGTCAAATGCATCTCTAAGGCATTCTCCTTGATGACACCTGTAGCTGAGAAAACCGGATGTTAAATATTTATCTTAGGTAATGACAATAAACACTCATTAAATTTTACATTAACTGACTCCTTTTGTTATAGAAATCAAACCATTTGCCAGAGTCATCAAAGTGACTCCACGAGGTCATATCAACCATTCTCTTGACTCCGGGCAGCCTTCAGATGCATGGATATCCAATCTGCTCCTCAAGGACCTTTCAAAGGGGGGAGTTACAGTTTTCCATTTCCCAAGGCTATAGTTAGAAAATTATTTATTTTATAGACGCTAAATCTCCCCTACTGGGAAAGAAATCTTCTCCACATAGACATTATAAGAATGGGCTGTGTTATTCTTATAGAGGATGACTTCTTCCGAGGTGCCTGCTCTAATCCTGCCAGAAAAAAAACACCCAAGATTGCCCTTAGGCCTTCCATTAATTGGGGGATTGCTCTATGGGAGTTTTGCACAGAATCACAGCAACATAGAACTCTAGAGCTGAGAAGAACCTTCATGATATGCAGATCCAATCCCTGATTTTAAAGAGTGGGTAATCCCCTCAGCCTGACCCATCCTAAAACAGGGACAGTCTTAGGCAAACCAGTGTGGTTCATTGTCTTATCCCCCAAACAGGTTCAATCCATCAGCATGTCTACTTAGTTCTACCTCCCAAATATGTTTCAAATCTGGTGCCTTCTCTCCAATTCCACTGCCACCACCTGGTTCAAGCTGTTTTCTAGCTTTGCCTATCAGTAACTCCCTAATAACGTTTCCCTATTTCCACTCTTGTCCCCCTAATATCTCTTCTGTACACACCATCAAGAATAACCTCTTCAATAAAGGGATCAAATCACATCAATATCATCCTTAAAATCTTTCAGTTGCTTCCCTTGGCAAATGGAATATCATAGATATATTTTGCCAAGGCAAAAATCAGACTTGGCTCTACATTGCTATTTCCCCACAGCCAAGTTAGGCTGTTCTCACTGAAATCCAAACTAAATAAAAAATACATTCATATACCTTAGGGGAGTAATGAAGATGAACCAACAATGGATTTGCTGCTCTAAATCTTTCTACTTGATATAACAAATGTCAGAAGAGGACCTTGTATGGTAGGTTCTCCATTTTGGGGAAGCACTTTCAAAAGAAGAACTCATGTTAGGTCTAGGGAAGATTTCAAAGCTTATAGTAAATATAATATACTAAGAAAATAGCAAGCAGGCCCACAAATTCCTGATATGTCAAGTGGGACATCTGGAATTGCTTATATGCATTTTCTAGAAATGGTCCACTTACAGCTTTCATGGGGACTCTCTAAATCACCACCATGAGTGAACAGAAGTGGGAATAGGCTTCTGCTTCAAAAGCTAATTGTATCAGCCAACTTTGAACTCAGTGAGAGTAATCAAATACTTTGACACTAAAGCTTTTGCTTGTGACTAATATCCCATGCGCTATTAGCTTAAAAAATATTAGATCTAAAATAACTGAGGCACAGAGAAACACAGTACCTCTACCTTTTTAAAGCCACACACACACACTGGTAAGAAGCAGAGCCAGAGCTAAGCCCCAAAGCTCCAAGGTTTTTATGCACCTACCTCCCCACTGCTTCAGTCTAGTTAAGTCAACAAGGGGAGGATCCAAAGTGTGGTGCCCAACAGTGAGAATCTAGACCAACAGTCGTCAAAGTAGGAAGGGGAAGAAGAAAGCACCAGCTATATTGAAACAACTGATCTTGTCTACCACCAGAAGGCTTCAACCCTAAAGCTACTCAATGAGAGTAAAGAAAATGGTGATAAAATTAACAACACATGAAAGACACTGTTTGGATGAAAAAACAAGCTACAGGATGGGAGAGAATATTTGCAAAACACGTATCTGGTAAAAAGACTTGCATCCAAAATATAAAAAGAACTCTTAAAACTCAACAATAAAAAACCAATGCTATTAAAAATGGATGAAAGATCTGAATAGTCATCTAAAGAAGGCATACAGGTGGCAAAAAGCACATGAAAAGATGCTCAACATCATTTGTCACTAAAAATTGCAAATTGAAACAATAATAAGATGTCACCACACACCTATTAGGATGGCTAAGGCCAGAATACGAACACACCAAATGCTGGCAAGAATGCCAAGCCACAGGAACTCTCCGTCATTGCTGCTGGGAATGCAAAATGGTACAGCCACTTTGGAAGAAGGTTTGGCAGCTTCTTACAAAGTAAACATAGTCTTACTATACGATCCACCATTCACACTCTTAGGTATTTACCCAACTGAGTTGAAACTTTATGTCTCCACAAAAACCTGCACATGAATATTACTTAGAGCAACGTTAGTCATCATTGCCCAAACTGGAAGCATCCAAGATGTCCTTCAGTAGGGGAATGGATAAATGAACTGTGACACATCCATCCAATGGAATATTATTCAGTGAAAAAAGAAACAAGCTATCAAGGCACAAAAAGATCTGGAAGAATCTTAAGTGCATACTGTTACTCGAGAGAAGCCAGTATGAAAACGCTATATACCGTGGGCTTCTAACTATATAACCTTCTGGAAAAGGCAAAACTATAGACACAGTGAGAAGATCAGTGATTGCCAGGGGTTCAGAGGGAGGAGGGGAGGGATGAAGCACAGGGCATGTTGAGGGTGATGAACCTATTCTGTATGATACAATAATGGTGCCTATATGACACCATGCCTCTGTCAAAACCTGCTGAAATTCACAACACCAAAAGAGAACCTTAGTGCAGACACATTAAAAAAAATCATTTAGGAGATCAGAAAAGATCAGGAAAGACTGACGACAATGACAAGAGAATCTAATTGTACTACAAATGTATGAAGCATCCTCACTGAAAGGGAGTGAGAAAAAGATGCTAAACTACATAATTTGGAAATGAATGAAGTCTGTCAGAGTAAAAGTAAAATGAATTGCAAATAGCACTGCACTGTGGTTGATTAAGTGGTTTCCCACTTAATTCAGTCGCTTAAGATATGGGTTAGCAATTCTGATCCTGCCATACACTGGACTGAAGACTGAAGACGTAGCCCAGAACTGAACCATTAAGTCAATGGATGGTGGGAGGTGGGAGGCAGGTTTCTCACGGTGGGAGTGACATGTACAGATAAGCAAGGGGAGAGCCTAGGAAGATCCACGTGGTAATGGATTTGGAGACATCAATAAGCACTCACGTTTAACTAAATATAAACACAGATTATTACATACAGAATATAGATATAGGTACATTCAAAGGTTAGTAAACACATATATTTTTTGGCTCTGTCAGTAAAAAGGACCTGAAATAAGCAAAATGCCAGTAGTGACAGGCAAATCAGCTCCTAGATCTTGGTTTCTTATACCATGCTCTCATAAAAGGAGAAGTGGATGATTCTAGGACTAGGGCAGGGAATATACAAGATGAGTTTGGAGCACCTGCTAGTGCCAGGAAATAAGGAGGTGCTAGAAAAAAAAATGATGGAGCCATGTCACAGGGATACAGGAGCCAACTGAAAGAGCTCTCAATGGCCAAAGCTGGAACAATATGAGCAACAAAATCAAGTGATATTAGATTATAATTCAAAGTATAAAATAAATATCCATGAGCCCATACTGCATTAAATGAATGGTTGAATAAATTAATAAAGGGGGAGAAGAGGCAAATCTCTCATGCAAAGGACTTCCAAATAATTTATGTAGCTATTCTACCCTCGAGGAGGTAGGACATAACCCCCCCCAAACAGTGTAGGCTGTGTGTAGTGGCTTCCCTCCAAAGAGAATGGTGTAGAAAGGGGTTTAGAAAGTAAGTTTATTGTGGAAAAACCTGATAAACACTCCATCAGCCAGGTAATCAAGGTCAGCACCAAGAGTCATAAATCACATTGATAGTATATTCCCTTGATATAATGTGATGAAAATGGTCCTTTGCCTCTGGGATTTTCCTCCCCAAAACCCAGAACCCCAGCCTCGTCATGAGAAAAACATCAGCCAAATTCCAGTAGAGGGACCTTTTACAGTATATCTGATGTATACTCCTCAAAATTGTCAAGGTCATCAAAAACAAAGTAAGTCTGAGAAACTGTCACAGCCTAGAGGAGTCTAAGGAGACATGACAACCAAATTTAATGTGGTATTCTAGACGGAACCCTGGCACAGAAAGAGGACATTAGTTTAAAACCAAGAAAATTTGAATCAACTACAGACATTAGTTAATAATAATGTATCAATACAGTTCATTAACTGTACCAAATGGACCAGACTAACCTAACATGTAAATAAGAGGGAAAACTGTGATAAGGAGAGAGGTCATAAGGGAACCTGCACTATCAGCTCAATTTGTTTTGTAATTCTAAAACTCTTCTAAAAAATAAAGCTTACTGATAAAAACAATCAACACTAATTTGTGTTCTAATGTGCTATTTTTTAGCACCTTTACAAATAAAGCAACACGATTACGTTGGTGGCCTCAAGCTCCTCCTGGTGTCCTATAAAGAGAAGGTCATGGGAGAACCTCACTCACCAGTTTTTCTGATGTCAACAGGATTTCTAATTACAGTAAGATACCACCCCAAACAGGGCATTATGAAGAATTTTGGACTGCTAAAGCAGTTAGAAGATATAAGGCGATTCTTATATGTGGATATAGATATTTGAAATATTTCCCTGGTTACAGCTGTTCAAATTAGGAGGTAAAGCCCAGGATAAACCACTGTACTCCCCTGCAAATGGTTCTGGGGTCCTTGGTCTTATCGTCCATGGGTTACTGCCACACTTCTGGTGCCAGTTTCATTTGAAGATTCACGTAAATGGTTAGAAGAGGATATTTCCCTTTCATTTCAATAGCACTGCTTTGAAACCACCAGTCAATATGTACGAACAATAGAATGGCATACTGTTGTCTATAGAAAAATTCTAGTCTCCCTTTTTTAAAAGATTTTATTTATTTATTTGAGAGAAGGGGGAGGGACAGAGGGGAAGGAAAGAGAGAATCTGGAGCAGACTCCCCACTGAGCATGGAGACCGACACAGGCTTGATCCCAGGACCCCGAGATCATGACCTGAGCCAAAATCAAGAGTCGGACATTCAACCGAGCCACCCAGACACCCCTAATCTCCCTTTTTTCAATAAATTTTTATGACCAACTCCCCATCAGCAATGTCTCTCTCACCCCAACACACATACACACACACACACACACACACGCACACACACAATCAGTTTTTCTCTTTCATATTTCAAGAATCACCTGTCACCTTTATCTTAAACAGAAAGGTCAATATCATTTAGAGGTTGGTATAATATTGTTTTAGAAATAGGAAAAAAAGGGGCGCCTGGGTGGCTCAGTCGTTAAGCGGCTGCCTTCGGCTCAGGTCATGATCCCAGGGTCTTGGGATCGAGTCCCGCATGGGGCTCCCTGCTCCGCGGGAAGCCTGCCTCTCCCTCTCCCACTCTCCCTGCTTGTGTTCCCTCTCTCGCTGTCTCTCTCTCTGTCAAAAAATAAATAAAATCTTAAAAAATAAATCTCTAAAAAAAAAGTAATGGTTTAAAATCATGATACACCCATTCAATGAAATGCTATATAGCCTTTTTAAAATAAATACACTAGCATAGAAAAATATCTAAGTTAAAAAAAATCGTGAACTATCACATACTTTGATTTTTATTAAGAAATGTCAAATGTTAACATATTCACAGAGAAAACTCTGGAGAAATGCACTTCAAATTGCTCTACAGAAGCCTGGTATGATAAAGGATTTTTACTTTCATGTATCGATTTCTGTAATGTTGAAACTTTTATAAACAGAACATATTAATTTTTTAATTTGAAAATTTCCTGATATTAAAAAATGTCTATGTATTTCCCCTTAACTATCACGCGGCCTGATGCAATGAGGTGCTGGCAGTTCAGGGCTGAGCTGTGTCCCCTCTCCCTTCGAGGGCTGCCAGGACCTAGGCTGGGCCCATGCACAACAGAGAATGAAGTCTGAGACTCTCTCCACAGCCCCATGGGTGACTTAGGTCACATACTACCTTATCCTGTGCTCAATCCGTATCTAACACTCTGCCATGAAAACGTTCACTTTTCCAAGAACCATAGGACTTTTTTTCTTTTTTAAAGCATTTTTTTTTAAAGATTTTATTTATTTATTTGACAGAGAGAGACAGCGAGAGAGGGACCACAAGCAGGGGGAATGGGAGAGGGAGAAGCAGGCTTCCCACTGAGCAGGGAGCCCGATGCGGGGCTCGATCCCAGGACCCCGGGATCATGACCTGAGCCGAAGGCAGACACCTAACGACTGAGTCACCCAGGTGCCCCTAAGAACCATAGGACTTTTGAGCTATAAAGAACCTTTGAGGCATCTCACTCAAACCTCCCATTGTAGAAATGCTTGACTAAATCTTCCCGAGTGGTTATGTACAGCCTGTTTGGACACAGAGACCACACTACCTCATGACAACCATTATATTCTTCAGAGTTTTTTGATATGTCCAAAAGAAATTCTAAATGCTGCTTAAAATTATAGAATAGCCATGCAATGATATCCCAAATGGCCATTCTAATGCTGTGCCCAGCACCATGCACGTCATATGGTGGCTACTCAATTAATATTCATTGAGTGCGTGAATTGATTGCTGTGAGTAGGTAGGTTACAACAGTCTGCTCTATTCTTCTATTACCTGACTTTTTGTCATATATTTTGGCCATTACATCACACATTTACTTCATACTGAACTCGTAAGAAAGCAATGGATTCAAAACCAAGAAACGTGAGTCCTACTTCTGGTTGTGCTATTTATGAGCTGTGCAAATTTGGGAAAATCATTTTACATCTCTGAACTCCTGTTTCCTACCAGCAAAAATGTGGGGAGAAATAGGATGGTAGATTGCAGCAATAAAATTCTGAAAATAAGCTAGAGCAGCAAGACTTCTGCCATCCCATATGAATATTCATGCCTAAGCATGGGCTTTTCAATTATACTTATTAAATATGACTCTTATGTTTTGGTCCCTTATTTTATAAATTAAGTCGCATCTCCTTCTTCCCCACCACTTCAGCTTTCTAGTGGCTGGAGATTTAATAATGCAACTGAAAACAGAATGAACTGAAAGTAGATCTTTTTGTCCAGAAGAAACCATCTTCAAAATGTTTATATTATTATATTCATCAAGAGTTTTCTTCACCCAGGGGCGCCTGGATGGCTCAGTCGGTTAAGTGTCTGACTCGATTTTGGCTCAGGTCATGGTCTCAGGGTCACAAAATCAAGCCCTTTGATGGGCTCTGCACTCAGCAAGATTCTGCTCAAGATTCTCTCTCCTGCTTCCTCTGCCCCCCCCCCCCCCCCCCGGTCACACACTCAATCTCTCTAAAATAAATAAATCTTAAAAAAAAAAAAAAAGAGTGTTTTTTCACCCAGAGGCACTCTTTGAAGTTAGAATTGAGTGGAAATATTTAAGAAACATTTTGAAGGCAGTAGTCTCAAGAACCACCCAGAAAAAAACACTCTGCCTGAGAAAATAAACACATTTTTTTTTTCTCTATGAACTGGCTGATTCCAAAACTTCTTTGGGAAAAAAAAAAAAGTACTTTGCCTGCTAAGAACTAATACATAAAACAAGTAAATGAGCTGAAAATTTATTGGGAAACACTTGTCTATGTGGATACAGCTGCAGTGGGGTCTATTTTCCTAATTTTAGCCTTAAACGGTCAAGTGGTCAATACTGGGGAATATTTTCTGGGAAGAAATGACTTTTCATTACTCAAGTCAATGTTACCAAAACACATTTGTTCAACCATTGAACAGATTTTGGTCCTAGGTACAAGCTGTTTAATGAAGTCAACAGAGGAATTTCCTTTTTCAATGCAGGGTCACATGATGGATTGAAGCCTCACCTTCAGTGAGAGCAAAGAGTTTTCATTCTCTGGCTCACATAGACAGGTAACTTCTCATTACTCTGCAGTAATACTGCTTTGCAAACAGCAAAAACAAAAATTGCAGCAAGTGAATGTACAGTTTTGAATTTAAGCTTGCAACAGCATTTCAGGACTTCTCCTCTGGCAGAGAATTTTCTGAATTTTAAAATAAGATTGCCAGAAGCTGCCATCTTTGGAGATCTTAACCTTTCTCCATTCTACTAGTCACTGCCCCAAAACCAGAGAGATCAAGAATTCCTACTACAGGGACGCCTGGGTGACTCGGTTGAGTGTCTGACTCTTGATTTCAGCTCAGACCATGATCTCGAGGTCATGGGATGGAGCCCCGCCTCAGGCTCCACGCTCAGGGGAGTCTACTTCTCTCCCTCTGCCCCTCCCCTTGTGCTCTCTCTTTCTAATAAATAAATAAATCCTAAAAAAAAAAAAATTCCTACTACAGAGGAAAAATGCAAATGCCCAAGACCTCTTTCTGAATCACTAAGTAGTCAAGCTATCTGCAACTGGGCTAGATAATCAGGGACTGAAGCAAAAGCCTGCTTCCATTCCTGGAATGGATCACCTCCCACTTCGTTCTTAACTTATTTCATCTGAAAAATGGAATCAAAACAATGGGGACTGAGTAGAATAATGCATGGCAAACTATTTTGAAAATATCAAGATGTGCAGATAGGAAAATAATACTAAAGGAAAAGAAATGTTTTTCCACTGATAGGAACAATCTCTTTCTCTGAGACTAAAAAGTAGGCAAGCATGATCACAAATCACTCTAAAGATGGAAAGGGCTGGAAAATTCAAAAGATGGTGAAGTGAGAGCATCTGGAAAGTCAAATGAGGGGTTGAGGGAAGCACAAAATAGTGACAAAACACCCAAAATAAATCCTCTTGTGTGATTCAGCGGTAGGTACCACAAAGGAGACAGTACAAAGAGAAACACAAAGGGGGGGGGGGTTGTTTGTTAGACCATAAAAGAGAAAATGAATAAAAGATAAAAGGTTTTTTATTTTGCATTTGACAGCAAAGGGCAGGTTAGGGAAACTGGGAGCTTGCGGGAGCAAAGAGCCGCCCCCATGCTTTTAAGGGACTCATAACTTTCAGAGGGCCTGTGGAAACAGATTCTCTTTACTTACACCATGACTATGCTATAAAATACCGTACTCCTAGCAAAAACAGCTCCATATATTAGCTCGTGGTGCTTTTTGGTGGTGAGAAGATAAGAAAATCATGCTCCCTGATTCCAATTTCCCATTTCAATTATCAAAAAGAGCTTGGCTGTGGATGTTCATTTCTGTCTTAATTAACTGGAGCAATTAAAAACAACCCACTCTGTTCAAAGCATTATATTTACTTCTCCCCCTTTAGAATCCCATGAAATGAGGGGCTGTAACTAGATACCTCATCACAGATGGCATTTTGTCATCCTATAATATTACCTATGTGGAGGGACCAAGGGGGCAGAGTTTGAACAGAACTTCTGAGCTGTGAGTTAATATCAACAAGAAATGCCTGTTTCCTTTAGAAATGATTTTGAGGTTAAGTCTTAGAATATGGCTGTGAAATTTATAGTTTGATTACAATAGCAAGGTGAACCAGAAATCTGACGCATAAACTCAGGTACCTGGAGAAAATATTAAAAAAATTAATAAAAATCATGCAATTCTGAAGAGAAGCATTTTGTTTCTGATTTTCAATTCTGGTGAAGGAAACTTCTGAAAGAGGAAACCGACTAATATAAATTGGCTTTAACTACAGTAAACAAGATCACTGGTGATACGGTGTGCATGAAACTAGAGACATGCTTTCCTTGAAAATGACTTGTTAAACCATTGCACTTTATGGAAATTCCACCTGTGAATACGTTTTCAATCTTTAGTCAGTGGCTATCAATTCATCATGCAGATACGTAAAGGAAAATCGCCAGTGAGGGCTAAGATCCTAGTATAAGAAATGAACACTAAATCCCAATTCAGCTGAGAAGAATGAACACGCCTCAACTTTAAAATAGGCAAAAGAATTTCTTTTTTGAGTGCAACATTCATTATCTTGTATTTTTTCCCCAATCAGAAAAACTGAGTTTTGAGGCCATGCAACAAAAACTGTTAGTTTTTTAAACCTCATACTAGAGAAACTTCCAGACAACAGGGGCCAGAAATCAGTGAAAGCTCCCAGCAGGACCACTTATAGAGCATATGCTGCCCTTCCTAAATGCTGAAGTAATCCACCCCCAGCAGCTGTGGGGGCAGGATCTGCTGCTCCACTGGAAAGCAAGAATCCCGCCCATCCATTCCCAAGCTGATTCTCTGACTATCCCTGCTGAATCATTTATTTATCATGCTAAGGAGATACGGAGCACCTGGACTGGCCAGGTGAGTTATTAGACCTAAATTCTGCCTCCAGCCCTGACACTAATTTGTTGTGTGGCTCTGGGTAGGTCATCCTGGGACCTCAGTTTCCCCCTCTGAAAAAAGTGTGACTCTAATCTAGAAATGACTTACAATCTCTTTGAGGTCTAACATCTTTTTTTTTTTAAGATTTTATATAAATTCTAGTTAGTTAACATACAGTGTAAGATTATTTTCAGGTGTATAATATAGTGATTCAACACTTCCATACAATACCTGGTGCTCATCACAAGTGTCCTCTTTAATCCCCATCATCTATTTCACCCATCCCGCCATCCACCTCCTCCCTGGTAACCATCAGTATATTCTCTATAGTTAAGCGCTCTAGGGGCGCCTGGGTGGCTCAGTTGGTTAAGCATCCGACTCACGGTTTCAGCTCAGGTTGTGATCTCAGGGTCTTGAGATCAAGCCCCTCATCGGGCTCTGGGCACAGCACAGAGTCTACTTAGGACTGTCTCTCCCTCTCTCCTTCTGTTCCTCCTCCCCCCCCCCCAATACCCGTGCGCTTGCTCGCTCTCTCTCAATATATAAATCTTTAAAAAAGAGAGAGAGATAGAGAGAAAGAGAGAGAGCATAATGTCTTTTGATTTTTTTTAAATCCATTTTGGACAGAAAGCTGTGACAGGTAATACAGGGTTTCTGCCCTCCTGCAAACTGTGGACACCACATTGAGGAAGGGAAGTTCATCACTAGAGTCCTTTCAGCATACTTGGGCTTCTAATAGCAACCTTTCAACAGGGATTCCACAAGAGAAGTGAGCTTTAACGACCTAAGACATCCCCTCCATGTGATAAATGAATCCCCTCCTATGCATCTAGATTGGTTATGTATCACCCTTAGAATTGAGAAAACAGCCACTCAGATCAATTTCCAGGTTGTGTGGTTCAGATGAGGAACCCCAATTGAGAGAGGCTGTAAGGTGTTACCACAGAACCATCATAAAATGTTAACACTAAAAGGGCTGAATAGATCATGCTTTTCCAATGGTTCTCCAAGTGTGGTCCCCAGACCAGCGGCAGCACCTAGAAACCTGTTTGGATACCAAGTCTCACTCACCCCAGTCCACTGAATCAGAAAATCTGAGGATGGGGCTCAGCATCTGGTTCAAAACCCACACAGGTGATACTAACACATCCTAATGTTTACAAACCACTGTTCTAGTCCTTATACCTTCATTTTCAGTAGAGGACTACAGGAGTGCGGGAAAAGTCACTTGCCCAAGCTCATACCTCTAGTGCCTTGATTAGAACTCAGGTGTCATGGACTGAATTATTTCCTCCCTTCAAATTCATATGCTGAAGCCCAAACCCCCAATGTGACTGTATTTGGAGACAGGGCCTTAAACAGATAATTAAGTTTAAATAAGGTCATAAGGGTAGGACCCTAATCCAATAGGACTACCGTCCTTCTAAGAAGAGGAAGAGAGGTACGTGCACCCCAATGTTTATAGCAGCAATGTCCACAATAGCCAAACTATGGAAAGAGCCAAGATGTCTATCAACAGATGAATGGATAAAGAAGATGTGGTATATATATACAATGGAATATTATGCAGCCATCAAAAAAAAAAAAGAAATGTTGCCATTTGCAATGACGTGGATAGAACTAGAGGACATTATGCTAAGTGAAATAAGTCAATCAGAGAAAGACATGTATCATATGATCTCACTGATAGGAGGAATTCTTTTTTTTTTTTTTAAGATTTTATTTATTTATTTGAGAGAGAGAGCACATGAGAGGGGGGAGGGTCAGAGGGAGAAGCAGACTCCCTGCCAAGCAGGGAGCCCGATGCAGGACTTGATCCAGGGACTCCAGGATCATGCCCTGAGCCGAAGGCAGTCGCTTAACCAACTGAGCCACCCAGGCGCCCGATAGGAGGAATTCTTAATCTCAGGAAACGAACTGAGGGTTGCTGGAGTGGTGGGGGGTCGGAGGGATGGGTGGCTGGGTGATAGACATTGGGGAGGGTATGTGCTATGGTGAGCGCTGTGAATTGTGTAAGACTGTTGAATCACAGACCTGTACCTCTGAAACAAATAATACATTATATGTTAAAAGAAAAAAAGAAGATAGTAGGAAGGGGAAAATGAAGGGGGGGAAATCGGAGGGGGAGACGAACCATGAGAGACTATGGACTCTTGAGAAACAAACTGAGGGTTGTAGAGGGGAGGGGGGTGGGTGGATGGGTTAGCCTGGTGATGGGTATTAAAGAGGTACATATTGAATGGAGGAAAAAAAAAAAAAAGAAGAGGAAGAGATACTAGGAATGGTATCAACACCCTGATCTTGGAATTCTGGCCTCCACAACTGTGAGAAATAAATGGTTGCTGTTTAAGCCACCCAATACACCACATTTTCTGATTCTCTGGACAAGAATATTTTACTTTAATTAAGTGATTTTGGAATTCTGAAACAAGCCTCCAACACCTAAAGAGAGAATTGAATCTCTAGGATGGCTGTTCCATCAGTTCGAGCCCCTGGCCACGTGCACCGTCAGATGCTGCCCAGAAGGTAAGTTCTCTGTGTAATGGTCTTGTGGTGATGTGGGAACTGTGGCCCTTTATAATAAGGTTCCAAGGGGCTGCTAAATCGAGAGAAGCTAAGGAAGACTGAGTAACACAAGGTAAGTGCTGTTTGTCTTTCCAGAAGAAGCAGGCGGTAATATTGGGATGGGTCTCTAGGAAGGGCAGTGACCAAATACCCTTTGGACAGGCCAACTCCAGAATAAAGGGCCTCGTATACCCCTCAAGCTCAACCTGTCCTCTTCCTTTCTCTTTTCCATTGGGCCACAAAATCACTTCTCCTCTGGGGCTCCATGGTTCAGGTAATGACATTCTTGGGATCAAGGCTCGATCCCAAGACCCATGAGAGCATGATCTGAGCCAAAACCAAGAGTCGGCGTTTAACCGACTGAGCCACCCAGGTGCCCCCCAATTTTTTTTTAATATACTGATTCATTTCATTTAATAGTTTACAGAAGCAATCCATTTTCTTTTTCCTTCTTCTTGAATCAATTTTGCTAATTTATACTGTTAAGAATTTGACCTAGTACCTAAGTATTCAAAACTATTGACCCAAAGTCGTTCATAATCTCTTATCTCTTAAATCTCTGCCACATCAAATGTCCACAATAGCCAAATTATGGAAAGAGCCAAGATGTCCAATGACAGATGAATGGATAAAGATGTGTTATAGATATACAATGGCATGTTATGCAGCCATCAAAAGGAATGAAATCTTGCCATTTGCAATGACGTGGATGGAACTGGAGGGTATTATGTTGAGTGAAATAAGTCAAACAGAGAAAGACATGTATCATATGATCTCACTGATACGAGGAATTCTTAATCTCAGGAAACAAACTGAGGGTTGCTGGAGTGGGGGGTGGGGTCGGAGGGATGGGGTGGCTGGGTGATAGACATTGGGGAGGGTATGTGCTCTGGTAAGCGCTGTGAATTGTGTAAGACTGTTGAATCACAGACCTGTACCTCTGAAACAAATAATACATTATATGTTAAAAAAAAAAAAAAAAAAGAAGAAGATAGTAGGAAGGGAAAAATGAAGGGGAGGAAATTGGAGGGGGAGACGAACCATGAGAGACTATGGACTCTTGAGAAACAAACTGAGGGTTCTAGAGGGGAGGAGAGTGGGGGAATGGGTTAGCCTGGTGATGGGTATTAAAGAGGGCACATACTGGGCGCCTGGGTGGCTCAGATGGTTAAGCGTCTGCCTTCAGCTCAGGTCATGATCCCAGAGTCCTGGGATCGAGTCCCACATCGGGCTCTCTGCTCCTTGGGAGCCTGCTTCTCCCTCTGCCTCTCTCTCTCTCTCTCTCTCTGTCTCTCATGAATAAATAAATAAAAATCTTAAAAATAAATAAATAAATAAAGAGGGCACGTACTGAATGGAGCACTGGGTGTTATACGCAAACAATGAATCATGGAACACTACATCAAAAACTAATGATGTAACGTATGGTGATTAACCTAACATAATAAAATAAAAAAAAGAATCTCTGCCACATCAAATTCAACAATGATATTCCTCATATTGTTTACTAATGCCTTCTCTTCTCTTGTACAAGTCTTTCCAGATTTTGAGAAGCCTTACTAGTCTTTGTACTGTAACACAAACTTTATGTGCATTGTTTTTTTTTTTTTTAAAGATTATTTATTTATTTATTTATTTATTTATTTGACAGAGAGACACACAGCGAGAGAGGGAACACAGGCAGGGGGAGTGGGAGAGGGAGAAGCAGGCTTCCCTCGGAGCAGGGAGCCCGATGCGGGGCTCGATCCCAGGACCCTGGGACCATGACCTGAGCCGAAGGCAGACGCTTAACGACTGAGCCACCCAGGTGCCCCCTTTATGTGCATTCTTAAATTCCCTCGAGCAGCTTCTCTCTCTGGCTCTTGCACAGAGCCCACCTATGCTGCATGGTCCCTCCACTGTCAAACCCGGATGACTGCTGAGTGAACGTGCTGACAGGCAACATGCTGTGCTCGCTGACAGTTCACTGAGCTTTGCTACTCTTTTTATCTCACTCTCGTGGCTCTGGGCTTGTACCTCCCAAATAATAAAGTATTAAAGATCTTAGTCTCTACCTAAGGTTCTGCTTTCCAGAGTACCTGGACTAAAGCAGTCTTTGAAAACAGATTTTGGGGCGCCTGGGTGACTCAGTTGGTTGAGCGACTGCCTTCGGCTCAGGTCATGATCCTGGAGTCCCGGGATCAAGGCCCACATCGGGCTCCCTGCTCAGCGGGGAGTCTGCTTCTCCCTCTGACCCTCCTCCCTCTCATGCTCTCTGTCTCTCATTCTCTCTCTCTCAAATAAATAAATAAAATCTTTAAAAAAAAATGAAAACAGATTTTGGCTTTGTTTTATAGAATCTTTTAATTTATTTCTGCTCTTGTCTTTATCATGTCCTTCCTCTTCCTTTTGCTAGGTTTATTCTGCTTTTTGGTTTTGTCAGTTCTTAAGTTAGATGATTAACCATTTATTCCAGCCATCCTCTTTTTCTAACAGGTCATTAAGGCAGGGGCCAGCAAACCAAAATTGGTGGGCCAAAACTGGCCCACTGACTGTTTTTGTAAATAAAGTTTTATTAGAGCACAGTCATACCCATTCATTTTCATATTGTCCATGGTTGCTTCTGTGCCACGAGAGCAAAGTTGAGTCGTTGCGCCAGTGTTGTGACAGTAAATAGTGGTATTTTACTATCTGTTCCTTTATAGAAAAAGTTTGCTAACCTCTGCGTTAAGTATAGAGATTTTTCTCTAAGTCCTGCTTGAGTTATATCACATAAATATTTCTATTACTATGTTCACAACTCTTCTGAACTTAGTGTTTTCTCATTTCTGGGATGATTTCTTTGATTCATGGATCATTTAGAATGTGTGTTCCTTAAACTTCCAACCATGGGTTTTTTTTCAAGGTCATCTTCTGGTACTTGATTTCTAATCTAAATTGTTCTGTGATGAAAGAGTAGATTTGTATGATACTGACTTTCTAAAATTTTTAGAAATTTTTATTCCTAGCCTAGTACAGGATCACTTTTTAAATTTTTAAATGTGTGCTTGAAAATAATATGTATTCTGTAGTTGTTGGATGTAGTGTCTCGTTACTTGTATCTTTCAAATCTTTTAGATCCTTACTAATTGCTTAATTAATGAATTATTGAGAATAGTGTTAAAGTCCTCCACTAAAGGGTAGATTTATCACTTTCTCCTGTAGACTGATCATTTTTGCCTTATCTTTTCAGATGTATACCAATTAAACCTTTAATAACTTCGAGGTGAACTAATTTCTCATATGAAGATAAGCAGTGTCCCTATTCATTTCTGATAATATTTCTGTTTAAACTTTTTCTATGTCTAACGTGTGTCTCTTATAAACTGTATATAATTGAGTTTTTGTTTATGTATCTATTCTGAGAATCGTGACTTTAACTGGATGGTAAGTCCATTTAGTCTATTGTAATTATTGTTACATCTTGATTATTTTGAGCCTCTGATTTTGTATTTCTAATTTTGTCTTCTTTTAGATTGATTGACATTTCCCCCACTACATTTTCTTCTTCTTTTAGAGAGGTTTTCTTTCCTTTATTTACTAGCTAATTTAGAAATTTTAACTTGTATATTTAACTGAAAGTCTAAGTATGTCTTAATATCTTTACCCTCCTACAATAATAAAAGGATGAATTCTTTATCATCAACTGCCTCCTTCCTTATTTATATGCTATTATTTTTCAAACTTCTGGATATATATCAATTTTTAATCCCAAAACTTAAGGTTACTGTTTCATAGAGACTTGTTTACCATTTTTATTTTAGTTTTATTTTGTTTTCCTTACCATTTCCTCCTTTTCCTCAGACCCTCCTTCTGGGATCATTTTTATTCCTCATAATGTATATCCCTTAGTTAAGTCCTATTGGTGGCAAACTGTCTTAGATTTGTTTTGTCTGTAAAGGTTTTTATTTAGTCTTCACTCCTGAAAGATCATTTTACTGGATATCTTATTTTTAGCACTTAATATATAAATATATACTGATGGATGTTTTTATCACAACAGAATTATTTAAGTATACATTTATTTAAAATTACATAATTATTATATTCAATGTATAAATATATATTGTCTGTGTATATTTTTTGTCACAACAAAATTGTTAGAAGCAGGGGCACCTGGGTGGCTCAGTTGTTAAGCGTCTGCCTTCGGCTCAGGTCATGATCCCAGGGTCCTGGGATCGAGCTCCACATCCGGCTCCCTGCTCCACGGGAAGCCTGCTTCTCCCTCTCCCATTCCCCCTGCTTGTGTTCCCTCTCTCGCTGTGTGTCTCTCTGTCAAATAAATAAATAAAATCTTAAAAAAAAAATTGTTAGAAGCATTGTCATCACCAAGTGAATCAAGGAAACTAAGAGTCTGTTTTCTAATTTGCTAACAAAGAGTTAAACTATTAAGAGTCTATTTTATTTTCTAGTTAAGTGTCTATTTCTAATTTGCTTCAGTACTTCTTCCTAAATGTGGAATTAGCTAATGATCTACTTTAAAAGAACACCAGCAAATTAAAACAGCTATAAGATAATAGATGGGATGAATTTAAGGACAGGTTATTTTGCCTTAACTATGTGAATGTACCCAAAAGTCCTAGGTATCAAGAATATTTGCATGTGTGTATGTGTTTTCAGTAAATATTTTATTTTATTTTATTTTATTTGAGTATAGTTGACACACAATATTACATTAGTTTCAAGAACATTTTAAAGTTAATATTTGAAAGAGAGTGAATCAATTTTAAAAGATTATTCTTCCAAAGGTTCTAAAGTACATCTGCTAGAAAAAAAGTTGTTAACTCTAATGTATTACAAAAAAATGCAGTAGGATAAAGAGGCTGAAAACCTTGAACACCAACCTTTAAAATAGGTTCTCTCAACTCTTCTCGTGAAACTTCAAAAGTCTCTGTCACTTACATGCTCTGCTCCTGGGAGAGCAGCTACCTAGAAAGGAGGTGGGGTGTCTGCATTTACAGAGGACTGGTGAATCTGAATGCATTAAATCATCAAATGTACCCTCCTTCACCTAAAATAAAGCCAAAACCCAAACAGACATATTAAAGTACAAAAATATAGCCAAAGCAATCTTGAGAAAGAGGAACAAAACTGGAGGCATTATGCTTTCGGATTTCAAACTATATTACAAAGCTATAGTAATTAAAACAGTATGAATTGGCATAAAAACAGACACACAGATCAATGGAACAGAATCGAGAGCCCATGGGGCACCTGGGTGGCTTAGTCTGTTAAGCATCTGCCTTCGGCTCAGATCATGATCCCAGGATCCTGGGATCAAGCCCCGCATCAGGCTCCCTGCCCCGAGGGAAGCCTGCTTCTCCCTCTCCCGCTCCCCCAGCTTGTGTTCCCTCTCTCGCTGTGTCTCTCTCTGTCAAATAAATAAATAAAATCTTCAAAAAAGAAAAAAAAGAATTGAGAGCCCAGAATTAAACTCATACATATACAGTCAATTAATTTATGACAAAGGAGCCAAGAATATATAATGGGGAAAGGACAGTCTTTTCAACAAATGGTGTTGGAAAAACTGGACAGCCACATGTAAAAGAATGAAATTGGACCACTTTCTTATACCATACACAAAAAATTAACTCAAAATGGCTTAAAAACTTGAACATAATGCCTAAAGCCATAAAACTCCGAGAAGAAAACATACACAGTCAGCTACTTGACATAGGTCTTGGCAATGATTTTCTGAATCAGACACAAACGTAAAGGCAATAAAAGCAAAAATAAACAAGCAGGACTGCATCAAACTAAAAAGCTCCACACAGCAAAGGAAATCATCAACAAAATGAAAGAGCAACCTACAGAATGAAAGAAAATATTTGTAAATCACATATCTGATAAAGGCCTAATATATCTAAAATATATAAAGAACCCATACAACCAAAAAGAAGAAGAAGAAGAAGAACCAATCTGATTAAAAAGTGGGCAGAAGATCAGAATAAAAAAATAGACTGCCATTTGTCATATTGTAAGAAACAGATAATGTTGTGATGGCAAAAGATTTTGATGTTAACGAATATTGAGAATATTCAGAGCTGGAGAGTAAGCATTTACTAGTGTGGCTCCAGTTTCTCATACACAATACATGTTCCACTTCTGATCAAAATGCACCAAAGCTGAATACTTTTCCACACACTACAATGAGAGAGCCTGATGCAAGTGTCCTTTCAGAAACATCAATTTCATTTTGTCACCATCAATTCTTCACTTATTGAACAGCTTAATGAATTTTAAGACCCTACCTATATAACAGTTTGAGCCAAGTATATTCTCCTGATGAATCTGAAGCCTGACTTTCTAGTTTTTATATAAATCTCTTGGAACGTTTATTAGCATCACTCATGTCCCTCTGTAAGTGACTTCCCTGGGAACATGAAACTTTTAGTTTCTTAGGGGATGAAGTTAAATAGTTGATGCTGACCCACTCATGGAAATCTAGACTGGAACTACTTAACAGCTCTTACCCATAGAGAAAAAAATTCACCAGCTCAGGAGCTTGACACATCCTCTGGAAGTCTCTAAGTCAGGGAGAGGGAATGGGCATGGGGAAGAAGAGGAGGCAGGAGACAGTCCCTGAGCTGGTGGACCAGATGTGGTGGGCAACTACAGAAAGCCAATACGGGGAACAACTGCTATTACCCTGACCTTGTATTTCCTTTCATTGGAGCCCTGCTGGCCCTCATGCTTATTCCAGAGCTAATCCTTACCTATACTTCCAGATATTTCCAGAGAAAGACCAGAAAATGAAAGCTAGAAATGAGAAGAGGGAGAAGCTGAAAACAAGGGAGAAAAAAAAAAAAAAGGTAAAATTAGTGAGCAAGGGATGAAGGAAGAGAGAATACGTAAGCATGAGAAGGAGGAGGACAAGAAAGTAGTCTTACAGGTTTAGATGTATTTGAATGGATGCCAGATATCTTGGTTTATTAAAAAGCTGTAAAGCGATTCAGGCATTGGAATGTCAACATTAGATCCATGAAGCAGAGTCCAAGACAACAAAGACAGACACCTCTGTAACATCTGGAGAAGGCTGAGGATTGGGTGGAAGAAAGATGCTATGATGGATGGCCCTCTTCATCAAACAGATCTACAAGTGAACAGTGGTTAGTCTGAAAAAAGACAGATGGAGCATTCTAGAAAGATAAGGGTGTTTATGGGCAGAGCCATGATAACACCCGACACAGGGGAATCTGATGATACTACATAGGTGGACACTAGAGGTAGAGTTTAGTTAAAACATGAGGTATCAGATTTCAAATAAACTTATGCTTCCTCCTGTTTTCTCCATGTTGCTTTATTAGGTTGTTCTATAAATATTTATTCAGCACATGCTATAGGCTCTGCTATGCTTCCCATTGGGCATACACCAAAAACAACAACAAAAACCCCAAATCTCTGACTTAACCACACACACACACACACACACATGCACGCACGCACGCACACACACACCTTTTAAACTTTATGGGAAAATAGTCAGTCCCCTTAGAAGTTCACACTGTCTAATTCAGAATGGAACCTACAATTTGTGAATGTGAATGTTACCTCATTACCAGTAACTAGGTAAGAACACGCCATTTGGGTGTGCTGAATACCTAGTCTAAGTAATGAGGACTTGCAGAAACACTGAATCAAAAAATCACTCAAGAAATCACTGAGCCACTGTGTACGTGAATGAGCACTGATTGGAATCCTAAGAAATCAAACTAACTAAATACAGAAGACCTTGCCCCCAGAGAGCTAGTCAGTCTTGTGGAGAAACGGAGATTTGTGTACCATAAAACAAAGTTTGCAATATGATCAGAGTGCCAGATTATTTAGTCCAGACAACAATAATTATCAGTTACCTGGTGGTCATATTCGTCACTAAACTTTTAGCAAAATTTTAAACAAATAATCTGAATATGTTGATTTCAATTCTGATCTTCTATTTTTTCCCTCAGTATTAGATGTGACCAAATGGTAAGTCACAAAAGGGCAAAAGCCAGGGTAGCAAGGTCTATAAAATCTACTGAAGAAAGTGTTGTACCATACTACCATGTGGCTTTACGGGGCTCATGTATCCCATGGACGAGTCATGGGAGCGCAGGAGCCAAAGTTTAACAGTCTGAGGTAGGATGGACACCACTGAGACTTAACAGCCAGTCCTCCATAAAGCCTTTAATTGGGCTACAAACCCTTTCAGTGCTAATCAGTTTCTATTTTGTAGATGTTCTGGAAGTACCTACTTCTTTTTCTGTCACCTAAAACCACTTGGCCTGAGCCAAAGTAAATCACCCTTTGTAGCTGCAGAGTGGCTCTCCATGAAGAAAGGTTTAGGTGCAACATGAGACCCTTCTTGACTTCCATTCCAGGGCAAGGCCAGCTCCCTGTCAGTGGAGGTTCTCCCTCGCCAACAGTCTCTGGCGTCTGGAGTCTAGTCTGTACAAATGCAGTTGCTCAAGTGATCTGTGTTTGTCCTTAAAGGGCCAACAGATTCTGAAAGCATCAGATATATAACTGCGAACTGAAAAAACCAATATAAAAAGCACCCTTACATAATCTGTATCTATATGTTATACTCTACCAAAACCTTATTGTACTAAATTAATATAAGCATCATCTTTGGGAATTTTTAGAATTAATTGTATTTATGTTAGCTAGTTCTCTATTACCTACAGAAAAAAGGCCAGATCACCTTGATTTGCTCCCAAGATAGTTTTCCAGTCTCATCTCCCAATAGTCTTCCATGTAACCCCTATGCTCTGGTCTTTATAGTTCCCTGAGCATGTCACAGATTCTCACACCCTGGGTTTTACTTGATGATGATCTTTGTGTCTGAAATGCACTTTTAACTCCATTTTCCATCTACCAACACCTTATAGAATCCACCTAGGTCAAGTGCTCCCTGTTTTCAAATTTTCCTTGACTTCTAGGCAAAATTAACTATCCCTTTTAGGGTAGCTTTTACCTTTATTTAACACATTCTTTGTCTTACTCTACTATCAATTCTTTAGATGTCAAATTCCCCTACTATGGTTGAAGATCCTTGAGAACAGGACTGTGTATTTTGCTCACCTTTAAATCTTCTCCAGGCCCCAGTATGTGTCTTTCATAGAGTAAGCACTCAACAATGCCTGTTGGGTAAAGGAATGAATGGAGAACACATAGGATCTCAGTTTCCTAACACAAAAACTAACAGATGATTGTCATGGGTCTTTACCTAGCTATAAATATCCCATGATTCTTCTAGAAGGGTATTAGCTCTGATTTAGCTCAGATTTCAGACAATGAAAAACAAAACAAAAAATAATCCTCAATAGACTCATAGAAGAAAGAGGAACCTCATTACATTCCTATTCAGGACCTACAGAAGGAAATCTCCAAAGAAGGTTCAAAAGGAGGTTCTAAAGGAAGACTAGGGCTAGGAAGAGACAGGGAAAATATAAAAGTAAAAACAAGCTGAGCAACATGAAAGTGGTAAAGTATAAAGCCAAACGAAAATCAGTCTTGAATAATCCAATAATTTGAGCTAGTAATAAAAGGATTTACTTTCATCTGCAGATATTAATAATGGCCAAGTTTTGTTCTAACGCTGCACGTTCACATGCCAATAGAGAAGGTTGCTATGTGCTGTTGATAGCACTCAAGAATCTCATGGAAATAAAGGGGACTGTGGAGTGGTTACTGGTTTGTATCTGAAATTTTAAAAGCACACAGAAATATTTTCTAAGGTAGACCAACATCAAAATAACCTTTTGTTTCTCAAATAAGCATCACATTGCCAACATCCAGAAACACAAAAACTACAAAAATATCAACAGTCATCAAACTGGCCTCAATGCCATATAGAAGAGACATGTGTTTCACAGGTATGGAATTGTCCCATATCGCCTTCTCCTTCCTTAAGGACCCGGAAATCTCCCATGGGTATGTTTAGTCCTCAGAGTCAGGCAGAGCCATCCTCATTTCTCGGTTTTCCCAAGCTGACTTCATACAAGCCACTGAGGTCAGAAACTGAGACACCAGTCCCCATAACCCCAAGCCTGGATGACTCCATGATGTCATTGGGCTTATTTTCATGGCAACACACATTTCACTTACATCAATGTCACCAATCATTAGAATCCCTCCTCTATTAATGGAAAACATTGAGTTCCATCTAAGATATTGGCATCTACAAAGTAAGACTGGGGAAAAACTTATGAAATTAGTGATGCTTGGCCTCTTTGCTCCTTATCTCTCTCTCTTTTTTATTTTTTAGAGAGAGAGAGAGAGAGAACACAGAGTGGTGGGTGGGGGAGGGGGAGGGACAGAGGGAGAGAGAATCCCAAGCAGACTCTACACCCAGCACACAGCCTGATGCGGGGCTTGATCACACAACCCTGAGATCATGACCTGAGCCAAAATCAAGAAGTCAGATGCTTGGGGAGCCTGAGTGGCTCAGGTGTTAAGCATCTGCCTTCGGCTCAGGTCATGATCCCAGGGTCCTAGGATCGAGCCCTGCGTAGGGCTCCCTGCTCAGCGGGAAGGCTGCTTCTGCCTCTCCCACTCCCCCTGCTTGTGTTCCCTCTCTCACAGTCTCTCTCTCTGTCAAATAAATAAATAAAATCTTTAAAAAAAAAAAAAAGAAGTCAGATGCTTAACTGACTAAGCCCCCCAGGTGACCTACACATGCCTTCTTTTTTTCTTTTTAATGTATCCTCTCTCTCCCCTATTTCTTTAGGAGATTCAAAATAACCTACTTTGGAACTGAACTTGACAATGCCCTAGCGACCATTCCTTATCTTTCAACCCTGAATGCCACATTACCAGATCAAGGTTTTATTCCTTGATAATCTGATCATCCAGGGGCAGGTATAGCAACATCTAAATCCCCTCCCCCACCCCCAGACAATACATCTGCCTTGGAGATAATGCCTTAATCTAAAGGAGTTATCTTGAATGTCAGCAATTCCATGTACCTTGTCATACGTGAAAGAGATGTCTGGAGGAAAGGGATCATATTCTCCCAGTGACATATTATACTTAACCTATGGGCTAGAGAGAGGTTAACCCTAAGTCTCTTTTACTCTAAAACCCCCAAAAACCTGCTTTTTAATTTTCACTTGATTTCAGGAGTTTAGACTAGATCTGGGAGCCTCTCTGGCTTTGGGAGATATTTGCCTTCCTATGTGTCTTCTAAAGGCCTCATCATGAACACGAGTGACACGTACTTAGCACAGCCAGAGCCCAGAGCAAAGCCTGGGGAATCAGTCAACATATTTGTCATCATCTACCAAACAGCTGGGAGTCAGGCACAGGTTCCTGTTGTTTGTTAAAAGCAAGATTTGGGATGGCAACCTTCATGTGTTCAGAAAATCAAGCACAAACACATGCACACCCACTGGTTTTCATTTGGCTAAGGCTTCTAAGGAGCAGGTGGAAGAGCTACTTAGATTTTTTTCCCCAATTAATTGAGTTAGAGATTGTAGTAAATAAACAGTTTCAAGTACATCTTCTACCCCCCAAACAGTTCCCATATCATGAAAGAGCAGCTGCTGCAGATCCCAGGTGGCTCACAGAAGCCCAGTTGGAGCCTCCACCTCAAAGGGAGCCCCCAGCCACTGGGCAGTAAGACCTACCATCAAAATTCGTATTATGTCATATCACAGAGGATAGCACAGAAGAGAAAATACACACAGTATGAGGTAGGTACTGTGTTCACTACAAACACCACCATGTTTACTTATCTCAACAGCCACATGAGAAGCTATTAATATCCCTATTTTAGACATGAAGAAGCTGTCAGGGGCTCATAGCTTACAAATAACAAATCTAGAATTCACACCGTGGTCTTCCTCTGAGCTCTTAACCACTCTCTGAGCAGACATTCCACGTGGTAACGGGGTTGACAGTAATGGCAACGGTGATAACGATGATCTGGAAATGGCATGTGGTACCAGAGAAACCACCACGTCCAAGGTCAGTGAGAAGAGAGAACGAAGATATTCAGGTTTGTTTTTTTTTTAATTTAAATCTTTTTTTAGAAAAAGATTGGTTTGGCTAGGCAAAATTTATACTAATTATAGTCATTTCTGTGATTTGTACGATTATGCCTAATTAGGAGCCAGTATAATAATATTTATGTATAAGAATAAGTAAGTCAGATTAATTTTGATCTTAAATTTGATTATAATAGTGAGCTCTATGCATAAATGATCAGACTTCACTGTTGCCCAGGTTCTAATATGCATGTGTGACATCTTACAGCATTTTATTCTCTAAAAGTGTGCTTTCTGAGGACATCCCCAAGTACCAAACATTAGCAGATGTTAGGGGAAGGAGGCGGCTAATAGTAATAGAATGTGGCCTTGCTCTGGAGAATGTTGGAGTCTGGCCATTTCATCCTGACCCTCCCTGAAAATTAGTTATGATTTTTACCATTCTACAGATTAAAAAACTGAGGCTGGAATATATGAAATAGATCATTCATATAGTTTAGTTTTTATTCACAACTTAAAACGTGAAAAGTATTGCTATTGAAACACCGAGATTAAGCACCGAGAGAAATCGCCTCCTTACTTTAAGGAAATCAAAAGGCCTAACCATTCTCTATCATTTGGGGAAATGTTGCTTTAATTCTTTTAATTAAATTTCCCAACTGCTTAGCCCAATTAAGCTTTCAGTTGTTGGGACCTGATTTTTGAGTGAAAATAAAGAGCCAACTAGAGTGATATAACCTATTCAAAACAAAGGTGCCATTAGCTAGCCCATGTGCCTAGACTTCCTATACACCTGTCACTTGGCAAGGAGCACAATATTTTAACTAAGTAAACATCTACTCTCATCCAGGGACAGGAAAATTGTTAATAGGGATTACATAGCCAACATTATCCAACTTAATTCCATGGAAAGTAGAGAGGGAAAAGATGGGAATAACATTGGACCGAGAGGTGGGGTAAGAATCATAGGCCCATAACAGGACCCCCAGAGGAAAGGGCACTAAAGCATGTAACAAGAAACAAGCTTTACTTTAGGTTCATGCTTTGCATCCTTAGTCATGAGAAGGAATCGAAAAAGTGCAAAGCAAGATCCTTAAAGTAGGATGACCTTGTGTTGCTAAAAACACAGTGAATTCCCAGAAAGGCAAATTTCCATATTTAAAACATAGGTTGAAAAAGAAATCTCCCCAAACCAAGGACGACTTATCTGTGTTTAGGATTCTCCCAGTCGTGTTGCCCATCTGTTGATAGGGGTAATCAAAAATTGCTGGAGGAAAACTCAATGAGTATTTGTATCAAGAGGCTTTGCAAAGTAGACACTTACGAAATGACCCATCAATCCGAGCTCCTGAGGCCATGTCCATTCCAGGTTCATTTCCAGTCACGAGGCCTGGTCACATTATAGCTAAGCAGAATACCAGGAATCAAGACTATGGAATAATCACAGGGCATTGTCCTTTTGTACCTTTCAATGATAAAATAAATGTGCAATGACATTTGGAGTAGCTAGTGTGCCTAATGTCAATGTTTATGCTGTTTGTTGAGATGGTATTTGTAGCTAATATTTATTGAGGATTTACTATATGTTGGGCACTCTTCCAAGCACCTAACACAGATTAACTCATTGAATCCTCACTGCAACCATCTGAGGCACACTATTATCACTCACATTTAACACATGAGGAAACAGGCACATATTTTAATAAGAATTACTTTTTGCGGGACAAAAAGTAACTGGCTCAGTCCATTAAATGTCTGCCTTTGACTGAGATCATGATCCCAGGGTCCTGGGATCAGGTCCTGCATCTGGCTCCCTGCTCAGTGGGGAGCCTGCTTCTCCTTCTCACTCTCCCTCTGTGTTCTCTCGGTCTCTCTCAAATAAATAAATAAAATCTTTAAAAAAAAAAAGAATTACTTTTTGAGGTGCCTGGGTGGCTCAGTCGGTTAGCTGTCTACCTTGGGCTTGGATCATGATCCTGGGGTCCTGGGATTGAGCCCCATGTCCTCAGACTCCCTGCTCAGCAGGGAGCCTGCTTCTCCCTCTCCCTCTGCCACTCCCCAACCCCCCCATTCATGCCCTGTCTCTCTCTTTCTCTCTCTCTCAAATAAATAAATAAAAGAATTACCTTTGTACCATGGAAGTATGGAAAAGTTAAATTAAATGTTATAAATTCATCTGAAGTGACTGATATCCCTGCTCTCTCAAAACAAGACTGAGCCCCTTCTTGACCCTCAGCCGCTGGGGTCACTGAATGTTTAAAATGTCTTATTCATTTACATAAATGCCAGCAACTTGGTCAGGGTCAGTGATAGAGTGGTTGGTCAATAAATGTTGAATGAACACCCTGCTTCCTTTAGATTTCATGGTTATCTGTATCTATGTGACAATCTGAAAGGGTTAAAGGCTAGCACGATCTGGATTCATTTTGATGATCAAGTCTATCATTTATTAAGCCTATTAATTTGTCAGCCTGCCAATCTGTCTTTTCTACACTGTGATAAATGATACACTATCTTTTATGTTGACATTTTCATCCAAGGACTTTGATGTGTATTATGAGCCTGGTCCTACTCATAAAAATATTCATGCATTCTAGGCAGCTTATGCACTTAAAATGTGAGGGTTCACCCATGGCTGCAAACTGGCACGCAGCTCACAGTCCTGCTGCAGAGGTGTTTGGCTGGAAGTGTTGAAGACTTTTTTGTTTGAAGGTGTACATCAGGCCCACCTTTCTTTGCAAATAAAGCCTGATTCACACATTTAGTTACCGGCCTGGCCCCGAAAGTGTTTAAGTTTGTGAGCCCTGCGATATACAGGTACCTGGGGATTCAGAGCAGATTGAATTTAAAGTTGCCATATTCCTGGAGTTTATAACGTATGGCTCATGCTTTAGGTTGATAGGAACCTTTTTAGGTAATTGGGCAACAAAACAACTTTTTTTTCCAAGCTACTCCTTCCATATACACATATCTAATTCTCCTGGAGGAGACCTGGAGTCCCTCCACTCCTATTTTCAAGGCATCCCTGAGATAGAATCATTATTACTGTGTCTTTATAAGTGGATGAACTAAAACCCAGGGAAGGGCAGACCATCCTAAAGGCATCCGGTGATACAAATGCCACCGAAGAGAGCAAATGCTTTAGCTCTGAGTTTACCTACTTGCCTAGTATGTTCTCTATTATGCTTTTCATCTTAAAATCCTTCCTGGAAAGAAAGGAGGTTTGTCCAAGACATCACTGTGGTTTATTCCTGGACTCCCCTCTTCTGGCCAGCCTCGACAGAAGAGAGGTCGACTTGGGGGTGGATCGCTGCTGTCGTTCAGAACAATAGCCATGCGTCCTGAAGGATCGATGAGGACGATCACGGACAGATGAAAGGGCTCATGAGGGGCACACATTCCTCCCGGCGTGGGTGCCCTATTTTGACTTGACCTTTTGGATTCAGCTTTTGGTTCATCGTATAGTTGTGGCCCACTGGATCCCTTGTCCTGCTCTAGTATTATTTACGGTTTGGATCTGGTCCATGGCATTGAGTGCAACGGTCCCAATCAATACTTCTTACAGGGTGGGCATTTATGTGCCACTGATGGAGAATTTCCATTTCTTCCTGTATAGTCCCACTGACTAGCTCTCTCTGCTCAGGCCCGTTAGAGAACTCAACTGTGAAATTATCAGACAGTGAATGCCAGGCCCTGCAACTAGTCTGATAAGAAGCATGTACCTTCCAGTAAGAGCCTTTCCTATTTGCTCTATTGGGAGCCAGGCAGCTTTCCTGGGCATTCTCCCCTTTTTTGGTAGGAACAGGTCTAAGTTGGTTTTAGGAACTCTGGGGCACTTCCTTGGGATAAAGATGAGCAACCTTTCAACAAACATGATAACCGATAATGGACTTTTGTCGCTTGAACACTTTCCTACTTCAGGAAGGCAACCCTTAGCTCTCATTTTGACATAGAGTTCCTCATCTTATGAAAATGAGACTTTCTTATTCTAACCGTTGTCTCCGATTCTGAACTATGTATTAGCATCAGTCGTGACTGCAAATAGTGTTCTTTCCAACGCCTGAAATGAGGTTGGCTGCTTTCTCCCACGTAGTTCAAGGATTCCTCTCCTCTGATCAAAGGTCATAAGTAGACAGAGATGAGAGTTTCTGTGCCACCAGCCCCAGAACCCGAACTCTGTGCCCTGATGCTTCCTCTGCCTGCTCAGGGCTCCCCAAGATCCCATGCATGCTCACTCAGGCTTGCCCCTCTCTGTAATGTTCCCAAATGCTCTCACCTTTCACCAATCCAATTCCTATTCTTTCAGGAACCGGCTCTGCTCAGCCGTTAATGATGCTAATCATGAATGGTACCCACTGAGCTAAACATTTTGCAGATCTGTACTTTGATAGAGGGAAGTTCTTGAGTCAAAGCCTTATTCCAAAGGCAGACTAAGAATGATGGCCTCTGTACATGGGTCCTGTCGACACTGACACCAACCCAGATTGTCACTCTTACACTTTCTTTAAAGCTATGCTGCCTTGCTCATCACCCAGGTTGCTCCTGTAGCATAAAAACCACAGACTCCGACCTCAGTGGAAAAGCTGTTGATGGCCCGTGAGATTCTGCACAGCAGTCCTGTCTCCAGAGCTCTCTCCTGCCTCCTTTGCTCTCTTAAAGTAAGTAGCAGCAAGCACTGTTGCCCCCGAGGGGATGGCTCAGGGGGAGCGAAATTTCTGAATCTCTGCAGTCTGACTTGACGATATAACATTTGCTTTCCTTCTTCTTGGGCACTGGATCCAATAAAGGAGGTCTCAAGCTCCTCAACTAGACAAGCCTGCGTGGGGGCTGGGAGACCTGAAATCAAGAAGGAGTCCACTGCTCAAAGAGGTAGAGGGTGAAAGAAAAAACCGGGAGGCCTTGTGTCTCAGTGCCTCCTCCCTACAGGGCTGTGTCCCACCTAAAAGGACAACAGCCCGGGGTGTTCCTGTAGAGTCAGCAATGTGCTCTGGGCTAGACAAGGGAAGAAGTCCATGTGAGGACAGGAGGCACAGTTTTTATTTTTGAATACTGCATCATCAGTCTCGGAGCCGACCTGAACTTTGTTTTCTAACAATCAGGAATCAGAAATGACAGGAGGGGGAAAAATAATCTTGGCACCTCACAAGGCTCATCCTGGTAGCCGGATCAGGAGCAAGGTGCCAGCACTTTTTCCTGCCTCTCCCTGAACGCAAGAGATGCTATGATGGCAAAACTCACCGAAGCACAGGAAACTGCAGTGGCTGGAAATGTCTTTGTCCCTAAAATACCCCACCGGCTTCTGAGTAAGAAGATGGCTGCGAGGACACCAGCCCAAAGCCCAAAGCCTGGAAGACCCAACGTGGCTCCCTGGGAAGAAGTCATGGCCCGCAGCCTCAGCATTGGCGGGGCTCCCACCACAAAATCATCTGCTTCGTCCAGGTGCGACCAAAAGGGACTCTGTAAAAGCCCTGAGTCCCCTTACAGACACGACGGAGGCAGCAAAATCCCTGGGAGGGAAAAGCAGGGCTGGCTTTATAGAAAAGCTGGTCCCAATGCTCTGGGGGGGGGAGGAAGAATGGGCTCATAAAAGAAGTGGGAGGGAAGAAACAGGAAGGTGGCTTTGAAAGGAAGAGAAATGGGATCCAATAAGAAAAGGGGGTCCTATAGGAAATAGTAAAGCTTTGGTAATTTTCTGAGAAGACACAAAATAACTCTGTTCTGTTTGGTGGCTGCAATCCTGGGGGCCTGCCTGGCCTTTTGAAGGCTCTTACACCAACGGACTTGCCTTCTCAATCAAGCCTTTTAGTCAAACAACTTGACATGAGTTGGTGTTTGCTTTAGGGAAGTAATTTCTCAACACTGGGCCAACAAAGGAGACAGTGTAATAGCCCTGGGATGAAGGTGTGGGCCTGTGGCGGGCAGCATATTGGAGAAAGGGAAAACGTGGTGTTTTTTCAACAACAAGATCCGGTCACAAGCGGAACTGATGTCCTATGCAAGAGAAGCACAATGATAATACCCTACAAAACACAGCCTCGTCTCTCATTTGGGGTATTGTTGGAATTACTGTTGCCTTTCATTACACTTCTGCGAAGCCATTAAAGCAGACTCTATCTCCCTACAGTGGGGGAGATGAAACCTCAATTTTCTTAAATGACTCATTCAAGGTCACGGTGAGCTAGGGCTGGAATTAAGAATTCCCACTTCTAAGTTCAATTTTTTATTTTTTATTACATTTCACTCCTACTGGATAAATCTTGTATCAAGGGTAGCTTAAAGACCACGCTCATATAGAAGGGTTTATATGCATGAGGGATTGTGGAAAATGAGCTAAGATATTGGTTTCTGAAGACATGAGACCTCCGCAACCTATACATGATATTGGTAAGAAGCATTCAAAAGGATTCCAAGTCAATTAGAAAATGACAGAGCCAGTGGCTTCCTAAACTCAAAACTCTTTAAATAGTAACGTAAAGAAAAACCCAAATTATGAAATAAAAAATCCTTCCCAGGAAGGAGTGAAACAAATTATCACAAAACAAGCAAAAGAAGCAAATAAACACAGAGACATAATATGATCTATTTTGATACAAACGCTTGGAAAATAATTATCAGAGTATTTTGCTCTCTAGATAAACTCCTCCCACCCTTTTCCAACAATTTCCTCCTCACATCAATCCTAAGGAACCTGAGAAATATATCTGTTTTTCCTCTAAATCAATATTGGGAAAGGAATGAAGAACTGTGTAAAACCGGTATTTCACTGAAATGTCCTCATCCTGCTTAACAATCAAATCAGCCTAAGACAAAATATGCACAGACATCAGACACACCTTCAATCAGTCACACCTTCTTCAACTGTGCACCTGTTCTTGGTCTCGCTCCTCTTACACTGGGCTACAACACACTCCAAGTATATCCAAGTTCACAGTCACCATCACCTCGTGACCCTGGAGCTCAGCAGCTTCAAATCCCTCAGGGCAACCCTGCTGGTGGGCAATCAGCATCTCAGAGGTGGGAGCCACCCCCTAGTACCGACACAGCCTCTCGGACGCAAGTTCATGTCTTTGGGAGAAGGACCTAGCAGCCACTCGGGGCACTGCCCTGAAAAGGAGGGGATATTGGGCATCCAGCTATTCTGAGACAGCTCCTTACTGAGATCAGCTCTCTGGGGCCAAGGGAAAAGAGACTGAGAGGCCCAGAGCGTGGGTATATTCTGAGTTTTGTCATTTTAAACATCAAAGCTAATTCGACAGGAGAGCTCAGGTCACCCACAACATATGCCTGGGTATCTGGGTCTGCATTCTAGCTCTCCCTCCATTACTACTCACGGTCACTCTGAAACGCTATGCTTGAAGGAAGAAGTCACTCATGTCCACCTCCCTCCTTGAGAAAAAGCTACCAAAAGCAAGCCAGTGGCATCACGTAGCTGTTATGTAAATGGACTCAGCGGAGGAGAAGAAGCAAGGAGGGAACCACCAAGTGCACATTCACTGTCCTCCCAACCTGGGACAACGTGCTCTGGAGGGACTTGGGCTCACCTTAGTGCCACAGCACACATTCAGGGATTCGTCCCAGTCACACGGTAGGGAGGACCCCAGACCAGGGGAGCAGTCTTGATTCTTAGCCCCTGAGAGCTGCAAATTTAGACAGGGGACAACTTTGCACAAGGACGGTTAAATTGGGCATCTCTGACCAGTCTTTAATTGAAACTACTAGAAACGAACGACTACCTGACTTTGAGTTCTGTTTCAGTGAACTTTGTGGTGGAGAGGGGGTTGGCAAGGAGAAGGCTGTGGTATTTTTAAAAAGAGTACGCTGAGGTTTGAAGATGTTCTTCCTTTCTTTCTTTTTCAATGGATACTGTAGCCACAGGGAATGAACGGGGGTGGGGGTGGGGAGGAGAAAACAGCTACTCCCTGACGGTCTCCGAGCGTGATGCGGTGCCAGCCACTCCAACCCTCTGGAGATCCGGTAATTGTCACTCCTCACTGTAACTTCTTGCTTTCAGGCCAGTGGCTGGCAGGTTTATCTGCTTCTGAGCAGCTTCAGAGCCACGTCAGTGACACTGACGACGTCAGCAAGAGCAATCGGAAGGCAGGATGATGCCGCTGCCAGCAGCAGTGGGAGGGAAAATTTTTCCCCTTAAAGAAAATTCTTAGGCTATCTGTCTGGCTGACTCTCTCTCTCTCTCTCTCTCTCTCTCTCATTGACTTACATGACTGCCGGTGGTTCGAGAAGGCCAGAGAGGATATGTAGTTTTACCCAGCCATTTTAAAGTCTGGGGTGCAAGAGCATTTAGTTGACACCATGTGCTGACACTTCCAAGCCCTTCGTGTAGGCACTGCCCTTACTCAGGAGAGGACGGGCTTCCAATGTGTCAGAGGACGCAACCAACCTGACCACCTCCTAGCAAGTGTCTAAAGCCCCGGTACACACACCTATGGTGATTACTGCAGTAAGCCTGGCCCATTCCATGTTCCTGATCGTTCCAGCTGCTTTTATTTTTGTCACTATCATAAAAAACAGGATGCTATAACCACTGACGACTTGACAAGGATCCTCAACACAATGCTGTTCTTTGGTCTATTTTTTTAAAAGTAAGTTTAAAAGCCTCTGCTGTCCGGAATGGCAATCCTCTAAAGTTCCCGGTTGCAAAGATAAGGTTCTTTTCCATCATCAGATATCAACCACCTTCCAGCCCAGGACAAATGTTAGGGTAGGGCGAGGAGGCATTCCATGACCGACACATGGCCAAAATGCTTTAAAAGATATTGTCTGGGGAAAAGCAAAGAGACCCTAAGGTAGAGGTAGGTGGGGGAGTTCAAACTGCAATAGCTTCTCCAACCCAGGCATATTCGAAGGTGAGAAAACCCCACTTTGAGCACAGCCCTGTGATTCCTGACTCCCCTAAAAGCAGCAAGATAAAGCTAAAATGCTGTGCAAATCAAAATTTATGGTGGCTGGGTTTGCAGAAATAATTGTGTCTAATTCATGGCTATGGAGAGAGAGTGTCACAGGTCAGAAAGAAGCAGCTCCCATGGCAGTATATGGGGAAGACCACAGCCTCTGGAGCAGTGCTCCATGCCAGCCCGTGGTGGGCATTGAAGTTAACATTATGTAATGACAATCATCAGTAACTTGCTGGGCAACCATGGCCAAGTCACTTGATTTCCTATGCTTCAGTTTCATCAAATATCATCTCCCCAAGAAACCACAGATGAAGATGTTTGCAGGGTTACTGAAAAACACATCTAGAAAACACTCAGGTGATTACTAGGAGCAATAATAATGCCACATGTGGAGTCACTTGCCCCCATGGTTGCTCCCAGCTCTCCCTGGAAGCCATGACTAGAATGCAGTATCTCGGTAACAGAGGTTCTTAACCTGGGTCCTTGAACCCTGCAGTGGGCCATGGATGGAGCCCAGCTACTCTAATCTCTGAGGGTAGGACACCCATAACATAAAGAATTTAAGAACCACTGCTCTACCCTAAGCCTTGGGTACAGGGGTACCAAAAATCACTTACACTGCCTGATGGAGAGGGAAAGGCAGGGAAGGTGACCACAGAAGCCAAGAGAAACACAAAGAGTGGGAATCTCAAGAAAACCACCAGGTTTTCACCTCAACCCCCTGAGTCATCTCTTCCACACTGATCCAATCCGTCAGAAGGGAATTTCTTCAGTCAATCATGCCTAGAATATCATTACTAATGAGCAGAAGAAACAACTGATCGAGGAGGGCACAAGGCAGGGAGTACGTGAGGTGTCATCCAGTATCAAGGACACCTGTTGGAAGGAAAGCTCAGGGATTCCACGGGGCTTTGGGAGGAATAGGCAGCTTCACGACAAAAGGGCTGTAAGGAGTGGCAAGTGTGAAGCCGTCTTGAGCTCTTGAGTGCAGTGTGAGAGATGAGGAGGGGGGTCTGGGTCCAGGATGAAGAAATGGGTAATTCTGTAATATCAGAAGGTGGTATCGGAAGGGTGGAGGGTCTCGTTACATCTCCCAAATGAGACCCAAGTCCCAGCGATGACAGAGGAACCATGTTTGGAAGAGAAAGTCAAGGGTTTTGGAGAAGGGAAGGGAATGGTGTAGAAGAGCGACAAGACCTAAGCGTGATCTTCAGAGCCCGGGTCGGAAGGGGACACTTAAAGAGAAGGGGAGAGGGAGAGAAAGAATTTCATTCTAATTCCCGAGAGCTAAACAGCGCATATAAAATGATCTAACACTTATAGAGCAATTTACAGTTTACAAAACATTATGACATTCACTATCTCATTTAATGCTTATCACCCTAAAACGCTGGTTATATTTTCTCCATTCTACACAAGAGGAAACTGAGGCTAGGAAGGGCGGATTATGCGACTTGCTCAAGGTCACCTGGCTGAAATCGGAGCTGGGACGCACCCCAATGTCGCCCCACACCTCCCGGTGGTCTTCCACCTTGAAAGGCTTTCCGTTAACTCCTAAGGGGCAAGGTTGGTGTGGCTACAACAGATCCCCGCCCCCCAGCCACTTCCCCTAAAATCTGGGGCGGAGCAGCGCCCTCCGGTGCCAGGAAGGGGACCTGAGTGACGCGGAGCCACAGACCGGGGTTTCCCCGTCCTGCGGGGCTCGGGAGAGCAGGCGGCAGAAGCCACGACTCTCACACTCCGGGCAGTCAAGTAACGCTCCAGCAGCAGTTGCCGGCTTGGGGCTCAACGTGCGAGGGGCAGCGCTGGGTGAATTCCCTTCCAAGCGATCCCAGGACTGGGACCCAGCGTCAGCGCCTGCTCCTAGCACTTGGCTCCCCACGCTCGCCCCTGCCCCGCTGGTTCTTTCTGGCGGTTCCCCAGTGCACCGGGGCACCTCCGAGGAGGCGGGGGCGGGGGGCGCTGTGGTGGAGTGTTGGGGGTGAAAGAGCGGACCGACTCGGGGGCGAGATCTTCCACTTCTGATCCTCCAGGTCGGGGCAACCGCGAGCAAAGCCTGGCTGGAAGTTTGGGCATCAAAGGTTTCAGATCAAGTAGCAAGTTGCCTGGAGAGCCTTGGAGGTGGAGGGGGAGGTCGGGGGTCGGGTGGCGTTAGGGGAAGAAGGGACGGGCAAGAGAAGGTGTCCCTTCCCACGCAGCCCCTGGCGGCCCCGCGGGTGGGTGGCCGGCCCGCCTCTGCAGCCCGCGGGTGCGGAGAACGCGCCGGGCACCGGCACCCGGCAGCCGGCACCCGGCGCAGCGCAGCCCCTCCTCGCCCCGCTCCGCGCTCCTCCCCGCCTGCCCGCCGCCTCAACGCCGCCGCGGAGACTCACAGTCCGCAGGAACTGGATCTCATCCTCGCCTCCTTCTCCCCCTTCGGCCATGGCTCCCGAGGCGTCGGCGGTGCCCCAGCCTCCGGCGCCTCTGCTTCCCCCGGCAGCCGCTCGGCGTGCGCTGGCTGCTGCTGCGCTCTTTCTCCTCCTCCTCCTCTTCCTCCTCCTCCGGCTCCTGGCTCAGCCTCAGCAGCGCCGAGCTAATCCCCGACCATATAGGGAGCTGGGCTAACACTCCACTGCACTGCAGAGCGCCAACGCCAACCAAGCAGCCCGCCTACCCCTCTCGCCCCAGCCAAGTGCGCGGCGACCGCGGGCCGGGCAGAGAGCGCAGCGCCCAGCGCGCGGAGCGGGCGGGGGCGGCGCCGGGACCCGGGGGGGTGGGGTGCGGTGGGGCCTCCCCCACACACCACCGCACCGCGCCGCACACCCAGCCGAGGCGCGCTGCTCCGCAGCGACGAGAGGGTGCCCCCTACCCTGCTCCGATTCACAAACAAAGGCCAGTTGCTTAGCTCCAGCATGCTTGAGACTGGGCGTCAGAGCCCTCTCGCTGTGCCCACCTGGCCCTCGTGTGTGTGTGCGCGCGCGTGTGTGCGTGCCTGTGTGTGCGTGTATGTTTGTGTTTCGGACTGGAATGCCTTCCTCCGTCCGACCCCAGTGCCTTGTTCGGACCCACAACGGAGGAAGGCTGAGAGGGGTGTGCCTGTGTTCTAAAGAGCGGCTGGGAGAAACGGTGCAGTGAGGATGGAGGGTGACTGTCCATTCATAACAAAGTTTGCAACTCCCTGGATAGCCCTTTCCTCACCTTAAAAGAGCCCCCTCCCCTCTTCAAATCTAATCAGTACGTTTTACTAACCCCCCCCCCCCCCCCCGCCCCATTGTCTATTATTGCTGGACAGAGTAAGTGTTCCCTGTACCTCAGGAAGCTTCTGGGGCTCCCCATTCCATTCAAAATTCAGAGGCCAGGTGGCATAAGAACCCTTCTCCTCTGCCAACCCCCAGTCTAAACTTTAGGGTGCAGCCCTGTGGACTCTAAAAGGGATAGAGGAGTATATACAGTGGGACCCTTTCCAGGTCCTTGGGCTGCTGGCATCCCAGCCAGCCTTGAGTGGTTTTCCAGGGTTGGGGACTGTAGGATTGGTCCTTGCTAAAGGTGAGGGTACAGGGTGCCACCTTCTGTCGACTGGCCAGGAAGCTCCAGGGCAAGAGAAGTATTCAAGGGAGGGGACACTAGGAAGAGATGTAAACCTAGGATGAAGAGTAATCCAGAAGATGTATGGGGGAAAATTCTTGGCTGGTGGTAACAGAGGACACTGGAAACTCAACTGATTTCATGGCTGCTTTGTGGATGAGCTCTCTCTTGGTTCTGCCTTAAAGACCTTTCCTGAGCTCTAGTCCCACATTTTCTACTGGACATTAGAAATGCTAAGAAAAAAAAGAAAAAGAAATGCTAAGAAAAATCATGTGTTTCTTATATTGTACCCAAACTGTTTCCTTCTAGAGCTGCATCTTGGCCCTAGTGCCTCCTCTGAAGCCTGCCTAGAATATGTCAAACCATCTGCACATTGTGGCGCTTCACATATTGGAGGGCACCTGTCACGCTCCCTTCTGTGACCCACCATCCACTCTTACTTTCTTCTGGCTGAAGATCCTCTTCCCCTCACCATTACCTGTTGCATGGTTTTCAGAGCCTACATCATCTTTAATGGCCTTGTTATTAGCATTCCAGTTTGTTTTCTTCCTCCTAAATTGCAGCACTGTCCTCCCTCATTTTGGACAGTCCGTGCATGCTGCCTAATAGTGAATTGGTGTTAAAGCAGCACTAGTGGTACCTATTAGATTTACATTTAACTAGACTTTCTAAGGTTGGGGCGCCTGGGTGGCTCAGTTGTTAAGTGTCTGCCTTTGGCTCAGGTCATGATCCCAGAGTCCTGGGATCAAGCCCCACATCGGGCTCCCTGCTCAGCGGGAAGCCTGCTTCTCCCTCTCCCACTCCCCATGCTTGTGTTCCTGCTCTCTCTGTGTCTCTCTCTGTCAAATAAATAAATAAAAAAAAAAGAATTCCTAGGGTTGTTTTTTTCTTCTCTCCCTACATGGACCAAAGTCAAGTCTTGGCCATTTTGGCCATGTCCAAGTACTTACGCACCAACTTTAAAAAATACTTCTTCTTCTTATAATTCATTTTATTAGTTTCTGTCTATATGTGGTCCTTTAAGATATTTTTGGATCTATAGTGTGCCATCCAAAGTGTTAATTATCATTAAACTATGTTATGGCATACCTTTGGCATATCACAGGACCCCTTCTCAGGTTAATTTTATACTTGTGTTTATGATTACTTAATAGGTAAAGAAGCTTCCTAAATATATTATTTTGCAGCCCAAATTTCTTCTTGTTCATGAGGAGATCACAAAAGCCTTTTTCACATACTTTACTGAAATCAAGACCCATGAAGTGGGATACTATTTGCTTTATCGGTCAAATAACTCCACCACAAAAAGGAAGTGGAAAAGGAGCATCTAACACCATTATACATCTACTTGGATTCCTGGTGATTCTTGCATTTCTTTAGTGTGCTCAAACATGAGCTGTTTAATTACCCAGCATAGGATTTATTCTGGGGCTCAGCCTGTAGTTTCTCACCCTATGGTTTCAGCTTAAAGTGGGGCAAACATAGACATTCACCTCTATGTGAAATCCTCTTCCATTCTCTAAGATTTCCCCACAATCCATCAGTAATGGTACTGTAGTCAGGTGATCAAATTATTTCACCACCTTAGAGTTCAATTCATCCAGGTCTGCAGAAATAACATTGACTATGACAGCCAAAGTCCTTGACCTTAGGGATAGCTGAAAGAGTGGGAAGAAAGGAAAGTAGGACAGGTAAGATAGGTAGGTAGGTAGATTTCAGACACTAGGCTTTGATGTTTGTTTTGTTATTAGTTCTCCCATCAAGTCTACGATAGAATAAACTAAGATTAAGTTTTTTTTGTTTTTTTTGTTTTTTTTAAAGATTTTTATTTATTTGACAGAGAGAGAGATAGCCAGAGAGGGAACACAAGCAGGGGGAGTAGGAGAGGGAGAAGCAGGCTTCCCGCTGAGCAGGGAGCCCGATGTGGGACTCGATCCCGGGACCCTGGGATCATGACCCGAGCCGAAGGCAGACGCTTAACGACTGAGCCACCCAGGCGCCCCTAAACTAAGATTAAGTTACTTGCTTACATTTATACATCTGGTACGTGGCAGAGCTGACATCCAGCCCTGGATTGCCTAACTCCAAGCCCAATCCTTTTTAGTACTTTTTACACTACACCACCTTGTTTCTAGGACAGCAGGTCAGATTCATATGCCCCTCCCCACCACCCTATCCATGTCCCCCACATATCAGGCTTGCTCCTCCAGGCCCTGTATTTTAAATTGAGTCTCTCCCGAAACCACGTAGGTATTCTTCGTAGACAACCAAGGACCTGGACCTAGGTCTTAGAGGATACAGCACCTACTACAGTCTAATCGAAAACAAAACAAAACAAAACAAAACAAGACTCCCAGGTTTTCAACCCTTTCTCTGATAGAGAAAGCCATCAGCCATTAGCGGCCATCAACAGTCACCTGCAGTGAGGGGTCCACAGAGCAACAAAATACTTTGGGGATGCTCAAGTCATTCAAAGCCAGCCCTGCCAACCAGCAGCATTTGAATGTTGGGGTGCTGTGCAGACAGTATCACCAGCAGCTAGAAAAGCACACAATAACAACCCTATGCCCTGTGGGGTCAAACTAGAAATTTTTCATTTTTGTCTTTTCAGCCCTTCTGTATCTTTTACATATATAAATCTTAAAGGCCTGACAAAATCTGAAACCTGATTATTAAAATAAAATTCTCATGTTTATCCCCCCCTTCCCCAGGCAGATTCTCAAATGAAGTATCTGGTCTTGAGGATTTTCTCACCTAACAGGGCCCCTAATGTGTCCTTTACCAGCAAGACTGACAGAACTTTAAAATACTAACGTGGACATAGTCACATAATTCAGTATGTCATTTGCTAGGCTTTCTCACCGTGGCCCATCCTCCAAGTGGTGTTAATGAGGCCAGGGTTGTGGATTCAATTCCAGGAGAGCCAGTTAGCTTCACTCTGTTTGCTGACCAAAGACCCTGGCCCCTTCACTCTGGCCAAGAGCCTCAGATCTTTGCTCCATACGGAATGCAAACCCAAGCCTGGGGACTCACTGAGATCTACCGTGCTTGGAGACACACGAGCTAGGAGTCCACAGCTGATGGAGAGAACATTCGCCCATATGGTTGGAGATATATTAAACTCTATACAACATTGAATCTGTCTTCAATAGCCATGTCGGCTTCATCTCCTAATGACAGCAGTCATCTGCTGAAAATACATTTCTTCAGCTAATTGCACTCATGGCTTTGGTCTGCATTGACTTGGGTTCCACTTAGAGGAAGTATCAAAGGCAGTGATGGAATAACTGTACAGTAGATGGAACTGCCTCCGTTAGCTGCCATCTTTTTTGACACATTACCATATCCATAAGTACCATCTATATATTGACTGAAGATTTATTTATTTTTCCATGAGCAAAGAAAAAATCCCCACCTTTCTGTGCCTTTCCTTCAAGTGTTTCAATTGTAAAGCTCTGTTACTGGTGATAGGGCGAAAAGGTATTGTCACCAGTTAAGTTCATGAACAGAAATAATTCCTAAAAGGACACCTGGTTTTGATTTGGTGCTGAGAGGAAGGATGGCATACATACTTAAGGAAGTCTTTTTTTTTCAATGTTAAGAGATGATTATCATTAGTTCCCAATATCTTTGCAATAAACTACTAAACTGATGTATTTCTTTGGCCCAAAGAAATGGAAGCCATACCAAAAAAGCCTTGACTTGAATTCCTTTCTTTATTAGGGAGGGGACAGGTGGAAGAAAACATTTTTCTTCTCCTGATGTTAGCTGTTTTTGCTTTCAGAAAAGCCACAGACATCACAACAGGCAAGGATCCACAGTTAAGTATACTTCCTGCAGCCCAACACATGGAAATGCCCCTTTTTTTCCCCTGACACCTGAAGCTCTGAAGATTACATAATAAGGTCAAAGTTAATATGCCACGCTGGTGAAAGGCTCCTGAAACAAAACCAGTCGAAGAGGGGGGCAGCCTCTGAGTCTTAGCAGAGGTGGAGGCCAGGGGGACACCTGCAGGAGCCTGGGAGGCAGATCCTCTCCCGGGTGCCATCCCGTGAGCTGATTCATCCTCAGGTCATCTCCATTTGGAACAGTTTGTGAAAACAATAGGTCACGCCACCAGCGGTACACATTTACCTCGAGGTCAACCTCTGTTTTACCTCGAACTGGTACTCTGGCCATTGTATCGCACAAACTTGGACATAAGATAGCTGAGGATTTGAGTCCTGGATAAGACTCTGCAATTTAAGGATTGCATGCCCCTGAGCAAATGATTTCAACTCTCAGAGCCTATTTCATCTTCTGGAAAATTGGGGGTGAAAATACCTACTTCGCCAGGTTATTGTAAGAATTCGGTGACTTAGTGATTAGGAAATGCTTAGCAGAGTGGCTTGTAAAAGTGCTCAGCATAAAATCCTGAGGTAGCTCTTGAAGATGGGTCCCCTTCCTCCTTTGTATTGGTTTCCGATGCCTGCCCTTTGGGTCTGCCTGTGTTCCTGTCTCTCTTAAAGTTCCATTCTCATTTGACTTTTCCTGAGGCCTTACTCCCCGCTGCCACCCCCCAAAAGACACAATGCCTCTGATTTCAGGAAACAATTTCCTGCCCCAATAAGCGAAACATTCTAGGCATATCTCAGGCATTGCAAGTTAATGGTGAACACCAATACTGCCTTTTGATGTTTGTTTCCTAGGGAGTTTTATTCTGAGCTTTATTATGTCTGCATCTTTAATGAGAAATGTATTCTGTTGCTATGGCATAATTGAAATTCATGCCTTCCTCTGGAAGGTGGAATTGTCAGTGCCCACCAGCCTCAGGTTTCCCTGGGGCATTATGAGATTGAGATCTAGTGGCTTATGAAACTACACTTAATCAGATAAGTCTCACTTACACTAAACTCAGTGCCTTTGAGTTCTAATTTCTGCATTTTAATTTTTCCTACAGTTCAGTGGCACAGATTTATTGAAGCCGCTGCCAGCAACAATTTGCTCTGACCCACTACCGTTTTAATAGTTCCTGCCGAAAGAAGCGGGGATACAGTGGGAAAGGAAATGAAGGGAGATTGGTGTCCTGTATTTCAGGTGCTAGGGTGAGACCCCCATTGCAGTAGGTAAAATGTAGATAAATAATGTTTCTTCTGGTGCTAGAGTATGTTTCTATGACCAACCCTGGGTTCAGTTTATCTCTCCAGGCTCTTCTGAGCGGATCTCATTTCCAGGATCTCTGAGCTGGTGAAATGTCCTTTCAAGTGATTCAAGGAATTTAACAAAGCACAGCGTCTTTCTCATTATACTGCAAGGATGCACAATTTTCTGTTGGCATTCAGAGCTCCAGTGTCCCGGAATGTGAGCTCTACTTTTGAAATCCCTATGCATGTCACTGCGGCTCACAAGTAAGACAGGATGCCCCCAGACTCTAACAAGAGCGGTGCTGCGGGTGACCTGTCACTCTCATCTGAGATCCAAATAAAAGTCAGACATTTTAAACTCTACCCGTTACGTTCAATCTAGAATTGAAGAGGAAATAAGTGGGGTGCCTGGGTGGCTCAGTCGTTAAGCCCCACCTTCGGCTCAGGTCATGATCCCAGGGTCCTGGGTTCGAGCCCTGCATCGGGCTCCCGACTCTGCGGGAAGCCTGCTTCTCCCTCTCCCACTCCCCCCTGCTGTGTTCCCTCTCTCGCTGTGTCTTTCTCTGTCAAATAAATAAATAAAATCTTAAAAAAAAAAACCCAACAATATATTAAAAAAAAAAAAAAAAAGAAAAGGAAATAAGCATTCGAGTCCAGTGAGTCCATGGACCAGTAGAAACTTAGAGAAAATTTTCAGCAATACCAGGAGGTTGCCAGTTTTTTACTTGCTGTTTTAAGGATGTTAAAAATCCGACTGCTGATGCCTATCACCATTGTTTTATAAAAGAAAGGCCATTTTAACATAACAGTAGAAAGGACAAGTCTTTTTTTTTTTTTTTTAGGGGGGGGTTACAGAGGAAGAGGGAGAGGGAGAATTTACAGCAGAGGCTCCACTGAGCATGGAGCCAATGACAAGGGGCTAGATCTCACAACCCTGAAATCATGACCTGAGCTGAAATCAAGAGTTGGACACTTAACCTACTGAGCCACCCAGGTGCCCCTAAAAAGGACAAGTCTTAGAATTTAAAATAAGCAAATTTGACTTTTTTAATAACTCACTATATAATTTCCCTCTCTCCCCTTCCCTCCTTCCTTCTCTGCAAAGGAGTTGAAAACATCATCAGAGATCAGCACTGGTTTGGGAATCACCAATAAAGTGAACCTCCTCATTTTAAGATGAGGAAACGGAGGCTCTCTGAGGTGAACTGAATTAATGAAAGCTGGGACTAGAGCCCAGATCTCCTGGCTCCTCGTCTAGTATTTATTTGTTCTGCCTTCTTTGTAATGGAATTCAGGGTAATGGCCCAGAGGTACAGCAAGATCCTGGAGTGTCTTCTTAATCATCAAATACAATGATGCTGTCTTCTATAAAGTTATGATGTTAAGTTCTGTGGTCTAATTCTTTAAAAAACAACAATATGTGTAAGGAGATTCTCTAGTGACTAGCTCGAGAACTTGTTCCTGAGGGATTTTTTTACTAGTCTTTAAAACCAATAACAACAAACAAATAAACCCAGAAAGTTAAAATTGAGGTCACTCATAAAGATTCCTCATTAAACATTTATTGTACATTTAAATAGTGTGTTGAGGAGTTTTGGGGACTGGTGGAGCCCATAGTTTGTGGTGGTTCTAGAATACCCTTCACAAAAGCAAAAGATTGAGTCACTAAATTGTGTGACTTACACACCACATTTCTCATTTTCCATACCCTTCTTCTTTTTTTTTTTTAAGATTTTATTTATTTATTTGAGAGAGAGAAACTGAGAGAGAGAGCACATGAGAGGGGGGAGGGTTGGGAGGGTCAGAGGGAGAAGCAGACTCCCTGCCGAGCAGGGAGCCCGATGTGGGACTCGATCCAGGGACTCCAGGATCATGACCTGAGCCAAAGGCAGTCGCTTAACCAACTGAGCCACCCAGGCGCCCTCCATACCCTTCTTCTTAGTGTCTACCTCCACATTCTAGTCTCTGGCCTCAAAGGTTAAGAGACACATCCTAAGTACTACATTTTAATTTTGGTCCTCCTTCTCCAAGTTGACCCAGGGGTATTTGGCCCTGTTGATGAGTTACTATCTCTTGGAACTACTCCCCAACTTTGGGACCCATTCTTGGGGAGCCCCATCCTGGCTCTCCTTCTACTTCTCTGCCTCCTTTGATGACTGCTCTTCCTCATTTTGACATCAAACATGGACATTCCCCAAGATTCCATCCTTAAACCTTCATTCTCTATAAACTCAAATTTTCTCCTCTCCTATGATCACCACCTCAAGCCACCACCACTTCTAAGCCCACATCTTTATTATCAGCTCTTCCAAGTTCCAAAGTCACTTTCCTAACTATAGGCTGAATATTTCCAACCATGTGTCACCATTTCCTCAAACACAACATGACTAGAACAGAAGTCATTACATAAGTGAGGACCTTCTCTCCTAATCCCCTTCTCTACACCGACTGGCTTCTTCTTCTGGCGTCTCTCTCTCTCTCTCTCTCTCTCTCTGTTATCTGTACCACCATCCATGGAGGAACAATCCCTGGAACCAGGGACACGGGCAAGGGAACCAGCAGAAATGCTGAGTGCCACTCTGTCAAAATAGGAGGACACACTGCTTCTCCCAACTGAGTTTGGGATGCAAGAAACAGGTAACATCTCCAATAAAGAGTCACCTCTAAGTTGTCCAGACTTAAAAATTTAAAAGCAAAGACAGGATTCAGGAGTTAATGAAAGAAAATGAGCTTTGCCAAGGAAGGCAGCTGTGATTCTTATCCAATGGGCAGCACGTCTACCTGGATCAATAGATTTCAGTCTCTTCATCAGAGAAGCCCATGCTTTGAGTCCTGCCAGCAACACATATTAACTTTGTGAACTCAGGTAATACAATTAACCTTTCCTTGCCTCCATTTCTTTTTATGCAAAATGAAAATAAAATTAAAAAAACAGTTAATTGGGTGGCTGAAGAATTGAAATAGTCAATATCTATAAAGCTTTTAGAGTAATGATTGGTAGTGAACAGATGCTGAGTTACTGTCTGGCTTTCCCAGAAGCAGACCCTGAAACAAGTCTTTGGGAGATGATCCCAGGAAATACTTGTCATGGGGAAGTGAGACAGAGAAAGGAAAGAAGCCAGCAAGGGGTAAGTTATTAAGCCAGTCATCACTGTGAAAAAGTAGAGCCTAATCTCATTAAGGGGACTCTGGGAGTCAGTGAGGAACACCTACCTCGGAGTCACCCCCGCTGAAGGATAAGGAAGCTGGGGTATTTACAGGCTATCTCTCATCAGTCAGTGGTTGAAAGCTGCTGCCAGGTGTGTGACTTCTCTGGGAGATTCCTTAACCCTTAATCTCCCACCTCCTCTAGCTGCCAGAGAAAGCCCTCAGGCAGTTGGAAACTCAGTGGGCTAGTACCCTACAATGGTAGAGCCCAAGGAGATACAGGAGGACATTGTCTACACTCAATAAATACGCTATCATCATCATCACTGAAGTCCAAAGGCAAAACAGATGAAAGCTGGGCTCTTCTGGCTAAAGATAATGGGAGGGAGAGGGGGTTATGAGCCCAGGATTTGGCACTGGGAGCCCAATTCTCTCATCCCAGGTGAGGTACCTAAGTCAACTCTATGGAATCTCAGAGATCCACAGAGTAGTTTGTGGATCACAATTCATGACCTACTATTGGGAATGATTGGAAGAAGGTAAAAATCCCCTTCAATCCTTGAGGAACTACAACTTAGTTTTAGAGACAAACTATACGCCTCGTATAGTAAGGTACACAGCAAAGGAAGTTAGGACTTACTAGCATCCAAAGAGTTGGAGCAGGAGTTGTTTGGAGAGGTGAGATTGCAATTGGCTGGGGCAATCAGAATAGGTTCCATTGATTGGATTAAAGAGGATTAAACTAAGCCTTATAGGATGATTTGTTTTCAATTAGAAGAACACAGCCATGGTAGAATTTCCAGGAGGTAGCAATACACTGATTGAACCCAAGAGTTCCCCTGATCTAGATGCTGTCTGTCAATATTGAAGGCCTGGGGGCTGGGACCACTGCTTAACACAATCCTTCAGTTATCCTGCAATTGCAAAGTCCTTTTTGCTAGTGGTGATGCCCTTCTCCCCAAACCACCAATCTCAGGCAGATACAGCTTTCAATCTCTCTCTCAACTACTTCACTGGCCTTCCATTTTTAACATTTTCTCTAATATCATAATGATAGCTATCAACAACTTTTTTTTTTAATTTTTTTTTTTAAAGATTTTATTTATTTATTTGAGAGAGAGAGAATGAAAGACAGAGAGCATGAGAGGGAGGAGGGTCAGAGGGAGAAGCAGACTCCCCGCTGAGCAGGGAGTCCGATGCGGGACTCGATCTCGGGACTCCAGGATCATGACCTGAGCCAAAGGGAGTCGCTTAACCAACTGAGCCACCCAGGCGCCCCAGCTATCAACAACTTTGTGAAGTAGGCATTTAGGTCGCCATTTTATAGAGGAGGAGATTGAGATTAAGGGTTAAGGAATCTCCCTAAAGTTTCACCACTAAACTTGGGTTGGCACCCTAGTGTATCTGATTACAAATCCAGACCAAATCACTATGCTTTGATGCCTGCAGTTCAAGCAAAGCAAAGAAAAAGATCTCTTTATTACTTTAAATTTGGGATCATCAAATTAGATCTTGTAGATTGATCCAAAGCACTTATATTTATAGGCTGTTTAGTCTCCCTTAGTGTCAACACAGCTATGGGGACTCTTTCTAAGGCTACATCTATCTTAGCAGCTGCTGCCAGCTTATGGAAAACAAATTGGGATGGGACAAAAGAGAGGAGATTGAAATTCATTTGAGTGACAGCTTTCTTACCTTGGTCAAGAGATAGTACATTTGTGGCATTCTTGGATCTCTAGGAGTGGAAGAATTCCTTGAGATCTGAGTTCAGCCCTATTTCTGCAAAATTGCAAGGCTTGTTCAGTACTTAACATTCCATCTGTTACCTTTTGGCAGTTGTTGTTTTTCTTTAATCAAAGGTACTCATTACTTGAAGCTTCCTTTCACTATATGGGATGTGTTAAAGATTCATTCATTCATTCATTCATTCATTCATTCATTCATTCATAATAAGACAGCTTAGAAAGCTAGAGAGGGTAAAATAATCACCCTTTAATTTGGTCTTTTCTTTTGCAGACAGCCCACTCCTCCCACCCCAATCAATGTTCCCAGAGCAAAAGGCTCTTCAAGATTCTGGAGTAGAGGGGTGCCTGGGTGGCTCAGATGGTTAAGTGTCTGCCTTCGGCTCAGGTCATGATCCCGGGGTCCTGGGATCGAGTCCTGCATCGGGCTCCCTGCTCGGTGGGGAGCCTGCTTCTCCCTCTGCTTCTCCCTCTGCCTCTCTCTGTCTCTGATGAATAAATAAAATCTAAAAAAAAAAAAAAAAGATTCTGGAGTAGATCACAGCTCACAAATGGAGGTGTTCTCCATTTTTCAGCAGATAACTCCATTACCAGGTGCTGAAAATTCTTGGGTAAAATCACACCATGATGAAAGGGATCAAATATGAAAAGAAGATTGTGGAAGACATTTCCCAAATACTTCAGAAATCTTTTAGGATATTCTGGGCTCAGCGAGGCACTGGGCTCTCCAGGACCACCATGTATGTGGACATGCCATTCCAAATTTAGAACTGCATGAAGCTAGCAGGAGCTTGGGAAGTTAACGTGGAAAATTTGAGGCCAACTCCCAAAGGGACAGCAATTAGTCTTAATTGCCTGCTGGTGCCACTGTGTGTTCCTCTAGGAGAATCTGCACAGTGATCCTTCCCTAACGTTTGATGATGATGATGATGATGATGATGATGATAACGACGACAACTGTAAGAGTAACAGGAGCAGGCTAACATTTACTGTGCATTTACTGTGTGCTAGGCACAATTTGGTTGTTCACATATATGAAATCATTTAGTCTGAGAGCAGCCCTATGAAGTCAGTATTACGATTATTGTCTACATTTTACAAAGTTAGCTGAGGCATAGAATTCAAGTTACTTGCCCAAAGTCACGTAGTTAATAAGTGGTGGGATTTTAATTCAGGCAGTCTATATTAGTTATCTATTACTGTGTAACAAATTACCCCAAACTTAGTGACTTAAAACAATACTTATTTTCTCACAGCTCTGGGGATCGGGAATCTGAACTTGGCTTCACTGGGTCTTCTGACTTCTGAGTCTCTCATGGGCTGCATTCAAGGTATAAGCAAGGTTGCCCACACCAAGGCTTTATGAGGGAAGGATCTACTTCCAACGTCTTTCACATGTTTATTGACAGGATTCAGTTCTTTGCGGGTTGTCGGACTGAGGCTGCGGCTCCTCTCTGACTGGTGGACAAAGGCTGCTCTCAGTTGCTGGAAAACTCTCATAGTTACGCCATTAACTGTGAGGAAAATGAGAGTTGTGAATAATGATTATTTTTTAAATTCCTATTTTAAAGGGGAGGCTCAGTCGGTTAAGCGTCTGCCTTCAACTCAGGTCATGATCCCAGGGTCCTGGGATTGAGGCCCACGTTGGTCTCCCTGCTCAGCGGGGAGCCTGCTTCTCCCTCTCCCTCTGCCTGCTGCTCCCGCTGCTTATGCTCTCTCTCTCTCTTGCTCAAATAAATAAATAAATAAAATCTTTAAAAAAATAATAAAGTTAGTGATGAGAGCAGTTTACCTCAGGAAGTCACTCTTCTCTCTTCCTCTCTCTTCTTGTCCTTTGTCTTTCCCTCTATAATTTTGTATGTCTCTCTGTGGCACTTTCTCCACTTTCATCCTGTGTCTCTCCTCCATTCCCCTCCCACCTGACCAGCTTTCTCTTCCTATCTTCTTATTGCTCTGTACTTTTCTTTATCCTTGATCCTTCTTAGTCTCTAGGTTGTCTTTAATAAAATTTTAATTTATAAAAAGTTTTTAGGAAGAAACAAGTCCACCAAGCAAATTCACAGTAAGGCAGTATGATGGTCAGTTTCATGTGTCAACTTGGTTGGGTGATAGTGCTCAGTTATTTAATCAAACATGAATCCAGGTATTGTTGTTGTGAAGGCATTTTGTGGATGTGATTGAGATCTGCAGTTGACTTTATGTAAAGGAGATTATACTCAGGATAATCTGAGCAGGACCGATGCAGTCCGTTGAAACAGATTTCCTTCCCGGCAGAAGAAGAAATCTTGCTTGTGGACTGCAACATTAGCTCTTGTCTGAGAGTTTCCCCAGCTTTCTTGTCCTGACAGTGTGCTCTACAGATTTGGGACTTGCCTAGACCCCACAACTGCATAAATCAATTTCTTTCAGTAAATTTATACAAATACATGTATATTTATTTATGTATGTTTATTTATATAAATATACATGTGTGTGTATATATGTATTTGTGTGTATAAATTTCGATCTAAATCTAGGTATGTAAAGAAATACAGAACCTACTGATTCTGTTTCTTGGGTGGGATCTTGAACAACACAGGTGGGAATGTTCAATAGTTCTAATAGGGTCTTTATAGCAGTTGGGAGAGGGAGGCATAAAAGAATTACTCAAAGGAATGAATTTTCAGAGCTACTATTTTTTTCTAGATGAGAATTGTGGATGTCCCTCAAGTTATGCCATGCTGGCTACCATGTCAGCCTGAATTAGTCCTTGATGATATCCTCTTCAGACTTTTTCAGCCACTCTTCTCTGTCCCATCAAAACTTCCTTGTCATGTTTTCCATTCTCTTAGGGAACTACTTGCTAGCAAATTGTTCTATTATTCTGTTTTATTCACATTTATGCCACTTAATATAGGTTATATATATATATATACATATATATTTAAATATATATATATTTAAGTATATAAAATATAGGTTATAGGGGCACCTGGGTGGCTCAGTCGTTAAGCGTCTGCCTTTGGCTCAGGTCATGATCCCAGTGTCCTGGGATTGAGCCCCACATCGGGCTCCCTGCTCAGTGTGAAGCCTGCTTCTCCCTCTCCCACTCCCCTGGTTGTGTTCCCTCTCTCGCTATCTCTCTCTGTCAAATAAATAAATAAAATCTTTTAAAAAAATAAAATACAGGTTATATATATATTTAAATATATTTAAAGGATGATTGATGAATTTACATTTAAACAAGAGCATTCAATGTCTTTTTTTTTGCTTTATTCATTTTTAAAAAAAATTTATTTTAATTCCAGTATAGTTGACATAAAGCATTATATTAGTTTCAGGTGTACATTGGATGTCTTAACCCAGAGATAAGACTAATGATCAGGTTCATGCACCACAAAGGGTCAGTGAAAGGGAAATACTTTAGGGCAAGAGCACCTCTCCTTGATTCTTAAATCCTATTACTTGGGTAGCTGCCTAATTGACCACCCATAGTCATACGACATTTCTGTGTCTGTACCAATATGTGGTCTTAGACTAACACTAAGCCAGGCACGCTGCCTGTGCCCAAACTCTGCATGAAGATCACCCATCTCAAAGTGTGGCCTGAGGACCCCTAGAGGTTCCTAAAACACTTTCAGGGGGTCTGCTAGGTCCTCCTTTTCCAGCTACTTAATCTGTGCAAAGCTGTAACTTCTTCATAGACTTCAATCAAAACAACATATCACAGCAGATTATAAACAAGGAAGCAGATATGAGAATCATGTTCTCCTTTATTAAGCCATCCATTAAAGAGATTCGAAAAAATGCAGAACAATGCCATTTTTCTCACTAATTTTTTGGGAAGTGAAGTTATTTTTCATGAAATACGTTACATGCAATGAGGGTATTCTTGTTGTTTCAAAATAACAATAAACTTAATAAAGAACTGTTTTTAAAATTTTATGTTTTAATTTCTAATATGATAAATACCATTAGATACAATCTACATAAAAAAAAGCTCTTTGTGTCTTCAATAATTTTTAAGAGTGTAAGTAAGCCTAAAACCTAAAAGCATCAGACCCTGCTACTAAAGATCATTGATTACATTTCTGCTGGACCAGGAAGCACAATATGCCTCTAGGGGTGGCTGGCTGGCCCCAGGAACTGGGAGCAATTTAGAGTGACATGGAACCTCGAGTCTGTCCCATTTGCTAGTCGCCAAATCCACATAAGAGGTCATGTTTCATATTCTTCCTTATCTTCTACAGAGCCCAGCAGAGCCATGAGCACACAATACACACTATAAAATTTATGGACCGATTTTTATTAATCTTCAATTCTGCAAAAAGTATTCATTTAGAATAAGGAGATATCCGCCATACAGCTCAAGAAGCATAATGTCAATCTCAAAAGCTAAAACTCAAGCAGTTTGGGAGACCCCCTTCTTCAGCCCGGAGACTGAAGCCTTTTCTTATGAGCCCATGGAGTCACCACGTTCAGGAGATTCTGATGTTTTCCTTTGGTTAGAGACACAGGCAGGACATGACAGCAGTTTTACAGCGTGGAATCTTAGATAAACTATCAATTAGTGCCTGGCGATATAGAACCCAAGGTGTATGACTTGTACATATGGTCTATTCGAGTACAGTTTTGTTTTGTTTTTTTGCTAGAGAGAGAGCGTGGGAGAGAGAGAGCGCACGAGAGCACAAGCAGGGGGAGCAGCAGGCAGAGGGAGAAGCAGGCTCCCCGCGGAGCAAGGAGCCTGATGCGGGGCTCCATCCCAGGACCCTGGGATCACAACCCCAGCCAAAGGCAGACACCCAACCGACTGAGCCACCCATGTGTCCCTCGAGTACAGTTTTTAAGTCCAGACTACAGTATGGTTACAAGTGCTGAGTCAAAGCTCATCTTGCTGGCTGTGAGATCTGGAGTAAATTTCTTATACTCTATCAGCCCCAGTTTCCCTATCTGTATAATGGGGATAATAGTAATATGCCTTGAAATGATGGAGGTGAAAATCAAATGATGGAATGTACAGTAAGCTCTTAGCCTGTGTGCCTGGCACATCGAAAGACCTGGAAAAAAATGTCAAATACTACTATTATCTATCTAACACTTCTTTGTGTTCGGCAGAGTAGCGGGGCTGGGAAATGGACTTTCTGTTCTTATTTGGTAGTTAATATTTAATATGCTAAGCACTAGAGAGACCTACTGTTTCCCATAGTCCTTGCTGAGGAGGGGAAAGGAAAATACAGATCTTGCCTCGCTTCTTTTTCATTCTCAGCAAAAGCCCAAAGGTGGAGGAAAAGGAGGAAGAGGAGAACAACCACTCATTTAGTAAAGAAAATGTGCTTCCACTCTGATGTGCTGCGTGTGAGTTTGCAACAATCCCCTTCACTCCAGCCAGATCCTATTTGTGTTCCAACAGGCACTTCTCTTGCCGGAGCAGAAAGACCACGGGGTTGACCGGGCAGTGTGTCTGTTTGCTGTGGGTCCTCAGGCTGCCGACTAAGTCTTGGGGCAGAGCTGGTTTTCAGGTCTGGAGCCAGGAAAACATACCCCCCCTTAATGCGCACATACTTGCAGTGTGACACATGGCTTGGAAGCCGGTCACTTAGACTGGAGCGGCCGCCTGATTTGTTTCCCGGGAAAGATTGTCTTCATGAGATATTATTAGGGATGAATGCTGTGAGCGCTGTGCACTGGGGACAGGGCCATCTAACTTCAAAGGCTCCCCCCGCCCCCCCAACCCCCCCGCAAGCTGGGCTGTGTCAGCCGCAGGCCCAAAAAAGATCTTTCAGTGGGGAGAGCACTGTGACTTGCCCAGTAGCTGCAACTGAGAATCAAAGGGCTGATTTCAGGCAGGGATAGACTGTTTGTCTGGAGAAGGGCTCGGGGACTGCTTTCATGTGCCGCTGAAGGAATAGAGAGCAGCGGGGATTCAGACCGAATGGCTGGCTCTGGTATGTGCTTGAATTAAAACCAAGGTAAACAAGAAAACACCTGCCACTTCACCAGTGGTGGAATTGGCATCACAAGAGGCAAACTAAGGCAGGGGGTTGGGACAGGAAGGTGTTGAAAATGACCTGGACCAATCCACTTGTTCTAGAAGATGGTGCCAAAATAGTAGAGAAGTTGAAAGTAGCAATGCCATGTAACATCTGCAAAGAAGCAATAAAATAAAATAAAAGCAGATTATTTCACCAGAAGAGTGAAAGGCCAAGGAAAGGGTATAACAAAACTTTTTTTTTTAAGATTTTATTTATTTATTTGACAAAGAGAGCAAGAGAGCACAAGCAGGGGGAACAGCAGAGGGAGAGGGAGAAGCAGGCTCCCCGCCAAACAGGGAGCCGGATGCGGGGCTCGATCCCAGGACCCTGAGATCATGACCTGAGCCGAAGGCAGACGCTTAACCATCAGAGCCACCCAGGCGCCCCAAAGCTTTATGTTTAACAGGCTGTTTCCATTACTAGTGGACAGAGGAGGAGGAAATGGGTTTCTCCTTGCCTGTTAGGAATTTGGGTAGCACCCTGAGAACCCTGTTGCTACAATAACAGTGGGGAGGAAAACAGGGAAGCTAATGGAACACATGCCTCAGTGAATCTTTTTGTTTTGTTTTTTAAGTAAGCTCTATGCCCAATGTGGGGCTTGAACTCACAACCCTGAGATCAAGAGTCACACGCTGTACTGACTGAGCCAGCCAGGTGCCCCACCTCAGTGAATCTTTAAAACATGAGTGGCCCCCTTGTGTTAGGAGCGACGCAGGGCCACCTTTCAATTCCAGGCAGTGAGTTCCAAATACTGTAGTGCATGATTTTCTACATACTCTTTTGACCTAAAGAAACACTTACATTATTACCCCAGACAGCAATGAGGCAATAGCAGGGATGAAAAATAACCAAGGCGAGAAATAAAAATATCAAGTAGCAAATGAAAGTTTCATTCACTGATGAATGAAACAAGATTTTTAGAAACAAGGAAGTATGAACAGGAAAAAGTGGGAGATTGTTGGCATGCTTATTTTAATTTTCTAAGTATATGTTCTTGTTCTAAGTATATGTTCTCAACAATTTGGAGCTCACTCCAGATTCTAAATGGCCCTTCCTGAGTTTCACACCTCTACATAATTAGGTTAGGTCGCCCTCTGGTGGCATGGAGCTAATCTAGCTTCTCATAAAGCATGTGTGTCCTCTGTTACCTCTTGGATTGGAGTTCAGTATTCGGGTATATAGCGCTTTCACATACAGCAAATACAAACTCACAACTTTAACAGAACGAAGAAACAATAAACATCTAATTATAGTTCCTGTTTTAATTTCTTGTAAAGAGTTCAGAAAGCAATTTGGGATCTTGAAGAATTTTTTTTTTTTAAAGATTTTATTTATTTATTTGACAGAGAGAGAGAGAGTGAGAGAGGGAACAGAAGTAGGGGGAGGGGGAGAGGGAGAAACAGGCTTCCCACAGAGCAGGGAGCCCGATGTGGGGCTCGATCCCAGGACACTGAGATCATGACCTGAGCCGAAGGCAGTCGCTTACCAACTGAGCCACCCAGGCACCCCAAGGGATCTTGAAGAATTTAAGGAATATTTTCTGCACTATTGTATTAAAAGAGGTGTCCTTACAAGGATACTGTGTTTGAGGTTAATCAGATATCTGCTAAATAAGCTTTCCCTGTTGATGGCAAATAAAACATTCTGATTTATAAAGGTATGTTCTCAGCGAAGACAACCTTCATAAACCTACTTGAACCTCAAAAGGAAAAAAAAGGCCAACAACCATTGAAAATATCTGAGAGATAAGAAAAAATTTAATTTCAGTAATTGTCCAAGCAACAAGATTAATCAACAAACATGATTCTAATCTTGATACCGTCATTATCGAGCTGTGTGTTTTTGGATTTCATTAGATCCTCCAGTAGTCTAAAAACAAATGTCTTACTATTTTTCTTAAACTACCTCCAATATTACTTGTGACCCAAATATTAACCAAATTAATATAACTCAATATTAATTCTCTCCAGGAGACTGTAATGCACAGACCCAATAATATGTACATACACATTATAAAGACAATTATAAAAATAGTGAATGCATGAGGAAATTGTCCTCTGATTATGTGGAAGACACTGGGACATATGGCAGAAATAAGCATTAAGTTGACATGTTTGGGCACAGCTACGAGGAGAGAGCCTGACAGTTAATTTTCAAGGTCAGATTTTGGAGGAAGAGGCTGTGATGAATCCAACTTTGGTCAGAGGCTCACACAGGTCTATATAACTGGAGCTGTGAATAGGGTGAATAGGATGGGGCAGGGGCAGATAACTCAATAGATGTCCATGGCAGGCACAAACACCTGTCAGTCTTAAAAAATTGAATGACCTCTTGCTTTGACCCTTAATAAGTATGTGTTTATGCTCCTGCTATTGTTGTTGATAATTAATGAAGTACATATTTTTCATTTATCTCATTAAATTTAGGTAATATAACCAAAGCTATATTATTCAGTTAATATATTCTAACCCATGCCAAAAAAAGGTTTTATGGCCCTATAAGAGATTTCTTACAAGGAATATGGTATAATAAAAAAATTAATCTCTAAGGTAAAAATGCATCTGAGCCTTAAATGTCTGCTATAAACCTCTATAATTTGGGGGAAGAAGTCAAATTTTAATAAGATTTGAGACAAGAACAAAGATCATTGAGAGAGTACTCTTACTATGTTTTTGCCTAATATTAAAATTCATACATTAGCTATTTCCTCTAGCATTGCAAACCAGTAGGATTATTAGTTAATGTCCATTTTATTAATTAGGGGGGAAAAATCAAAGGATTTCTCAAGATCACAGAAAAAGTCCTTAAAGAGTTATCATGGTTTTTGTTTGATCCATCCATCCAACCATCCATCCATTTATTCATCAGATATTTATTGACCAAATCTGTATATTATGTATGTACCCTTATAAGGGTAGCAAAGGGGGGCGCCTGGGTGGCTCAGTGGGTTAAGCGTCTGCCTTTGACTCAGGTCATGATCCCGGGGTCCTGGGATCGAGTCCTGCATCGGGGTCCCCGCTCTGCGGGGAGCCTGCTTCTCCCTCTGCCTCTGCCTCTCTCTGTCTCTCATGAATAAATAAATAAAATCTTAAAAAGAAAATAAGGGTAGCAAAGGTGAATAAGATATGATATCCCTGTATGCAAGTAGTTTGCAATATAGTAGGACCAATCAGACAGCTACATGTATAAATATAGAAAGTAGGCTAAAATAGGTGCCTTGGAAGTCATAGGATTGGAATTTCAGAAAGTAAAGACCTTGAAAATTATTCAGTCCAACTTCTCTCATCGTGTATAAATATTCAATAGAATATTTGGTATCCAAGGTCTTAACACTGAGTATATATATTGTACTATCTATAGCATATATATTATAATACATGAAGAGTGTTAAGACCCGGGAGGTGTGTATACACTTTATATATATATATATATATATATATATATATATATATATATATATATAATACACGTTATATATCTTCCTCTAGTATACTATATATAGCATGTATATTATAATACATGAAGAGTGTTAAGACCCGGGAGGTGTGTATATGCTTTATATATATATATATATATATATATAAATATATAAAATACACGTTATATATCTTCCTCTAGTGTACTATATATAGCTTGTATATTATAATACATGAAGAGTGTTAAGACCCGGGAGGTGTGTATACACTTTACATATGTATATATAATACACATTATATTTCTTCCTCTAGGTTGTGTTTTTCCAGAGAGGAACTGAAAATCTTTCTGCATTCTGGTTTGCCCTCTTTGGATTGTATCTGTATTGTCCTTATATGTACTGTTTAAATTGGATCTGATCTACTCAGGAGTGTAAGGGGGCCATTTTATCTCATGATATTTGTTATACTTCTAATGAATTATACAAAAGTATGGAGGATCTATGGTACATTGAGGGCTTGCATTATACTTGAAGTCAACTAAAGCTCCAGATCTTGCTGCTCTGGCCATCATCCTGGCCAGGGGGAAGTACGGTCTGTGGTGGAGAGAGGGAGGGGGATGGGTGGGCTAGTTAAGGAAATGTTTCTTGCACTTGCTGAGTCTTTAGACAGAATCTGGGCACGTGGACAGAGGAGTAAATAAGGCTGGCTCCTGTCCTGGGTTTGGGGACCCAGGCTCAGGAGAAAATCAAAAAGAGAGTTCTGGGTGAGGGCAGGCCAGAACACAAGGGAAATTCAGGGAAATTCAACATCTAAGAAGCAAGTTGAGACAAAAATCAAGATCCATAGTAAAATGGCTTCAGTAAGGAACAGACAAAAATAAAAAGCAGGTTTCAGAGGTGGAATCCAGAAAGATAACTCAAAGCAATTTTAGGTCTTCCAGGGGTGAGCCCCAAGAAGGAGAGGGAGCTGTTAAGAGGACAAAGCCTGTTCTGGCATCTTCACTTAATCAACATTCACCCTGCACCATGCCCTGGGCCAAGCACTAGCTGTAACAGGTGAAGAAGACCTATGTCCAGATCTCAGAATTCTTACAGCCTCCTTGGGGAGCTAGACATAGGTCATCCCCCTCCTACATGATGTGGTTAGTACAATGATGGGGAACACACAGGGCCCACAGAAGAAGAGCAAGAGCTCTGGGGGAGGCACTTGTCTCATAGGTTGCAAAGGAGTTGAGTGGATGGAAGGAAATGGGGAGGGACTTTCTATGATGGAAGAGAAAAGTCAAGTGAAGGCCTAGAGGATGAGAAGAAGCTCATGTAAAAAGGAGCTCCTTGTAGTTCTGTGTAGTTAGACTGTCCAGTGTAAATCACTGTAAGTTGATTTTTTCCTTTCCTGTACTTGAGACATTATGGTTAGAACCTAAGTAAAGGTCTTTACACTTATCAATTTTAGTATTTATATTATTATTTTCCCTCTTATAGTAATCTTAGAATATCTTTAAAGTATCAAAGGTTTTTTTTTTTTTTAAAGACTTTATTATTTATTTATTTGACATAGAGAGAGTCACAGCGAGAGAGGGAACACAAGCAGGGGGAGCGGGAGAGGGAGAAGCAGGCTTCCCGCCGAGCAGGGTGCCCGATGCGGGGTTTGATCCCAGGACCCCAGGATCATGACCTGAGCTGAAGGCAGACGCTTAACGACTGAGCCACCCAGGCGCCCCAGTATCAAAGTTTTGTATTCAGTGTCTTCCTAGGCTACAGATGACTGGAAAATTTGATGAACATTCTTTCTCTACCTTCTTCCCAGTCCTTGACTGAGAAAAAATAAAAGGTTGCATAGTGTAGCACCAAGTCCAAAGCCCTTCAGTATTCTCTAGAGGTCTCCTGCCAAATTGACATTATTCCAGCAATCAACAGCCCACACATATGGTTGTCTAATTAGCTAACACTCTGCAGTAATGAGAGCTAGTATGGCTATTTGTGTACAGGAACGGCAGGGTAGGATAACTTGGAAAGGATCCAGATATAAAAGCACACCCGCCAAAAGGGAGACTCGGCATCAGAGAGCAGATCCACATGTCAATGCCAGAGGGAACCATGCAACAAGTAGCAGCCCGTATCTGGAAATCATGGTAACAGACAGTAAGCAAGCCATCAACTGGGAATGGCAGAGAAGGAGAGTTACATAATGTAAGAGCCTTATTCCAAAAGGCGAGCAGGACAGGGTGATAAGGCAGATATTTGGAAATCTAGGGGGAAATTTATCAGCAGGAAAATAATCTATGATCCGGTGAAACCCCAGCTGCTAGTCAAGCTCATGAGCAAGGACTTAGATTCCCAGAGGAAGATATAGTAAGATCAATGCGTCAGTCCTGGAGTTATAAAAAGGACCAGGAATGTAACAAAGATAAGTAGTAGAGCACAGAAAGCAGTTAAGAGCTGGGTCTAGTTAGGAGAACTGGGACACCGAGTGGGGACTTGGTTTCAGAAGCAAAAAGGAGACTAGAAATGCAACAGATAGAGAGATGGACAGGCCACAAGTATGACTCGGACTAGATCCCCTGACAGCCTCCAAGTAAGGCTGAACCTGCTGTTGGGGGATCAGTGGCCCAACATTCAGGGAGAGGAGAGCTACAGAGGCCAGAAATCTGCATGTCAATAGTAATAAGCAGCTCATATTTCTACACCTGGTTCACACAGTAAGTCTCAGTCACACGCCTTGCTCAGTTGGGGAGGCCTCTATTAGTCCCCTGAGTCTTCAGTCTTACAACCTTATCACAAAAGGCAATGAGATGATGCTGGTATAGCTTGCCCTCACTGTGGGAAGCTGATTTCCAGTGATTGCTGCTTCCTTTCTTTTCTTTTTTTTTTCTTTAAGTGCTCACAGACTTGTGTTTCGTAATTCATCCTAATTTTGGTGGGTGGGGGGATAACATAAAACTCTAAACAAAGCCAAGCAAAGTCCAATAAAGGGAGAGGGTGGTTCCATGACTGGGAAGAAAATACGGACAGTTTCAGGTGATATATGCATTCATTCTTGAAAAAATGAAGAGTACGTATCAACTGGTGGGATGGGGGTGGAGAGAATGATCCAGTTTGAAGGAACATTTTAAGAATAGTCGGAGGTGATGTTAGACTGTATAACCCAGTTTGGCTGGGGTATAAAAAGATAGATTGGAGTGAGGAGGAGACGGATATTTGAAGCCAAAGAATATGAACTTTGCTGGGGATATAATGGGCAGTAACTAGAAAGTATTTTCCTGGCCATAGTGGAGCTTTAAAAACAGTGATGTTAATAGTGAGAAAGTATCAAATTCCAAGGGAGGGTTACTCTATATTATTATTATTTTTTTTTAAGATTTTATTTATTTGACAGAGAGAGACACAGTGAGAGAGGGAACACAAGCAGGGGGAGTGGGAGAGGGAGAAGCAGGCTTCCTGCTGAGCAGGGAGCCCGATGCGGGGCTCGATCCCAGGACCCTGGGATCATGACCCGAGTCGAAGGCAGACGCTTAATGACTGAGCCACCCAGGCGCCCCAGGAGGGATACTCTATAAAATAATTTGGCCTGTATTCTTTAAAGTATTACTGCCATGAAAGATCAAGAATGAGAAACTATTCCAGAGTAAACTAAATAAACATGAAAACTGAATGTAACAGGTGATTTGAAGATTTTTTTTTCCTCTAAGAGCATTACCAGGATAATTGGCAAAAATCTGAGTAAGTCTGTACACTAGAAAATAATATTGTGTCAATGTAATTTCAGATTTTGGTAATTGTATCATGATTATGTTTGAGAATGTTCTTCTTTTGAGAAAATGTACACTGAAGCATTTAGGAGTAAAAGGACATATATCTCAACTGTCAAATGGTTCAGAAATAGAGATATATACACATGTACATGTATGTGTACATACTGTGTCTATCACTACACATACATATAGTGTGTACATATGTATGTATGTTCCCACCTATCTATTTATAGAGAGAGAATGAAATGGAAAATGTGATTACATGTTAATTTTGGGGGAACCGGGTGAAAGGTATTCTGGAATTCTTTGTACGTTTCTTGCAACTTTTCTATACATCTAAAATTATGTCAAAATAAAAGTTAAAAGAAGAAAGAAAACTCATAATGTGGGGCTGGAGTGTAGTGTAGTAACTGCTCAGGAGGCTCTCAAGGGGCTAGTGCAATTGTCCAGGTAAGAGGTGGTAAGTGCCAGGTGGGGAGAGGAATAGACAGAAGGAAGCGAGAGGCAGTCTACAGGTAAAGGTTCCTATATTTGGCTATTCAATATATATGATACAGGAGCTCAAACTACTTGGAGTTTTCAAGTGAAAGTACCGGAGAGCATGAGATCACCTTCACAGCGAGAAACATCTGCTTAACGATCACAGTAGAGAATTACTTCTAAGAATTCAAAATAATAAAAACTATAATTTCAGGAAAGAAGCGTGAATGGAAAAACACAGACTGAAACTAGAATCGCTGAACATGTAATAGGTAAGTTGAACATTTTCTGTTGTTGTTGAAGTATCTAATTAAATTTAATTGTGGCCCAGCTGGTAAATTTTTATTTGTGCAACCAGCCAGAAAAGAATGGCATTAGTCCTCGATGAAGATGAAAGGGCGCAGGACTGCTGAAAGGTAAAAAGCAAGCAAAGGTAAAAATCTCACCATTGTGGTGAGATTTGCTTTCAGAAGAGTGCATGCTGGGGGCTGGGGGCTGGGCTGCCCCACCCGCTCTGGACTCCCAGTCCTCCTGTTGAGCGTGGAGTCCTGCTCCGCTCTGTGTCATTAACAGGCCACGCGTGTGACCGGAGCTTCCGGGTGCCCTTTTTTTTTTTTTTTAATTTATTTGAGACAGAGAGAATGAGAGAGAGAGCACATGAGAGGGGGGAGGGTCAGAGGCAGAAGCAGGCTCCCTGCCGAGCAGGGAGCCCGATGCGGGACTCGATCCAGGGACTCCAGGATCATGACCTGAGCCGAAGGCAGTCGCTTAACCAACTGAGCCACCCAGGCGCCCTCCGGGTGCCCTCTTGTCTGCACTTTCATATCCTGAAATTTTAAGCATCCATCCTCTTTGCTTTTCCCAGCAAGTTTCTTCTCTTATCAATGATTATGGTAGAACGTATTATTTGTTTGCAATTCCTCCTTCCCACTCTTGCTCGCCAAGTAGACTAGCCCTCTCACTGACTCTGGACTGGGCCATGTAAACGAAATGACATGCACAGTTCTAAGCGGAGGCATCACCTGTGTCTGCTTCGCCTCTTGTCCTCTCTTTCTCTGCCAGAACCACATGTCTTAGATAATGGCTGTTCTTTCAGCCTGTTCCATGTGGACCCAAACCCTGGACGCCAGTCTAGGCAAGCCCAACAAAGCCCAGCCAAACCACGCAGAGCCACAGTTAGCCCAAGAGACATATGATAGAGAAGTAGAGGTTTATTGTTGTAACTGCTGCATTTTGGGATTGTTTGTTACACAGCATAACCACAATAAAAAGAGATGAATAATTATCAGGCTCTCATCTGTTTGGTTTGCAGCTTTCACTCACCTGTTGCATCTGATGGTTATGAAGCCTTCTTCAGAACTGAACTCTGACTTTTCTGGTCTCTTTGGCCTCCGCCTATAAACTACTTTTCCTCCATGGATCATATGGTTTGTGGGCACCCTACCTATAACTCTGACCCATACTAGCTGTACCCTGGTATTTGCATCCCCACTGGTGTTTACAGGCCCACAGAAGAGGAAACAGACACGAGGTGGGCAGTATTCAGAACACAAAGTTTCTTACTATGTGAAATTCAGCTATTTAGAAAGCTGTCCTCTTTATAACACAACTGAAAAGGAGTGAAATACAATTGGGAAAGTGAAAATCATAAGTGTTCCCATAGTTCATGCCCAAGAGTAGAAATGTATAACTCAGGGGGCAGTTCCTCACTCAAAAACGACATGCTTTGGGGCACCTGGGTGGCTCAGTCAGTTAAGTGTCTGCCTTCGGCTCAGGTCATGGTCCCAGGGTCCTGGGATCGAGCCCTGCATTGAGCTCCCTGCTCCGCGGGAAGCCTGCTTCTCCCTCTCCCACTCCCCCTGCTTGTGTTCCCTCTCTTGCTGTGTCTCTCTCTGTCAAATAAATTAAAATCTTTTTAAAAAATGACATGCTTTTATATTGCATGCACTTTCAACAAATACAGATACACGGTTTTTAAGAACACACCTGCCTGGAGGCGAAAGGGAGTGCTGAAGGCAGGGACACCCACGTCAGTGAGAAGGAACAGCTGCCATGTTGATGGGAAGCGAGGAGACAAAAGCCTGTGAAGGAAGGTGTGAGAAAAAACAAAAAGCCCGGTGGCAAGTATCCCTACAGACCATGGGACATCTTAGTAGTACAGTAGATCAAAGTAATTGCTGGAATTTTCTTTTAAATCTGCATTTAGCTATCTGAATAGAATTTTTTTTAAAAAAGATTTTATTTATTTATTTGAGAGAGAGAGAGAGTAAGCGGGAGGGAGAGTGAGAGAGAATCTGAAGCAGACTCCACGCTGAGCACAGAGCCCAGTTTTGGGGCTGGATCCATGACTGCGAGATCATGACCTGAGCCAAGACCAAGAGTCGGACGCTTAACCGACAGTGCCACCCAGGCGCCCCCTGAATAGAACAGTTTTATGAAAAAAAAAATTCTCACAGATACGTGAAAAGGTGTTCAACATCACTACTCATCAGGGAAATGCAAATCAAAAGCACAAGATATCACCTTACACCTGTTGGAATGGCTAGTATCAAAAAGATTAGGGATAACAAGTGTTGAGGATGTGGAGAAAAGGGAACCCTTGTGCAATGTTGTTGGGAATGTAAATTGGTTCAGCCACTATGAAAGACAGTATGGAGGTTTCTAAAAAATTAAAAATAGGGGCGCCTGGGTGGCTCAGTTATTAAGCGTCTGCCTTTGGCTCAGGTCATGGTCCCAGGGTCCTGGGATCGAGTCCCGCATCGGGCTCCCTGCTCGGCGGGAAGCCTGCTTCTCCCTCTCCTACTCCCCCTGCTTGTGTTCCCTCTCTAGCTGTGTCTCTCTGTGTCAAATAAATAAAGTCTTTAAAAAAAATTAAAAAATGGGGCGCCTGGGTGGCTCAGTCGGTTGAGCGTCTGCCTTCGGTTCGGGTCATGATCCCGGGGTCCTGGGATCGAGCCCCGCATCGGGCTTCCTGCTCCGCGGGAAGCCTGCTTCTCCCTCTCCCACTCTCCCTGCTTGTGTTCCCTCTCTCGCTGTGTCTCTCTCTGTCAAATAAATAAATAAAAATACTTAAAAAAAAATGTTTTAAAAAAAATAAAAAAAATTAAAAATAGAATTACCATATGATCCAGCAATTCCACTTCTGGGTATTTTTATGAACAAAACAAAAGCACTAACTTGAAAAGATATATGCACCCTCGTGTTCATTGCAGCTTGGTTTACAACAGCCAAGATATGGAACAGCCTAAATGTCCATCAAAGCATGAAACGGATAAAAATGTGGTATATATACAATTGAATTATTCAGCCATTAAAAAAAGGAAATCTTGCCATTTGCAGCCACATGGCTGGACCTCAAGAGTATTATGCTAAATGAAGTAAGTCAGAGAAAGACAAATACCATATGATATCACTTATATGTGAAATTAAAAAGAAACAAAAACAGGGGCATCTGGCTGGCTCAGTCAGGAGAGCATGTGACTCTTGATCTCAGGGTTATGAGTTCAGGCCCCCCATTGGTTGTAGAGATTACTTAAAATCTTTAAGGAAAAAAAGAAAAAGAAAGAGGGGCACCTTGGTGGTTCAGTCTGTTAAGCATCTGACTCTTGATTTCAGCTCAGGTCATAATCTCAGGGTGTGAGACTGAGCCCCACGGTGGGCTCTGAGCTCAGTGGGGAGTCTGCTTGAGATTCTTTCCCTCTACCCTGCTCCCCTCTGCCACTCATGCTCTCTCTCTCTCAAATAGATAAATAAAATCTTAAGAAAGAAAGAGAGAAAGAAAAGAAAGAAAGGAAGAAAGAAAGAGAAAGAGAGAAAGAAAGGAAGCTCACAGATACAGAGAACAGATTGGTGCTTGCCAGTGGTAGGGGGGTGGGGGATGGGAGAAATGGCTGAAGAGAGTAAAAGGTACAAACGTCCAATTATAAGGTAAATAAGTCATGGGGATGTGATGTACAGCATGGTAACTATAGTTAATAATACTATATTGCACATTTGAAAGTTGCTAAGAGAATAGATCTTAAAAATTCTCATCACAAGAAAAAAAATTATAACTATATGTGGTGATGGATGTTAACTACAATCATTGGGGTGATCATTTCATAATATGTACAAATAATGAATGCTTATGTTGTACATCTGAAACTAACATGTCAAATACACCTCAATTAAAAAAAGCTCTCAGTGGGGCACCTGAGTGGCTCAGTCAGTTGAGTGTCTGACTCTTTGTTTCGGCTCAGGTCATGATCCCAGGGTCCTGAGATAGAACCCCACATTGGGCTCTGTGCTCAGCACAGACTCTGCTTGTCCCTCTCCCTCTGCTCCGCAGCCCCCCACCCCACTTGCTCTCTCTCAAATAAATAAAAAAAAAATTTTTTTTAAAAAAAAAGCTCTCAAGTTAGTGGTATCTAATTGTCAATGTATAGCCAAGCTTATTTAGGAATGTTATCAGTAAAACATATCAAATGTTCAGTTGAATGCCTACTAAGTGACAAGAACTCCATGTTTCCCATCAGGGTGTAAAAGGGTGGGGGCAGGAGTGGGCTGCAGTGAACATTTGCAAACACAAAAGCAGTACTCAGTGGTTTCATGAAATATAGGAAACTTGGGCTTATTCTCGACCTTCATGAGTTTGCCTGTGTCGTTTTCTCCACTGTCCTATCTCCCCTATACCTCCAACCTGTGCTTTCTTCTTTGGCCACCTCCTTCCGGTCCTCCCAGTCTCAGCCTAGAAACCATCCTCTGGGAGGCTTTCCCTTGCCGCCTCCTCCTCCCCAATTTGGTTTTAGTCCCCTCCTGCTGCTGTCACAGCACCCTCGATCCATTCCCGGCATGCATGGCCTTAAGGACGTTATTTTGTACATGTCTGTTTCAACATAGGCACCCTCACTCCCTGGCTCAAACTCCATGAAGGCAGGTGCCTTGTCTGTGTGATGCATGACGGCTTCCTTTGTGCCTGGCACATGTATTTGTTAAGTGAATAATGCTCCCAGCAGGTAGCTATCCATAGAGGGGAATCTGCGTTACGACCATGATGACAAAATGAAAATACTCATCACGTATTATTCTGACAGGAAGAACACTGAGCTAGTTCAAATCAGAGGGTTGGCAGCTCTTAAATTGAGGTCAAGGTTTTAGGTCAAATTCTGGTTTGTGTGGCCACGGATTTCACCTTGGGCTCTCTAAAGGTGTCTTTCTCACTCACATTCCTGGTCCCAGGAGGACTATTTGTATATGTGGTGGTACTTCCCATCTAGTGTGGTGGATAGCAGGCCAGGCCCGGGGAAGAAAGACGGATGAAGACAATGCGTGCAGCCTGGCAGAAAGGGGCCTGTGTGCGTACAGGAGTCACAATAACCCCCATGGGGAATAGGAAACAAAATCGGGCCAAAAGCCTCCTAAAAAGAAGAGCTCGTGAAGAGGGATCCTCTTTCAGACCCCCAATCAAAGGACGTGTTTCTGGGCAAACAAAATGGCTTACAACCATTGCTCATTGCAGGTGAGTGGTTCCAATTTTGTATAAAAGATCAGAAAATTTGGGGCGCCTGGGTGGCTCAGTCGTTGAGCGTCTGCCTTCGGCTCAGGTCATGATCCCAGAGTCCTGGGATCGAGCCCTGCATTGGGCTCCCTGCTCCGCAGGGGGCCTGCTTCTCCCTCTCCCACTCCCCCTGCTTGTGTTCCTGCTCTCGCTATCTCTCTCTCTCTGTCAAATAAATAAATAAAAAATCTTTAAAAAAAAAAAAATCAGAAAATTTGAGAAGATGAGAGGTGTTGGGCCTAACAATTTGTTAGAATGGAAACTAGAAGCCTATCAGTCTAGGCTCTAGTCTGTTCCCCCCCCCCCCCCTAATTCCTGTGTGTACTTAACCCAAATCATAGAATCTGCCCGGGTCGCAGCGTCCTCATCTGTAAGCAAGGGAGGTGAGCAAGATGGTCTGTGCTGTTCTCTCCAGCTCTCCCTGAGGTTCTCCCCAACAATGTGTTCACCATGATGACTAAGAGTTATTAAGAAAAAAAAGTACATGTTCAGAGAAATACCTAATGAAATGGGAAAGTGTTCATGATATACTTTTAAGTGAGAAACATTTATTTATAAAATGGTATGGAGTGGTTTCCCAATACATATAACACACATACATGTGTGTGTGTGTGTGTGTGTGTGTGTATGTATTTAGAATATTTTCACACATATAGAAAAATTATCAGACTAAGACAAAGCAGATTATTAGCACTGGTGGTGCTGGAGTTACTGCTATTTCATTCTTGGTGTGTTTTTATATTTTACACAGGTTTTACATTATTACCTGGAAAAAATAATTTTTTGTGAATGTTTTCTTCTGATCATTATGTTAATACATGTACCTTCTAATAGGGCTACTGTTTTGTACCTGTATCATGGGAATGAAAATGATAGTTGACCATTAATGACTATATTGGATCTTTGCAGCTGTAAAGTGAGCTGTACTCTGTGCAAATAAAATGTGAGTCATTTCCTATTCTATTCCAGATTCCTGGAGTTCAACCACCAGTGAGAACTCAGGCAAGGCCCACCCAGCCTGGCACGCAGTGACTGCAGGGTCTCCTTCCTCCTGAGCCTAGCTCTGCAGTCCTCACTTGCACACAGCTCCCACCTCTTTCCTGCCCATTGTTTGAGCCGTGGCATTTTCTTTTAATTGAAACTCAATTAGCCAACATATTAGTTTCAGATGTAGAGTTCAGTTATTCATCAGTTGCATATAACACCCAGCGCTCATCACATCACATGCCCTCCTTAATGCTCATCCCCCAGTTACCCCATCCTCCACCCCCTCCCTTCTGCAACCCTCAGTTTGTTTCCTAGAGTTAAGAGTCTCTCGTGGTTTGTCTCCCTCTCTGATGACTTCCCATTCAGTTTTCCCTCCCTTCCCCTATGATCCTCTGAGCTGTTTCTTATATTCCACATATGAGTGAAACCGTATGATATTTGTTTTTCTCTGATTGACTTATTTTGCTCAGCATAATACCCTCCAGTTCCATCCATGTCGATGTAAATGGTAAATATTCATCCTTTCTGATGGCTGAATAATATTCCACTATATTTTGGCTCTTTCTATAGTTCGAGCCTTGGCATTTTCTACCCAGGTAAATATTTAACAGTGTAACAGTTTGATCCTATCACCAACCCGCGTCAGTCAAGCTGCTTAGGAAAAATCAAAACTTGAAGCTAAATTGGGCCAGGCCTACGGAAGTTAAGAGGAGACAGCTTTGTGATGTGAATCTAGACAAGGAGGCAGACACTCTTTTGGCTCAATAAGCTTCAAAAGTTAGGTAGAAGAATAGCTCCCACACAGAGGGATGCCTTTTTCTTTCTTTTTAAAAGACTATGATAGTGAAAGGGGAAAAAAAAAACCCATGGGAAGCTGCCTGGGGTCTGATATCCTCAGTGGAGTTCCTCCCCTGACCTACCCTTAGAACCTAAACCTCCTCCCTCTCTCTAGTCAGCACTAGAAGCTTTGATGAGGCCAGTGGTATGATACTAACAGCTGGAAGGTTTCAGAAGAGGTTAGGGGACCCCTCCCACAAGAATATATCCAAGATAACAAGGGATAGGAAGAAATTAATCATCCATTGCTGGAGCCAAGAAAAAATGAGGAAGGGGTACTGGATATTTGTTGTTCATCCCACAGTAACAATTTTATTGAAGGTAGTTTAACTTCATCTTTGTAATTCTGTCACCCTTGCCAGCATTTGGCCAGGAATGGCCTGGTTACCAAATTCTACAGATGAGACTCGAAAGAGTCTGCTGAAGGCTTTTGGGAAAACACAGGAAGAAATGGCCTCACTTCCTCAGGACATTTTTATATCTGCATGTCACCCTTGGAGCTGCCTCAGCCATCTCTACCAGTCTGAGAATTAGAACAACACTAACAGTAACAGACTAGAGAGATGGGACAAAACCAGGGCCCTAGTAGAATTGTTGAACCACTGAAACAAACAAGCCTAAAGCCTCTGGACTTCTAGTTATGGAAGATGGTACATTTCCTTATTGTTTCATCCTTAGGAGTTAGGAAAGAGAAAGAGGTCCAGAGGAGTGATTTAGGGAGGAGTGAGGGGTACGTCGACAGGGCATAGCCTTATAAGGGGTATGGTAATACCTGAGCTCATGGACGGGAAGGAGGTAAGACTTAGATAGATTGGGTCCACCCAGCCCTTTGCTCCCTGACTAAGCATAGTTTGCAAATAGAGCAAAACTAAAGGAAAGAACTTTCCTTGGGATTTCAGGTGTGTTCATCCGCTAAAAATCACACAAACTATATACACATATGTACAAAGAAGATGTAGTTAATTTTCTATAAGCCTCAACCCTCACTAGGTACTAGAGACGCTTGCTAATTAACTTGCTAATTAAAGTTTCTGTCTCTTGGGGTTTAAACAGTCTCCTTTTAGGTAAGCAATCAGATTATTCAAAGTTCAGTTTCCTAGCATGGCTGGCATAGATCGTGCATTTTGGATGACTCAGTCTCTCTGAGTAAGTTCTCAGCCTTCCAGGGTGATTCTCTGCACTCTTCTCCTTCTTAGCTAAGAGGTGTGTGAGGCAGCTTACTGGGTTCCTGCAGTGGATGTCCTCTGGAGGCTTGCTGGTTTCTGCTATAGTATGATTTGTCGATCTGCACCCTTACCTGATAATCACTGTGGCGTGGCCATCCCGTATGGCCCTCTTAAGTAATGTCCTGGTATGCATCCCTGGAGTCTGTGGTCCCAGACCCTTCACAAAGACCCCTCGCATAGGAGCTCTTCATCCTACTGGTGCCCTGGCTCCCTCGGCACTTCCCCTCCCTTCAGCAGAGCATGCGGGCATCTCTGCAGGCAAGATGGGGCCAGCGGGGAGCCCCAAGCACTGCCCCATGCTCGCCCGACCAGTCCTCTTGCTCTGCTCCATCACTCTGCTGCCATGTTGGATGGAGAGCCAAGCAGGGGGCAGGGCTCCCCAGGAAGTCAGCAGTCTCCTCTAGGCTTCTCCCTGGGAAGCAGCCCTAAGCCCCAGGACTGTAGATGCCTCAGTACCTACATGAATGTTCCCACACTCCCACTCGCTCAAGCCTTGGGGCTCCAGAAGAGAAGAAAATGTCTCTGGACTTGACTCCTTTCCCAAACCTGAAGAAGATGTTGAAAAGTTCAGGCTTATCATTTCTCTATCTTATCTCACCGGCCTTCCCCATCTAAGACTCTAAGATGGCGACCCACCAACCATTGACCTGTTAAAGAAGGACACTGTGGAATTTAGATATCCCTTCTCTATCCCCATAAAACTTTGCTTTTAAGATTTTTGAGTTTACCAGATTTCTTAAGCAAAACCCCCCAGATCTGAAATTCAAATGGCTTATTTTTTTGCAGTATTAATCTTTTCCTTGTGTGCTATAATGAGTCTCAAGGTTGCTTAAGGCAAGAGGCCACAAAGTATTGGACTTAAAAAAATGACAACAAATCAATTATATCTATTCGTCTAGATAGAATTATGTAATTATATATGTAGTATATATTATTATATAATATATAATTTATATATATATTTAATTAGGCACACTCGATAATAGGGAATGAATAGGGACACTAGGGGGCAAGGGTTCATCATACTAGCTACTTAGTAAGACAGAGTACACTGCCCATTCTCTCCCCTCCTCTGCAGTCCCATTGTCAACATAAGAAGTGCAGGTTATCTGGGCCTTTTGATCACCTATAAATCCTTTCTGAATGATTTAATAAATAAAGTTAGTCCTACAGATTTTCATTTCTCCCCACTGTTACATTAAGGAATTAAATTGAAAATGCTACAGGATAATCTTTGAATAAATACTATTTAAATGAAGGGGGGGTCTGTAACCTTGTCTAATTAAATCTCAAATCAAGCTAACAAATGTTTGTTGGGGAATTGCTATGGGATAGACCCAATATCAAAATCAGCATAGCAACAGCAAACTATGCACTAAACTTGAGATACTGTTGGCCCAAGGCAGTGTATGGTCATAAGAAATGGAAAAATCACCCACTTTTCAGGATGGAAGGCAAAATCAGCATTTGATGATGTAGGTCCATACTGATTTCTGAGTCTATCTTTTAAACCAGGGTCTTTCCCTTTGATTTTTTGATTTTTTATTTTTTAAAAGATTTTATTTATTTGACAGAGAGAGACACAGCGAGAGAGGGAACACAAGCAGGGGGAGTGGGAGAGGGAGAAGCAGGCTTCCCGCAGAGCAGGGAGCCTGATGCAGGGCTTGATCCCAGGACCCTGGGATCATGACCTGAGCTGAAGGCAGACACTTAACAACTGAGCCACCCAGGTGCCCCTCCCTTTTATTTTTTTAACTGCAACCCATAGTAAGAAATATATTTAATTTCCTGTGATGTATTCTGATGTATTCTGTTTTGTTGTAATCTATTCTTTCTTTAATATATTTATTTTATTTTTTAAGATTTATTTACTTGAGAGAGAGAGAGAGCACGAGCAGGAAGGGCAGAAGGAGAGGGAGAGAGAATCTCAAGCAGACTCCACACTGAGCACAGAGCCCGACGACATACGGCTCGATCCCATGACCCTGAGATGACAACCTGAGCTGAAACCAGGAGTCGGATGCTTAACTGACTGAGCCACCCAGGCAACCCTCTTTTATTTTTAATTTATTTTTCCTTTTTCCTTTTTTCTTTTTTTTTTTTTTTTTTTTTTTAAATTTTTATTTATTTGACAGAGAGAGACACAGCGAGAGAGGGAACACAAGCAGGGGGAGTGGGAGAGGAAGAAGCAGGCTTCCCGTTGAGCAGGGAGCCTGATGTGGGGCTCGATCCCAGGACCCTGAGATCATGACCTGAGCCGAAGGCAGACGCTTAATGACTGAGCCACCCAGGCGCCCCATCCTTTTTCCTTTTTTCAAATGCTGGTAGTGACCCATTAAATTGATGCCATGGTCCATGAGTGGACTGTAATTTAGGTAAATGCACACACTACCTTTGTTTTCAAAATTTTTAAAGATTTATTTTATTTTATTTTTAATTTTTTTAAATGTTTTATTTATTCATGAGAGTGGGAGAGAGAGGGAGAGGGAGAGGGGCAGAGCGAGAAGCAGGCCTCCTGCCCAGCAGGGAACCCGATGGGGGACTCGATCCCAGAACCCCGGGACCATGACCCAAGCTGAAGGCAGACGCCCAACCATCTGAGCCACCCAGGTGCCCCATAAAGATTTATTTATTTTAGAGAGAGAGCACATAAGCATGCACACATGAGTGGGGTGGGGGGCAGAAGGAGAGGGCCAGAATCTCAAGGAGACTCCCTGCTGAGCACAGAGCCCAAAAGACAGGGAGCTCAATCCCACCACCCTGACATCATGACCTGAGCCAAATTGAAGAGTTGGCCGCTTAACTGACTGAGCCACCCAGGCGCCCCTGCACACACTACCTTTATTATTATTTTTATTTTTATTTTTTAAAGATGTCATTTATTTATTTGACAGAGAAAGACAAAGCGAAAGAGGGAACACAAGCAGGGGGAGTGGGAGAGGGAGAAGCAAACGACGCAAGCCGAAGGCAGACGTCCAACGACTGAGCCACCCAGGCACCCCTGCACACACTACCTTTAAAAATGTTTCTCAGAATGTGATCCAAAGACCTCCCCTCTCTTCAAACCCTGTATCATAACCCACTGGGGCTCTTATTTTAAAATGCAGATTCTGAGGCCATTATTTCTTTCCTGGACTCTGAGAGCAAAGCCTTTGTCAATGACTCCCAACCATTCTCCTTCTGGCCTGGGCCTCAGATAAGGGCTGGGATGATCACAAACCATGGGCTCTGAGGAGGAAGGCTGGACCAAAGAAGGTAGCCTGAGCTTAGTGCTGAAGAAGACTTAACAGGCACAGCCCCTAGGAGCTTGGGAGAAGCTGCAGGACAAAAGGCCAGAGATCAGAAGGTAAAAAGAGCAGAAATGTACTGAGGAAAAGCAGAACAAGGGGCAGGGCTGAGCCTCACTGGATTTGCAGGTGCAGACAGAGTACTAAACAAGGTCCACTTAGGGCTCCTCTCCGGGGATGCTCAAGATCACAGACTCTGAGAGTAGGGCCTGGGATTCCAACTGAAATAAGCTCATCAGGAGGGTTTTATGCAAATACAGTTGTAGAGACATTGCCAGGCATAAATCATGTCATTCACTCCCCAAGAAGAAGATTAAAATTTGCAGCTGCAGGCATGGAATAAATGTTTAACATGCAGCCATCCACCAAAGTGAGGTTTAGTTACCTCACTGTCATTACAAGGCACACTGGCTTCTTTCAGTGGAGACTTCCTTCTATTTCCTGCCATCGTTCCAACAAAATATTTGATTTTCTGCGGGAACCCCAGTAATTGGTTATAGTTGTTAAGGGAAATTTAGGTCCACTTCTCACTACCAGGTGAGACCCAGGGCAGGCGTCCGCCCAAGGATATATGAGGGCAAACGTATTAACCAGACTGAAATAGGATTTTTGAATGGGATGACTTTAAGGGTAGGTTGTTCTCAGCTAAGATGTGGGGGGAAAAAAAAAAGTCATCATCTTAAAAACCAAATCCAGAAAGCTACTATATTAATTTTTAATGAAGAAAATGTAAGTATCAGGAAGATGGATGCTCATGTTTGGTGAGTGCACCCTCTCTCTATAGGCAGTTTCCCTGGGATACTGAATTATTATCAGAATAATGCTTGGTAATCATGCCATTACAGCAAGTGGAACTAATCCGGGAACCTAATGCCCACTGATGCTGATGGATTCATCTCAGCCTCTGTCTAGGGACACAGCTGCCCCCCCAGCTCAGCAGGTCCCACTCCTGGGGGAAGGGGGCACCTTCTATGCTGCACATTTTAGAGACACACTGCTGATGTAAGAATCTCTGGATCTAACTTTTCTTTCTCATTTATATAAAACAAAGTTTCAACCTCTTTCCTTCTATTTGTTTATTTTTTTTTTTTTAAGATTTTATTTATTTGACAGAGAGAGACACAGCAAGAGAGGGAACACGAGCAGGGGGAGTGGGAGAGGGAGAAGCAGGCTTCCCGCGGAGCGGGGAGCCTGATATGGGGCTTGATCCCAGGACCCTGGGACCATGATCTGAGCCGAAGGCAGACGCCCAACGACTGAGCCACTCGGGCGCCCCTCCTTCTATTTGTTTAATACAGAAAACTCATACAAGCGAAAGACATAAAATTAAAAATACTGTCATAGAGACAACTACCATCCTGGTGATTCTTCCAGACTCTTCTTCAATTGTCCTGACCTTTTCTGAGCACAGCAGCCCTCCTCCCCTCATCCTCAACCAGGGGTAGGGCCCAGCTCTGGGCGAGGAACTGGGCCAGGGGTGAGAGGGAAAGCAGAGTACAGAGTTCAGCACTTTCTCGGGAGGGAGTGTAGATGCGCTCAATAGGACAAAGCGGTTTGAGCAGCCTGAAGGTGCGTGCCACAAGAACGCAGAAGTAAACACTCGGCAAGTTTGCTTAGCCCATGTTCTCTTACAAAGGCAATTTTGTCAGGAACTGCCCGCCCCCTGCTCAGGGAAGCCGAACTGGTCAGTTGAGAGCAAGGTGATAATTACTGCTGGTGTTTATGGACCATTTACCGATATCAATCACTGTTTGAATATTTGAGGGCCTACATTGTTTCAAGCACTTTCCTACACACTGGAGACATAGAGGCAAACAAACAAAATACCTGCTCTTATGAAACTTCCATTCTCATGTGGAGACAAACAATTTTTTTAAACAAAATAAATAGCATATAAATGGTGATCCATTCTGTGGAGAGTAACAAAGTAGGAAAGGGGGCCAGATTGGAGGAGAGTAGGATTTTAAATACAATGGCCAGGAAGGTCTCTTGGCTGAAGGTGACATTTGAATAAGCACCACAGGAGGGTCAGAGAGTGAGCCCTGTGGATATATCTGGGTGGAGGGAGCATTCTGGGCAAAGGAAATAGCAAGTACCAAGGCCCTGAGCAGCCACAATGGCTGGATTGGTGTGTGGAAGGAGGAGGAGGGCTGGAGATGAGGTTGGAGGATAATGGGTGGAGGGAAGGGCCAGTTTGTGTTGGACCCTTTTTTATAGGCCACTGTAATGACTTTAGTTTTTACTCTGTGGTGAAATGGGAAGCCTCTGGGTATGGGAAGTAAAAGAGTGACACATTATGATTTCCTTTCAAGAAGATGCCTCTGGCTTAGACCACTGGGGGGCCCGGGGAGATGGGAACCTAATGCCAGGCTCTAGGTTAGAGGCAATGGCGGCTCAGACCGAGGCAGTAGTAACAGAAATTGTGAAACATGGTCGGCAAGTTTGGGCTGCATTTTAAAAGCAGAGCTGTCAGGATATGCTGACAGATTGGAAGTGGGGTTCAAAGAGAGGAGTTAAGGCTGTTAAGGCAAGCAGAAGGATAAAACTGCCCTTTCCTGTGATGAGGAAGACTGGGAGAAGCAGGTAATGGAGGAAGATTGGGTGTTCACTTTGGATATATTAAGTCTGAGGTGCCTATTGGCTATGGAAGTGGAGAGAACAGTCCTGCCGACATACTTGTGACAAGGGCGAGCATGTAAGATGGAAGGGGCTCACCTAGAGAAAAGGAGGGAGAGTAGGAAAAAGGCTGAAGCTCTACCCCTGGGTCACTTCGCTACTTAGAGATCTGGGAGAGAACGGAAAGCCTGCATTTGAAACTGAGCATGAGAACTCATCGAGGCAGAGCGAACCCAGGAGTGGGACGCCAAGGTGAAGGAGGAGGGGGTGCTCAACTGTGCCAGATACTGTACGTAGGCCACAGGAGAGGGTTTGGCACTGGGAAAATTGTGGACAGCAGCTTTGGTGGAGAGCTGGGGGGACGGAAGTTTGATGGGAACGGTTTCAAGATAGTAAGGGAGACGGTTGCCTGGGTGGCTCAGTGGTTAAGTGTCTGCCTTCGGCTCAGGTTATGATCCCAGGGTCCTGCTCGGCGGGGAGCCTTTTTCTCTTTCTCCCTCTGCCTGCTGTTCCCCCTGCTTGTGCTCTCTCTCTTTTTCTCTGTCAAATAAATAAATAAAATCTTAAAAAAAAAAAAAGATAGTAAGGGAGAAGAGGAACTGAAAACACAATAGACCATTATTTTTGCCGTTTTGCTCTAAAGGGAAAGAGACGAATGTGGTAGTAGCAGAGATGGATGTGGAGTCAAGAGAGGGCATTTTTATTTTTTCACGGTAGGAGTAATTACAGTTTGTATGCTGATGGGCATGACGCACTAGAGAAATGATGATCCCGGAAAGGATGAGGAACAATGCCGGTGTGGTATCCTCGTGCAGAAGAGAGGGGAGGGGACAGACAGACATCTGTGGGACCAGGAGGGGAGGCACCGATGTTGGTTACTGAGTTGAAGTGGTGGTAGGAGTGTATGGATATTCTCTCCTGATTGTTTTTGGATTCACAGTGAACGATGACGCAAGTCATTAGCTGAGAGTGACGATGGCAGGAGGTGTGGGAGGTCTATAGAAAGGGAACACGCTGAGGAGAGAGGAAGAATGGATGGATCGAAGCAGTGCAACCCTGCTCTAAGTGCTTGCATTAATTCATTAATCCTTACCCTGGCCCTCTGCAGTGGCACCAGTCTCCTCACCTACAAATAAGGTAAGAGTCTGATGAAATAGGTATGCCCAGCAAAGCCAGACCTCATGACGGGTAGGCCTCACGAGCTGAGAGCAAAAGCAAGGAGTATGTGGCTGAGAGAGTCACCTCAGACTCCAAAGACCTTCAAGGGTTGATTTTTGTGTACCCTTATGGTTCGCCTTAGTCTTCCTAACTCCGTATCGGAGCCTTCATTCCATGTAATAAAAAGAGTCTAAATTAACAGTGGTATAATTAAAAGCTAACCCAGCCCTCTCTCTGCTGGTCAGATGGTATGGCAGCAGGTAGGAGTTCCATCTACAACCAACAAACAGGCCAATTCTGGGCCCTCCTGCCTCTCGGATTGAATCTAGTTAGACTTCCCACAAGCTAGCACACTTCTGGTTCTAGCTCAAGAAATGTTTTATTAATTGGCATCACTGCCCAAAAGCATTGCATAAGAATGACAAACATGGTTGTACAGAGTGGGATCTTTTTTTTTTTAATATTTTTATTCTTATATTATCCCCATACATTGCATCATTAGTTTTAGATGTAGTGTTCCATGATTCATTGTTTGTGCATAACACCCAGTGCTCCATGCAGAATGTGCCCTCCGCAATACCCACCACCAGGCTAACCCATCCTCCCACCCCCCTCCCCTCTAGAACCCTCAGTTTGTTTTTCAGAGTCCATCGTCCCTCATGGTTCGTCTATGAGAGTGGGATCTTTTTTAAAAAAAAATGAAAGACGCTATTTATTTTTTAATATTTTATTTATTTATTTGACAGAGAGGGCAAGAGAACACAAGCTAGGGGAGTGGCAGGCAGAGGGAGAGAGAGAAGCAGACTCCCCGGGGCTCAATCCAGGACCCTGGAATCATAACCTAAGCCGAATGCAGACACTTAACCAACTGAGCCACCCAGGTGCCCTGAAAGAGGCTATTTTAATCAAGGTGAAGAGAACTGGGATATTTAGCATTTTAGTCCTTTAAGGTGATCGTGTTCACATGAACCACTACTCTGATTCTAATTTGAGGAGAGGTTTCTGTGTACAACTCAATTTACCAATTAATAAAAGTATTTTCTTTTCTGTCCCTATTCATTACTTTTCCTGGATCCCAGAGTTAGAATTTTACCTTGATGTGTCAATACAAATGGTGACAGCTCCTAACTGTGGATATTCAGTCTAGTTCCAAATACTTTAGTCAAAAATATGTGTAAACCACACATAACTGCCAAGCATTAATTAAAATAATTTTTCTACCATCTTCCCCATTTCAAGTAGTAATTATGACTTTGGCATATGTCTTTGTCAGAAAAGGAAGTATCTACTTTTTTGTTTTTGGAAGGATACATGAGGAAAGATAGTTCACAGTTTATTTATTTTTAATTTTTTAAAAAAGATTTTATTTATTTGACAGAGCACACGCAGGGGAGTGGGAGAGGGAGAAGCAGGCTCCCCACTGAGCAGGAAGCCTGATGCGGGGCTCGATCCCAGGACCCTGGGATCGTGACCTGAGCCAAAGGCAGCTGCTTAATAACTGAGCCACCCAGGCACCCCAGTACTTCACAGTTTAAAGCAGCCTAACTAAAATCTGACACTAAGAACCCCCATTCAGATTCTAGTTTTGAGACGTCGACCCAAATCAATCTGAATGTGGTTTGAAAAAGTTTTTTTATGGCTCACTTTGGTCTAGATATACAGAATTATAATTCTTATAAATAAGGTGTGCCAACTTGACCTGATGTATCTCTGGGGAAGAATGCTCTTTTGCATGAAACTGAAAATCCATGTCCTTTCTCTTCATTACCATCTATTTTCTGGATTTCAAGCTAAATTGGAAGTAAGGAAATAGTATTTCAGGATTTTGCTGACACCATTTAGATCCATCTCTCCTAAAGAACATTTTTAAAAAAACTTATAGACACCCCAGTCACTATTAAGGAAAGAAAACAGCACTCCCATTAATTGTTTGGTTCACATACTGATGGGAAGACACAAGCAAAATAAAAGGCAAAAGGCCCCCCAAAAGAACCCCCACTTTCATTTAATAGAAGCCTTTTTTTTTTTAAGATTTTATTTATTTGACAGAGAGAGACACAGCGAGAGAGGGGACACAAGCAGTAGGAGTGGGAGAGGGAGAAGCAGGCTTCCCACGGAGCAGGGAGCCCGATGCGGGGCTCAATCCCAGGACCTGGAATCATGACCTGAGCTGAAGGCAGATGCTTAACGACTGAGCCACCCAGGCGCCCCGATAGAAGCCATTTTTGTACCAGTAGTTTTACTTATGACATTTATCATCAACAGCAATATAGATTTTGTACCCACCATTAAAAAATTCAAATATTTTGCCTTTGGGATTTAACTTGGGAAAAGAGCTATGGCCACCCTTTTCCACTTATTCATACAACCAATATTTATTGAATGCCTACTATATGCCAGTCACTATACCAGTAACTGAGAATATGAAATTAGGGAGGATGCATGCCTGGAAGGTATAGAGCACACTCAGAAATAGGACTTGTTAAGAAAAAATTCTGTAAGAAAAGATGTTTACCTGGTGGACTCATCCTGAGTACCAGAATATTGATTACCTTTGCAATTTTAAATAGGGTGAATTGACTCAGATAGCTATCTATGATAATACTTGAGAGATTATTTTCATTTTAGAGAGAGTGGGGGAAGGAGTAGAGGGAAAGGGAGAGAAAGAATCTTAAATTAAGCAGGCTCTACACCCAACACAGAGCACGATGAGGGGCTCGATCTCACAACCCTGAGATCATGACCTGAGCCAAAATCCAGAATCAGATGCTTACTGACTGAGCCACCCAGGTGTCCCTATTTCTACTTTCTGTAAAATTATTTTTGTAAAAATAAGTATTGAGACTGCCTGAACTCACACTGATGAACAAGAAAATAGTTTACCATTTGGTTAAGTATGGCTTAATAGTTGATCAGTAAAGAGACAGATAATGTTAAAATGCTGTATCATGTTTAGGGATTAATTTTCAATCCATCCTCACTACAAATTCGTAAATTATTTCTCTTTAGCTCTGGAGTCTTTTTTTTTTTCCTCACTCAGATTCTAGTGAGAGCTATTCTTACTCCATGCTAGACTGGCCTTCACCGGCTACTTCCTTGTATCAAGGCACTTGCTGCCAGTTTCAGAGATTCTGTCTTTTGATTTGCAAATGTATAGGTCAGATGTTATGTAACAGGGTCCCCAACAATTTTATTTCTTAGATTTGCTTTGTTAAATAAGTTTAGCAAAATGCTTGCCAATATATACTCATTAACTAGGAATAGTTTCTCAATTTGCATATTGCTGATGCTTTCTGTCTCTATTCTGAATGTTCCTGAAGCCTCTATAGGAAAAATAACATATGGGCTGCATTTGAATTGGAAAAGAATTCTCCCATTGCACAGAAATTAAAGTTGCAACAATTCTTTCATCTCTTAATCTTTAGACACCCTTCTTTTTAGGCACTGTCAAAATTCTAGGAGCTCATGTACATTTATAAGGAGGTATATACAAAATGCTGTGGGATTAAAGATGGGGTAATTGATTGCTCTAGGGGTTGGAGGTTCATGGAAAGCTTCACAGAGGAGCTAAACCTTGAGATAAGACTAGATGTTTGCCAGACAGAGAAGCGTAGAAGGACTTTCAGATAGAGAGGGAAGACATTGGCGGGGGGGGGGGGGGGGGGTTTTTCATTTTGTTAAACTCAGTAATTATTAAGAAATCATAATGTAGTTTACCCTGCTTCTATTACCAAAGATAAAGGTCAACCGTGGAAAATAATGGAAGACTGCACTTCAACTTTATGCATCCATTTCCTCCCATAAAGACTGGCTTTCCTGAAAAACTATTAAACTCCTTTTCACATCAAAATATACCTATCCTGACATCATCCTTCACCCAGGATAACTGTTATAGCTTTCCAAGGTAACAATTCTTTATTTCAAAAAGTCTAAGATAAAACTTTAAAAACTGATCATAAGTGATATAATATTCTCTCCAGAAATAATAATATTTTAATAGATTGATCCTAAATGTAAAAAGGCTTACTGAAAATTAATGAATCTTTATTTGTGGAATTTTAGTCATTTTGGTAGATTGGTGGGGATATATTTTAGCACAGTAATGTCTATTATAATATAATGGACAAAATTGTATGAGGTATTTTTCCTCCTTTGAGTAATCAGACATTAATGCTGTCTCTTGGCCATGGTAATCTTTGTTCCATTCACCCTTTATAATCAAGATTATATCTTTCCCAATCCATGATGAACTGATTTCACTGGAAGCTGGAATATCTTTTTGAGTCTTAATTTGTTTTAAACCTAGGAAGAGGAAAAGCAATTTTAGAAAAAGTGCAGAGAAGCATTTTTACTCACTCGACTGAATAAGATTACGTTAAAAGAGTGTTTTTCTATTGTAATGAGGCTTAAAAAATGGTAATTTACCTAACTTTTTTCATTTCTATAAAAATCCTTTCATCACTGTTCTGGTTTCCCCCCTAGTAAATGAAAATGTAATGGAAATACATTAATTAAATTTTCTAATAAGATTCCATAGCTTTTGGCCCTAAACTCTAGGGAAACCCTAAGACCCTAATTACAGCTTATTAATTGCAATTAAGTCTTCCGACTACACCCTAAATGTACTTGAGAAAAGGAAAAAGAGCTGCTAACAAATTTTAGAAAAGATTGAAGGCTCTTTCTATGGCTGTCAAGGGACTGCTATAGACCAATGGGAGAAAATCCTAACCTGCCTTTGGTAAGTCTTTATCATATAGTAGCTCTTATTTTCCTGAGATAGACTCAGGATCTGGTTTCTTGGTGCAGTGACTCTTGTGGAGTTGGGCTGGTCTTAAACACAATGGCTATGACTGCCTTGGTTGACTTTGGGTCTATGCTGTTGAAGCTCCTGCGGTCCGTTTCACTTTTCAAAGGTCCAGGTTTCAATGACCTGGAGTTAAGCCCTCATGGTGAGGCAGGGAGTGGCCAGAAGACTGTTACTGTAAAGCAGAGAAGCAGGACAAAGATGGGATATGGTCTTTACTGGGAAGGACTAGGATAGAGTGCAGGAGGTTGAAGGGATGATCCAGCAAAATTTTCAGAGCCATGCTTGGAGCCTTCAGTAAACTTTTTTAAAGCTGGAACCTTTCAGGTGTTACTGCTCCTTCTTGCTTATGAGGTCCATCCATAAGAGATTTCCATTTAACTTCTTCTGATTGGGTCCTTTCAATTGTAGTATCCATGAACTAGAACACTGTTTTTGTTTTGTATCTAAAAGGATTCTGAGCTCCTCACTCCTGGTTTCTTGCTTCTTTCTCATGTGACAACTGACAGACAGTATTCTGATTATCAACAGCTATGTAACCACAAACTACATCCCAAACTTAGATGGTTCAAACAGTTACAATACATATATTTTTTTTCACACAAATCTTCAACTTGGGCAGGGCCCAGTGGGAGCAGTTATTCTGTTTTCTATAGTGCTAACTGGGGCTGTTCCACTGGGGGCCAGAGGACTTACCTTCAAGATTTCTTGCTCACATAGCTGGAAAGTTGGTAATGGCTGTTGCCAAGGAGCTCAGTCAGGCATAGGGGCCCAATGTTTTGATTCTTTTCCATGGGCTGCTTGGGCTTCCATTCCAAGGAACCAGGCAGAAACTGTGTGGCCTTTCTAACCTAGCCTGGGAAGCCACTCAGTATCACTTTCACTGCATTTATGGAAAGAGTCACAAGTTCAGCCAAATTCAAGGAAGCAGAGACTTGGACTCCTCACTCGATAAAGAGGTGGCCAGATCCTAGAAAGAGCTATTATCATCTTTGGAAAATGTAATTTGCCCCTGAGAGGCACCTTGTTCATAAGGTACTTGACATCCTGGGTTCTCTCTATCCAAGTTGTACCAGCCTTCAGCCTCCTGATTATTTCATGGAACCTTTTGAATATACTTCAGCCCCAACCAAACCATTCTGTATGTACCAACTACCTAATAAAAATGTAATGTCTGAAGTACTCTTTTAAAATAAATTTTAAATTAGCTTGTAGACAAATAGTTTACTTATCTTTATAATTAAGCATTATGGGAATAATTTCACAGGTCCCTTGAGCACTAAGATTCTCTCTCTGTATCTTTCTTAGCCTTAAGAAGATTATATACAGAGTATATATTATGTACTATGAGGAATATTCTATGCAACAACTGGCTTATACTTTTCACAATGTTGATGTCATGAAAGACAAAAAAAGGCAGAATTGTTTCATGTAAAAGAGGTCTATGACAATTAAATGCACTGGGTTATCCTGGATGGGATCCTGGATCTAGGAAAAATGCTATAGAGAACACTGTTGGCACATTGGCAAAATTCAAATACTATAGAAACAATAGGCATTATGCAAATATGTGTTGAATTTAAATGAGTTGAATTTTAATATCTTTGAATTCCAATACTTAGAGTGGCCTGATAGACATTATGGCAATCATAAAATTCAACACTTGTTTTTATCCTAAATAAATAAATCCCCACCAACCAACAGTAAGGCATGGTCAGGTTAGGCAAATAAATGGAAAATGTTTAACCAAATATCCTCCCTAAAATAGTGAGGACCTTTTAGTGATCCCAGCAACAACCACGGGCATAGTTTCCCTGCCTTCATCTGACTGCCTTTCCAACCAGGAGAGCCTCCCACCCATGCCCACGGTATAGAAATGCACATCCTTGCTGACCCCTTTTGGATTCAGGCCTTTGCCCAAGACTTTGCCCAAGTCTTGTAAGTTCCACTGCAATCCACTCCTTCATCTGCCTAGGTCTAAAGTTGGACAAGCCTCTCCCTCCTAACTGAAGTCCCCCCTTCACTCTAGACTCCCCATTGTGGGGTAACCGTGAGTCCTACATCCTCATTGTCCCCTTTCTTCTCAGTACCAGCATCAGATTCAGAGAAGATTTCTTTTTTTTTCTTTTTAAAGATTTTATCTATCCATTTGAGAGAGAGAGACAGAGCACAAGCAGGGGGAGAGGCAGAAGGAGAGGGAGAAGCAGATTCCCGGCTGAGCTGGGAGCTGGACATGGGGCTCAATCCCAGGACCTGGAGATCATGACCTGAGCCAAAGGCAGACGCTTAACCATCTGAGCCACCCAGGCACCCCAGAGAAGAAGATTTCAAACAGCACCCCCTTCATCTACCCAATAGCAATTCCAATCTCATTCTGTTGTAAATATTAAAAATTTTAAATATGATGGGCATCCTCCTTATTTCATGACAAGCAACACCTGCCACTCACTATCTGCCTTTCTGTCCTCAACAAAGTTCTTGCTCACCTCTGGCTCCCTCCCTGGCTGAACTGACTCACCTGTTCTGCTGTTCTGCTGCCTCCCAGCCTCCTTCCCTCTGCCCACCCCCCCCCCCCCCTTTCTTCTTCTCCCCCCTTCCCCTTCCCGCCGTTTGTTAAGAAGTTCAGTTTGGTTTCTCCAACCCCCTCCCCCCTACTTTTCTGATGTTTCCCCCCTCCATTTCTGATTCTGCTCTGGCCCCTGCAAGGACAGGGGCTGTTATGGGAAAGAAAATGGAAGGTGAGGAAGAGCAAGGAAAATAATTAGCAAATTCAAATTCAAGAGTCACTGTTTTGAATGGGAGGAGAGAAAGAGGCTGGATGTACTTATATGTTAATTTTTTTTCACTCCCATCAAAATTGGTAGTTGTAAAACACCACATAAAAGGCAGGAGTGAATGTTTTCACTATAATCAAAATGCAAAAAAGATTATATTTCCTTTTCTTTATCAAGTCAAATCTGTTTCTGAGCTCACCTCTTCAAGAGCAATGAGATGCCCAGTATCAATTCATTTCTGTGGCTTTCTCCCCTTGCCATCCACTCCTCCTTGTATTATACCAGGATCTTGAGTTTCTGTCATCCAGAAAAAAGCAGAAAAGTGTTCACCATTGGTCCTTACCCTACTGACATTCTCTCTGTCTAGGCTGCTGTGAGGCCTGAGGAGCAGCCATGGGGTTTCCACTGGCCAGGCCTACTAAACCCAGCCCCTCCCTGCTGGATCCCTGCGGCTGGCCCCAAGGGCCTTCACTGCTGCTTCCTGGACCACATGAGTTAGTGCCCCACCTCCGCAGGCATTACCTTGGCCTCTGCCAAGCCCAGTCTTATATCTGGAAAACTAGAGGCAAAAGGACCATATTTTCATGCCACTCACAGAATCCACAGTCAGGTGTTGCACACGCCTTTAGAGCTGGATGAATTTAATGAACAACCTGAGTGTAAACCAATAGGGACTGATGAGGACAGTGCTGAACTGAAGAGTGAATATTCTGTCTAAATATGGATCCAGTGCTATCATATTTGATCTTTCAAGAGGAACTGAAATTCAAGATTTTCACACAAAATCTGTTTTAAAGTTGCTGGCAACTAACTAAAAAATTATAAATACATGTAGGTCAAACCTAACATGTCCATGGCCAATATGAGTCCCCTCACTGGCAGTGTGCAAATTCTAAGCCTCAGAACCAAGTCCCCCTCACTGCAAACAGGCCCCTTCCTACTTCTGCTTAAAGTCATGCTTGCCATTACTTTCCCATTGTGGCAAATCCAGAGTGATTGTTTTAACAGGCCTGCACGAGATTCGGCCTAAGGTAAAATGTCTATGTGGGGATTGCCTTTTGTGGAAGGGCTTTTCCTCTTTCTTTCAGTCGTGAACTGTGGACTCTACATCCTGTACATCCTTTGGAGGTATAGGGACCTCAGACATCAAGAACCCAAATCAGGCTGCCTTTCTCTGTATGCTTGATTGTGAAGAAGAGCAGAAGCATAGGGTGAAAACACATGTGTAGCGTTTAAGGAATAATAGTCAACACTCATGTACCCATGCCAGAAAGCAAAATATACTCCAAAAGCCTCCTGTACCCAATCCTGATCTCTTCCCCTCTCTCCTCCAGAATATTAAACACTATTGGGAATTTTGTGAAAATTATTCCCTTGCTTCTCTTACCAGCTTGATTCTCTACATATGTACTCTAAAACATATTGTTTAGTTTAATCTACTTTGAACTTGATATATCTCAACTTAGAATGCATACATTCCGCCTCTTTTGGTCAATAGTATGTTTGGGGAATCTAACCATGTTATTGAGTATAATTGTAAGTTATTTCTTCTGCTGTATATCCCAACTTATTTCTCTACTCTACTGTTGATGGACAGACAGATTTGGGTTGCTATTATTAACAGTGCTGTGTAAAAATTATTGTACGATCTCTCCTTGGGTATATGCACAAGAGATTTTTTTTAGAGTATGTTGTATAGTGAGATTGCTGGCTAGTAGGATAGGTGCATGGTCTGTTTTGCCATTTATAGTTTTCCAAAAGTGCTTTGGCCAAAGTGGATGTTTGTTCTAAACTGTTTTCCATGGTTATTGTGCCCATTTACATCCCACTGACAGCATAGGAGATTATTGCTTACACAGAAATTACTGTGCTGTTAAAAAAAAGTCTGGTTTCGGGTGCCTGGGTGGCTCAGTTGGTTAAGCGACTGCCTTCGGCTCAGGTCATGATCCTGGAGTCCCGGGATCGAGTCCCGCATCGGGCTCCCTGCTCGGCAGGGAGTCTGCTTCTCCCTCTGACCCTCCTCCCTCTCATGCTCTCTGTCTCTCATTCTCTCTGTCTCAAATAAATAAATAAAATCTTTAAAAAAAAAAGTCTGGTTGCTACACATAAAATATTAGGCCATACCAAAAATTATCTAACTGAATTTTTCATTTTTTCAATGAATCCACCTAATAGGAAAGGCAGGACACCAGCAAAATTTTCAACACACTCTATTATAGGTTGCATTACAGAGTAGGAGCAAGATTTTAGAGTTTTCAAGAATCTACTGTTGGCATTATTTTTATCTTAAATGACCCAGTGTTCTAAAAATAATCCAGGAATTCTTAGTAGGTAGATCCCTCCCAGATATTAAGAATATCATAAGAAAAGTTTTTTATCATGATGGGTTGGATGGGATATTTTTTCTTTTTTGGTGATGATCCCATTCATTATATTTCCATCCTGGTATTATAAACTTTGATGACCAACTGTACAGTTCCACTGTTACCTTCTAAACAACTCCCTCTTATGATATAGGAAATTTTTATTTTATTCTATTAGTTTTGATTTGCAACTTAGTCTTCATGTTATGAAAAGTTATACAAAATGCATAATAAGTGCATCTCTTCTAAATCTCAAAAGATTAAATTTTTAAAATATTTGTATGGAAAGCAAGGAATATAAGGTCTTCAAAACACATATTAAATCAAATTTTTTATCTTCTTCCAGGTATACAATCCACTGACTGAAAAGTAATTCTCCTTCATCAGAAAACAGAGTTAATTCCTGACACTGCAACAATTTGTCTTGCCATGATGTGATATTTGTAGAGAACTAAAATAGCATAATGACACAAACCCTTTGACTTGTGGGATTTCTAACAAAAAGGTGAAAACTGAATTCTGCAGCCATGCAAATCAGCACAGGCCTCATCTGTAGCCTCAGGTACTGGAACAAAACAGGAGCTATTCTCAATAAAACTAAGCTGTTGAGAATAAAAATCAGAACTCAAAACAGTAAATAGGAGCCATCAAATCTTTGTTTTCCTAAGCTGCTGAAGCTTAGAGCTCCCCAGGGAGTCAGCAGAAGTGCTAGGTGTTGGGAGGGCCATAGGAAATCCAACTAGTCATTGTTTTTAGACTAATTTTTTTAAAGAGAGGTGTCAAAAAGTCTTTGTCATCTTGATACACATGATATCATTCTTTTTCTCTTTATTTGAGAGAGAGAGAGAATTGGCAGGGGCAGAGCACAAGCAGGGCGAGCAGCAGAGGGAGAGGGAGAAGCAGACTCCCGGCTGAGCAGAGAGCCTGACGTAGGGCTCAATCCCAGGACCCTGGGATCATGACCTGAGCTGAAGGCATATGCTTAACTGACTGAGCCACCCAGGTGCCCCGATATCATTCTTTCTATTTGCTAGGATGATATGCATAGAACTAGATGAAGAAAGAATTTCGGTATGTATTCACAGTGAGTGCTTCCATGCACAGGTTACACACTGTATGGAGATAAACCAAGGAACAAGAACACATGGTCCCTAGTCTTAAAAGTTTGTATTTAGGGGTGGGGGAGAAAAAAAAAGTTTATATCTACGGGACCCACACTTTCAAAGTATCTTATATGCCATAGAACGATCCAAATACACTTTACTAATTAGAAACCTGAAGTCAAAGGGTTGAAGAACTTGTCCAAGACCTCATATCTGGGAACTGGTGGAGCAGGTATTCAAAGTCAGTGTGGTCTGATTCCATAGCCAATGTTGTTACCTATGACACCCAAACACACCACCCCTCTCAGATCTTTATCTATTTGCTGTCATTTATAACTCTATGTCCATGTTTACTTACCTATAGCTGTATCACCTGGAACCATCTATTTAATACAAAATAGTGGAAAATAAGTGAAAAATCAGAATCACATGAAAAATGAATAGGAGAATAGGACTAAGGGAAAGATACACAGGCCACAATGTCCAGTACAGTCACGAAAATTGGGGGCTTCAAATGTGGTGTTTTTGCTTCTTAGTGTCAAAACAAAAAGGAAAACATGGTCATTTCCAAAGTCACATTGTCTACTTGGGGCAATAAGCTAAGAAGGGTTCATTTTGGGAGAGTTCATGGAGAGGGTGATTTTGTGCAGTGTCTTTACAGAAAAGAGAGAGGCAGTTTGGTGTAGAGAATTTGTTCTTCATCAGTGATTCTCAAGCAGAGGTACCTACTGCTCTGGGACATTGGGCAGAAGCTTTCAGATTGCATCCCTGATGACCACGGACCAGCCTCACGGGGGTCAGGGTCATCTGTCGAGAATTCTGCTACTGTGTGCTGTGCTGCTAATGACAGTGTGCTAATCGGGGTGTACAGGTGAGAGCCCCTCAGGTGTAAGAAGGAAAGGGAGGAGAACACCTGTTCTAGATAAAGGGAGGGGAAGGAGTCATTTATTCATTCACTTCTTCTAAAAACATTCAGCATAACACCATGTGTGAAGGTAATATAAGACAGAAAAATGGAGTATGTGTTGTGTTGGAGAACGGAGGGGAATTACGTGCTTCTGTGTGCCACACACGCTGTTAAGAGCTTTACATATATTATTTCATTTCATCTCCACCACAACTGCGTGAAGTAGGAATAATGCCCATCTCACAGGTCAGAAGACTTGAGCTCAGAGAGCTCAAGTAACTTGCCCAAGGTAACACACCTCTGAAATGCCAGGATGGAATGACATTCAGGTGCTCTCTGTCCCTACCCAGCCTATTTGCACTCTCCATTTTCGAAGCCACCCCCTTCTTCAACAACTCCAGGGGGTACCATTCCCACTGGATTCTATGTACAAGGCTCTCCTGGAGCTCAACTAGGGAGGGAAATCAAAACGGCTTCAATTAAAGCACACTCTCTCAAGGGGTTTTTAGCCTAACTGTGGAATAAAGACCAGTGTGTACACATTCCTAAAAACAATACAAAATACCAAAAGAGGAGAACAGAGGTTGGAGGGATTCGTTCTGCTGGGCTTGGAGGCAAGGTATCTGGGAAGGTGTGGAAGTAGCAGCATTTGAATTGAGCTGAGAAGGATGGATACAATTAAATGACAGATTTTATTGTGTGGGAGAGATATTTTCTTGGAAAGGCAGTGGTATGTTCTGGAAGGCCTTTCCAGGGACTTGAGATTAGCACAGTTCTGCTGGGAAAGGTTACACTGACATCATGGAAGAGTGAGTGGAGCGTAAGGGACAGCAAGGGACAGATCTGAAATCCAAGTACACACCTTCACTGATCTCTCTCCAGTTCTGCATACTGCCTCATCTTCTCAATCAGAGAATCCAGAACTGCCTAGCAGAGTGACACTGGCGTGTGAAATCCCATCTAGTGCTCCAGTAACTTAAGACCTCAGAAAATGAGGAGGAATTTTGAAGGAGGAGGCAGTGGAATCAGGTTTCGGGACCTAACACTCCTCTTTCCTCCTTCCTGTTCCACCTCCATACACTCCGTCTTTGAAACATCAGACCTTTCTTTCCCCATGTGTTGGCAGTGCCAGTTCAGGGAAAATAAAGGAGTTTCTTTTGTAGCTCCAAGAATCCAAGTTGGTGAGAAGGAGGGCTTGCTTGGCCCATAGAGAAGACATCTCTGATTCCTCTGGGCCTGCTCTCAGACCTTCCTATCCCATGCCCCATAGCTCTCGGATGCCTTCAAGAGAAATGCATAATTTGGATTTGGGTGCAGCAGGCTGCACACGTATCACAAGGAGTCGAAGAAGGAAGAGAGAGTGATCTCAACTGCCACTAGGCCTAGGGGCTTGGAGACATGAAGAAACGTGTTCTGTAGAGCTGACTGCCATCTCAGAAGGGACTGACCCTGTGTCCAGAAATGTGTTCCATACACCTTACTGCTGTGTAGGAAGAGACTTCAACTGCCCTGAAGCTCTGAACTCTACTCCCATGCTGCCTACAGGGGTGATGTGGAGTTGTTGCCGCCCTCAACCCTACCCACTATGACATGCTGCCCCACCCCGCTGGAGAGGACAGGTCTGGTGATATGTGGAGGCCTCAATCAGTAAGGAGATACCTTTTCTGAAAGTTCTGACAATCAATTGGAAATCTCAGTGAGAACTGAAGAAATCTCAGTGGGGAAGAGAAGGGTGAGTTTGGAGGGCATCATCAAAGGCTGGGATGCCTTGTGTGTAAAGAAAGCAGGGAAAATGCAGGGGAGTGATGAAAGGGGAAGGAGGTGTGAGAAAGAATTAAAAAGAGAATTAAAGGCAAAAAGCTTCAGAGGAAAGAGAAAAGAAGAGAAGCTGGCACATGAAAGGAGAGGGGAGTGTAGAACTCTACTTTTCTTAGATTGGTTTCGGTCCTGAACTTTAGTCTTGGGGCAGCGGTTAGGAGACACCGTCCCTGGGAGCCCAACATTTGTTTCTTCCTATTGGTAGGTGTATCCTGCTGTCCACCCTACTGCTTTTGCTGCTATTTCAGAATCGACTCAGCCTGTGATATCTAGAACTTGTTAGAACTCAGATGGCAATAGACCTAGAAATCAGGCAGCCAGCTTTATGGCACCCTCTGGCTCTTCTCTATTATTTTTTTCCCCTGAGTTTCCCTGGAGATCTGGGTTAGAAATAAACTCTCAGTGCATTTGCCAAAAGACATAAGCTTGAGTGCCCTTAGTGCTTTACCTGTGACCAGACAAACGCAGGCCAGGAAAGGGAAAGGTAACCAAAATGTGAAAAAGTGTGAAAACAAGAAGATTTCTGTACTCCAGTGGGATTCACTTATGCAATTTGAAGTTAAAACAAAAGCTGGATTACCGGAATTTAGTAAAACATTGCGGTTGATGCTGGAAAACAGGAAGGACTAGGAGGCATGGGTCTCTTCTCAGCTCTGTCTTGCCTGGTCAAACTTTTGCCTGCTCCCTCCTGTGTTAGTGTGGGGCAACTGTTACTATGTTGGACATTAGGGCCTACGTTTACGTAATAAATGTGTGTGTTAACATTTTAGGAAACCCACAATGGAAGTAGCTGGACAGGACCCAATGGATGATGTGTAAGTAATAAAGATGATAAAGTTCAGTAGAGGAGCTGCTATGGGAAGGATCTGCCCCAATCCAGTAAGGAAGAGAACCTCCATGATGCAGGACATTATCTCTTCAGGCCTGGGAGCCTTCCAGGGGAGAAAAGACTTTAGTTTTAGATCTTTAGACTTCCTCATACTAATAATGGTAGGGTTTTCAGAAATACCTAAGGCCTCAAAAAGCAAGTCAGTCAGATTTGGAGAAAAGATCCACTCCCACCCCTGCCCCCCACCCAGCCTGTGGGCCTACTTGACTGGGGTAGAAAATACACAGCAGAAACTCCTCAGGAGACTGTAACAGAAGGGTACTGAAGAAATCCCCTCATCCTGGCAGATCTTTACATGTTTTATAGGTGTAGCTTGGATTCCACATACTCTATAAAAAATTTTAAAAAATAAGTAAGTTGGAGCATAATTGTTCATATGAAAAAAAAATTTCTTCTGCTTTATAAAAGGTTTGTGTTTTAATGGGTTCCATTTACAATATTTAAAATTAAAATGTGATTTGAGGGGCACCTGGGTGGCTCAGTCAGTTAGGCGGCTGCCTTCAGCTCAGGTCATGATCCCAGGGAAACCTTCTTAGGGCTCCTCTGTTTTCCTGTCCTGAGCTCAATAAGAAAGCTGATTTTCCTGTAGGCAGATGATAGAAATACCGAAATTAGAAGTCACAAAACAAAACCTTGACTACCTGAACTCAGACCTTGAAAAGGACCTGCAGAGACTGGATGAGGCAAATCAAGTTCTTCTCAGGAAAATTCAAGAGAAGGAAGAAGCTATTCAAAGGTCAGGCTTTGCGGTTGGTGAGGGAAGGGCTTCTCCTCAACAAAATGGCCCTTGGAATAAAGAGAAGATGGGAGGAAGGTTTCCTTTTTCGTTGATAAATCTTGGCGTGTTAAATTCTGAAGCATGAACTGTGATGCCCCCAGGGGCTTTATGTAGAAATTCTTGCATTAAATTTCCACATGAGGCTGACGTTGTATTGTCACTGCATTTGGCAGTCAGTATACCCCCTGCCCACCGCTGGGGCGCTGGCAGTGTCCTCATGAGTGATCCACATCTGGGTGTCTGTATTTTTCAGTCTGGAAGGAGAGATTGCCCTGTCACTAGGACGAGCCAATGAGAGGGAGGAATTGAACCACATCGCATCAGAGAAGGAGGAAACCTTGAGGAACCTGGAATCAGAGACAGCAAAGCTGGTAAGAAGGTGTCTAGAAAAGGACCCTGTGACACATTTGGCTTGCAGTCTGCTGCTGCTCTCTCTTTGCCAGGGGATCATCATCCATGGTCCTTGCTACGTCTGGAGAAATCAGACGAGAGTGCTCTGAGAATGAAGCGCTTGGCATGGGGGCCCCAGGCCTGGGCTCTCTTCCCATTTCCTCTGTGTGGGGCCAGAGGGTCCTTTTCCCCCTCGATACACTCATCCGCAGACCATATTTTAGAGACCCAGGGAGAGTGAAAGTACAGAAACAGAGCAGGTGTATCCCCTTTACTTCTTCTTTTCCACAGGAAAAAAGTAACAAGATTCTGAGCAGGAATGTGGTAGAGCTTCAGAAGAAGGTAAGGTGGGCCCCCCTTGAAGGAGGCTCATTTTTTAGGAATCTTGACAGAATCGTCTGAACTCCTGAACTCTCTAGTCAGAAAGACCCAAGAAGGAGCAACCGGCTAAATGGGTGTGCTCCCTCCCCTCTGCCACCCACTTAGGACAAACTCTGATGAACACCCCCATTTGTTCCCTGGGATTACAGGTCTGCTGAGATAGCTAAGGGACTGACTATAGGAGAAAAGATTTTTCCCTCCCTCCCCCAACTGTTCTGCCCCCCCCCCACTTCCTCCTTGCTCCCTGGGCATTTGTTTTCACGGCCTATGGGAGCAAAAAGGTCTTTCCAGCCAGCCTGGAGTCAGGCAGTTCCCATGAGCAAGAAGGAGACACTCTTCTATCAGAAGCTTCTACCTGGGATCTAAGTTCATTAACCACCACCATTCCATAGCCCCAAGACCCCAAAGTCGGCCACTATCCCAGTTTTTGATGTCTGTGTGCCTCACTCAGTTCATGGTTTTGGGGATGGTATTTCAGATTTCAAGGAGACATAAGAATGATGGCCTTAATAAAGAAACCCTAAAGCAGATGTTGGCAGAACTGAAGGTGAGTAGAAGAGCAAACCTAGAGACTTTCTGGGAGATGTATGTCAAGTCTAGGTTCGGGAGGAACAACTTTCAAGGACTCTCCCAGGCTAGGTATGTCTGTGTGCTTCTCAGAGGTGAGCCAATGTCTTTGTTCCCTCTCCTTTACCTCATGGCCTGTGGGGCATTCATAACATGATTAGTCAAGTAACTGCAGAGGTCACTTCAATGTCATCAAAGTAGAGGGGATTGCTTGAGACCTCATCACCCATCAATCACTAGAACACACATGCTGAAGGCACATCAGGAACCAGCCAAGAAGCTTAGGGTCTGAATGACGCACAATATGGATATTCAGGGGCGCCTGGGTGGCTCAGTCAGTTAAGCGACTGCCTTCGGTTCAGGTCATGATCCTGGAGTCCCGGGATCGAGTCCTGCATCGGGCTCCTGGCTCAGCGGGGAGTCTGCTTCTCCCTCTCCCGCTCCCCCCTCTTGTGCTCTCTCTCTCTCTCTCTCAAATAAATAAATAAACGAACTTCCATAATTATACAGCAATGTGTCAATAATCTTATCTCATTTTCCAACCCATGGCTTATAGTCCAAAAAAGTTTTATTTTTTAAAATGTAGTTTATCTTTTTCTTTTATGAGAAGGTAAACCCAGTGAGGGCGAGAGTTTTGGTCTATATTGTTCACTCCTATTTCTCCAGTGCCTAGAACAGTGCCTGGCACATAGTAGATGCTCAATATTTGTTGAATGAATGAATGAACTGGATGCCCCATAGAGGACAGAAATCCTGTTGGGGAACTTTCTGCAGATTTATGTGAGTGTACCCTCTGGAAGGTAAGAGGGAGAAAGAGGCCTGTGAGCTTTGGTCAGTCAGGCTAGAAGGAGGAGGATGCTAAGGCTCAGAGACTGGGCAGTCAGATGACCAAGGCTTAAATGTCAGCTCTGCCACCATGTGACGTTTAAAGAAGCTAAGCACTTAACTTCTTGCCTTTGTCTCCCCATCTGTCAGATAGGGCTAATGATAGTGCCCACCCCAGGTTGTGAAAATGTGTCCTCAATCCCTCAATACATGATAGCCATTTTTATCATGTTCCTTGCTGGTCTGGAGAGAGGGTGATCATTACCCATTTGCCTTCCACAAAAGAATGCTAAGAACTTTCTTCTGTCTTCCAGGTCAGACTACAAAAGTCAACAGAGTCCTGCACAAAGCAAGAGAAGGAACTGCTCAAGGTAGAGGCAGTGTCTCCTCACTGAGGGTCTGGCCAGGATATAAATGGGAGAACACCCCAAAGTCTTAGAAACAGGACAGCTGGAGGCATGGGAGGGGGAGTAGCAGGAACATCTGGCAGAGGAATTTCTGATTCCCATGCAGGTGAAGGGCAAGAAAGCTTATATTAGAAGTACTGGTTTTACCATTTCTTAAACACCCTTTTACCGCCCCCTTCAAAATACTATTGCTGAATCCCAAACCCAAGTGCCCTGATACCTCTCCTGATGTTTCACCTGACAGGCATATGACAACCTGGCAAACAATTTTTGTTTGGCTCAAAATTATACTGTGCCCCTGAATGATGAGATTACTGCTTTGTGATATGCTTATTTTCCCTTAAAATTAGAAGTTGCTTGGTAACCAGCCACATGTCCAATGCACCAGTTAGGGTCCCCAGGAGCAGCCAAGGCTTGGTTCTGATGAGATTTGTTAATTTTCTCTTCTTTCTAGATAGAGAACGACTACCAATCTTTGCAACAGCTCTGTGAGGACCAGGCCCACTACATAAAGGTATGTTGCCAGCAGGGGCAAGTCAGAGAAGAGGCAAAATTTCTCCAAAGCTATGGGCTCCTTGGTTTCTCATTGGGCTAAAATCTGCCACCGGGGAAAATGTCTTTTATACAATAGCAACAACAACAGAACAGATGTATGTTAAGGATTTACTTTGTGCCAGGCAATGGCACATACAGTATTTGTAAGCTCTCAACATACAGTATTTTTCTACATTAATTTGTCCAGTAAAACTATTGGGATGATATTGTTATAATCAAGAGGACACTGGGGTTTAGGGGAGTTAGGTAATGTGCTCTGGGAACACAACAGTAAGCATCAGAACTGGGACTTGAATACAAGCAGAATCCAAAGCGAGAACTCTTTTTTTTCTTTTCAGATATATCCATCTAGTCCCAGTATCTCCCAATTTTTATTAGAATATTTCCCTACTCATGTATGCACACTCATGCATGCACCATTTGGAGTATAAGGAGTTAGTCTTAGGAGAATCATCAATGACATCATAATGAAATATGGAGAAATTCTTCATTATAACAATTTTTTTTTTGTTTCCATGGGAAGAAATACCAGGAAATTCTGAGGCAGATGGAAAAGGAAAAAGAGGTGATGCTTCTTGAAAAAGAAGTGTAAGTTTGGAAAAATTATGTCCCTGATAGACTGCAGTGACAGTCCCTGGGATGTCCTGGAAGGGCAAAGGGCTTCTCAGACCAGTTTTTGTTTTTTTCTGGGGTTTTTGACTTTTGTTTTTTTGCTTAGTCCTTTCTTTACGTCATAAAACTATTCTCTTATGCTTTCCCCTACAATTTTGTTTTATTATTTTACTGTGCACTTAAATTCGCATTCATCTGGAATTTGCTTTCTTCTATGGTGTGGGGTAGAGATCAAGATCATGGTTTTTGTGTGGAGAGCCTATTGACCCAGCACCATTTATTTAAGAGAACATGCATTTTCAGTGGTGCCTTGTTTTATAAGTCAGGTGACCATACATGTGTGAGACTTTCTGCAGTTTCAACCCAACATCAGGGTTACATCAGGGTTATTCTTCACTGATTGTCTTTTCCCTTGAGAACGGACCACAGTTTCCTGGTATCTCTGTACGTTGAGCAGTTATGAGTTTTGAATGTTGAACCCTGTGAATGCTATCAAGAATCTGGGAAATAAATCATCGGTGTTGCATGACTTAGAAAAGTACCTTTCATCAGGCCCTCAGATTATGTTATATCATTCTCGGATCCGATTTTTTTCACCCAGATTCAAAGCCCAGAATAACTCTTCCCAAATTGTGAAACCTGGGTCAATTCTGGTAGAGACCATCCAAAGCAACATGGTAAGTCTTCCTTGTCCCACACTGGAGTGTTCCTTTTTCCCTCCCTCCCCTGGCTTCTCTCTCCTTGCTCCCTGCATCCTCTCCCCTTTGTAATAAACCTAGAGTTAGGACATAATGAAGTTTGGTACCTCGTTCCACACTATGGCAGCTAGAAAGTGGCAAAGTCAGGATTCAAATCCAGGCAGCCTGACTCTTGACTCCTGGGTGGCTCTTGGTACCCTACTACACTGCTTGTCTATGACCACACAGACAGGCTCAGCTGTGGCTTTTCTTGCTTCCCATAGGAGAAGACCATCATTAAGAAACAGAAGAGAATCTTTTGGTACAGGTAAGTGGTAGAATCTTGGTTTTTACCCAGTCTAGGCCACATTCACTCTCTAGAAGCGAGTGACTTGGTAAGGGTATAAGGAATAAGGATGAATACACCCACCAGCCAGAAAATATCAGGCAGCCCCAGATTTCTCCCAACTCTTCTTTCCTTCCTTTCCACAACACCAGAGTTATACAGAAAAAGTAGCTATTTCTTCAACATGAAGGCTGTAGGTTGCATTTTACTTTGCTGGAAAAAGTAGCTATATCTTCAAGATAAATGCTGCAGGTTGCATTTTACTTTGCATTTCCATTCTTATGGTTCTTGGCATGACCCCTTTCTATTTTTCAGATCCTGAACCTGATAATCTCCGCTATACTCTTTGCTGAGAAGATGGTTCAGGGCTCATTAATTTTCTCAGTTCTTTCACTGTAGGCTGAACATTTTAGAAAACAAAAATCACCTAAACTCTCTATGCCTTTTCTGTCTTAATTTTTGAAACAAGGGGACTAACTCTGAAATGCTCCATGTAGTACTTTAGTGAAGAGCTTCAATTTATGACATTTCAATATAATTAAAGACTGAAGGCCTTAGACAAGATTTCAGTGTGAAATTTTCTTGGGAGCACACAAGAAAATACACACACACCTTTTATTGTTTAACTTGGTCTCTTTTGACACTTGATGTTTAGGAAAAAAACCTATCCTAATGATTTTGCCTGGACATCATGTCAGAGATGTCCCAATCTTATTCCAAATTCTAGAACTTCTTGCTATAGTAGACCAGAAGAGGACTACTGGTCATGAGACTCATAGGTGTGACAGTCCTGAACATTTTCTGGCAACCCCCAAAAGGCCTGCCACTTATGTAATACCTGGAAAATCTCCTTTTCCACTTCCAACTTTTTTCTATATGGACATCTATTCTGTCAGAGGGCTTACATGTCAGGAGAGCCTTATGCAATGCCTAACTACTACATTGATCTTTTTCTGCAATTGCCTATCCCCTACCCTCATCCTTTGGGTCTCCCTTCTCCATCAGTTTTGCCTGAAGAAAGCAATTCAGTTATTTATGAGTGTGAGCTTCACCTCCTACAGCTGGATCCTGGGCTGTCCCTGTCCCCCATGCTAACCAAGAATGTCTCTTTGCAGGCATTTCAGGTGTCTTGTCTTCATGGTCATGATCTTCATTAGGCTGCTGGGTTATGCGCTTTTCCACCTGCAGTACATAAACCCAGACCTTCTTGTGGATGCCCTACCCATGGTAATGAGCAGGGACACCTTGAAGAGACTGAGGGAAGTCTTATTTCCCTTCCTCACTCTAGAGGTGGAAGAAGTTCTACCACATTAATCTGAAGTAACGTGGGGGGCTCCACATGGCACCCAGTAGAGAAGGGGGATGTGACTGTAGCCCTGAATCGGTGGTGGGCCAAGAAGGAAGTGGGAGCCTTGACTTGGATATCTGACCTCTTCATTTCATTCTATTCCCTTGCTTTCCCTTTGCAGTGGCTCTCTTTTAAATAAAGAATATGTTTGACCAGTGTTCATTGTGTTGGTCTGTGAATTTGGTCTGTGAGTCCTGGGGCCTCATTAAACATTCACAGTTTCCACCTGTTTTGAGAAAAGCTACACTCAGAGGTAAGAAAACCTCCCCCAGCACTTCCACTCTCTGCTCCATACTGAAGAAACAGTAGAAAAAAAAATCATGTTTTCATTTGTAACATTCTCCACGTCTTCTGGGGTGGGTACAAAGGCTATTCAATTGAGGAATCATGAGGTGGATATAAGGTGTGCTTTCAGCCAATATTTTAACAACCCACTGTCCTTCCTAAAGCTTTTTTATTTTTATATTTCACTATGTATCATAGGAGTGGATGTCCTAAAAAGCTAACCTTTCTTTTTTCCATGTACACAGATGGTTATTCATTCTCAACTGAGAAGAAAATTACTCTAAAATTCAAGTGACATATAAAATGTAGTGTGTAAAATCAGCAAAACACGATTTTGCACCTACCTATCATTCCTATCATTCAAATCCTAATTCAAATGCCATCTCTCCCATAATGTCTCCTCTGATCCCTCCAGACCTGAGACAGCTTCACTTGCCTTCTTCTGAATGCTCCTTGCACATTTGGCATCTCCTTCCTCCTACACATTCCTCAGGTTCTCACTTTCTGATGACCTTTTGTCCTTTTGAGACCATTCTTTTTTTTTTTTAATTTTTTTATTCTTATGTTAATCCCCATACATTACATCATTAGTTTTAGATGAAGTGTTCCATGATTCATTGTTTGTGCATAACACCCTGTGCTCCATGCAGAATGTGCCCTCCTCAATACCCACCACCAGGCTAACCCATCCTCCCACCCCCCTCCCCTCTAGAACCCTCAGTTTGTTTTTCAGAGTCCATCATCTCTCATGGTTCGTCTACCCCTCCGATTTCCCCCACTTCATTCTTCCCCTCTCGCTACCTTCTTCTTCTTTTTCTTTTTTTCTTAACATATATTGCATTATTTGTTTCAGAGGTACAGATCTGTGATTCAACAGTCTCACACAATTCACAGCGCTCACCATAGCACATACCCTCCCCAATGTCTATCACCCAGTCACCTCATCCCTCCCACCCCACCCCCCACTCCAGCAACCCTCAGTTTGTTTCCTGCAATTAAGAATTCCTTTTGAGACCATTCTTGACACAGGTTTTAACTGCATTTCACTTGCACAGCAATGCTGGAATGGTAGAGATACACTGTATTTGCTTTGGCTGTAGACATGACCTCGCCCCACCTTTTCTTTTGGGGTCTGGGGAGGAGAGGGTGAAGGGTCTCAGAAAGACTTCTTAAAAATGAAAAACTGATCAACAGCGCCCTCTTGTGGCCATATAAAAGCTCTTGCGTTTCAGCAGGCTTCCCCAAAAAGGGCAGGAATGTGATCAGCCCAGTTGAAGCAAAAAGATGGATCAGTTGTCACTTTTGGACAGTTCTCTTTATGAGCTTTTATAAATACAATTAGTATTCATCAATTCAACAAATGCTTATTGAAATTCTTCCTTGGACCAGGTAGTGTTCTAGGCACCGGGATTATGGCAATGAACTAAACACACAAAAATCTCTGCCCAGATTCTCGTGAGTAGAGGCAAATAATCAATAATTAAAATATAGAAATGTCAGATGACATTAGGTGCTATAAGAAGTTAGGTGGGGGAGGAGGAAGGGAATGATGAGGAGCAGCAGCTACAATGCTCACTTGAGAAGGTAGCATGATAGCCAAGACCTGAATGAGATGAGGAAGCCCTGTGGATGGCGGGGGCTCTGGGGAATGGGGAGGTGGTGGTGTAGCTGAGAGGGAGACAGCAAGTACACAGCCTTGACGTTGGAGTGTACCTAGTGCATTTGAAGTTCCTCTGGGATTCCACGCTCATACCTTTATAACGGTCCCTTCATTAAATTCTTCATTGGAATCCTCCAAGTGGAATTCTGGTTCCTGCCAGGACCTTGGCTGATACTGTTCACTGGCCAGAAGCATTCCTTAGCCTGGAGGGTTTCAGCATTGGAGTGACTGATTCTAAGACTATAGGTGTATGTGAAGAAAATGGCTGCAACCGGCCAAGAAATGTATACCCAGAGTATTACTTCCTGTGCCATCTCCAGTCACGCAATCCCAGGTTCTCCTCTAGGGCCCAGCCCTTCCCACAGACACATCCTAGGTAGACGTGGGAGCATCCCAACATTCAAGACTGGCTAAGAAATATGAGCTGAGGAAAATAAGGACACCGTAGCCCCATGCTTGCAGTCAGTGATCCAGTGAACCTTGAAGCTGTGTTGGAAATCCACATTGCAGAAGCACAAATGGTCTTTTCTGCCATCCAGAGAGCCTGCCTCCAAGCAGGACGCTGGCTCCAGAGGGGCCTGGATGGCATTCCCAAGTCTGGGAAGCAGAAGAGGGGTCACTACTGCTTTACGTGAGCAGTGCTGAGCTGGACATCCGACTTCCAGCAACAGGGAGCTTACCCCCACCCCCCCAAAATCCATCAGTTTCTGAGAGATTTTAACAGAATAATACAAAGCACCTAGCACAACAAAAGGTCCATGATGGGTATTCAAGCACCATGAGTTTCCATTCTCTTACATGAGATAAAAGTTTGTCTTTATCTAGTAGTTAATCTTAGTCCTGTCTTATAAAGCCACACAGTAAAATAATGGCTTCTGTCGTATTTTAGTCACTAAAACTGAACAGCCTTCCATTCTCCAAATGAACATTCTCCAGTCCTTTAAGCTCACATGACATGGCTTCTAGAATTGTATTATCTTATTTACCCTTCCCTGGACATCTACGGAGCTGAACAGAATACTACAGATGAGATCTGACTGACAAAGTACAGTAGCTCTCTCCTCCTTTATTCAGAGAAATTAATGCTTCCCAAGAGTTCATTAGCCAGTTTGGCAACTGTATCAAACAAAGATATGTGATGTGCTTGGAATCAACCAAGATCCCTTTCTTTCTTAAAATTTATTTATTTTGAGAGAGAGAGAGTGAGAGCAAGCACGGGGGTGGGGGGGCAGAAGAGGGAGAGAGAGAATCTTTTTTTAAGATTTTATTTATTTGACAGAGAGAGACAGTGAGAGAGGGAACACAAGCAGGGGGAGTGGGAGAGGGAGAAGCAGTCTTCCTGCTGAGCAGGGAGCCTGACGCGGGGCTCGATCCCAGGACTCTGGGATCATGACCTGAGCCAAATGCCGATGCTTAACGACTGAGCCACCCAGGCGCCCTGAGAGCGAGAATCTTTTTTTTTTTTTTAAAGATTTTATTTATTTACTTGACAGAGAGAGAGAGATAGTGAGAGCAGGAACACAAGCAGGGGGAGTGGGAGAGGGAGAAGCAGGCCTCCTGCGGAGCAGGGAGCCCGACGAGGGGCTCGATCCCAGGACCCTGGGATCATGACCGGAGCCGAAGGCAGACGCTTAATGACTGAGCCACCCAGGCGCCCCTGAGAGAGAGAATCTTAAGCAGACTCTGTGCTGAGCTCAGGGTTGGGAGCTTGACATGGGGCTCAATCCCATGACCCCGAGACCAGGACCTGAACCGAAACCAAGAGTCGGTCCCTTAACCAAATTTGCCACCCAGATGCCCCTCAGCCGAGATCCTTAACCTTTTGAACATGAATTATTCTTACTCTACATTTCCTCAGCTTTGTATTCGTGCAGATTAAAAGATAATACTAAATGCAGGATTTACCATGTGCTCGATTAAATTTCATTTTGTTGGTTTGGCTGCTTCATGTTAGTCTATTGCAATCACTCAAAACCCTAATTCTATGAGGAATAAACTAGCCTGTTTAGATGCCAGAGACACCTGGTAGAGTAGAAACTGCTGGAGCAGGGAGGCTTGGGTGTGAAATCTCCTTTGGTCTTGTAATAATTGCTGACCCCAGGCAGCTAGTTAACCCTTCCTTTAAGGTGGCTAATCATTCTCTCCCCCAGGAGCCTGTTACAACAGCTGCAAGTTCTTTCAGTATTCTGAAATAGAATTTCTTTGGGTCTGGAGGCTTTAATTCAATTAAATGGATTAGGTACTCTCCTAATATCTTCTCACCTATCTTAAAACTTAATTACCTGTTAACTATTTCAGACTATCCTCTTTATCATGCAAAAGATCAATTTCCTTGATAGGGAAGATTGAGGTGAAATAAGACCCTTATCTATGAACATTATACCCTGTGCCCTAAGGAGTGGCGTATCTCTTTCATTTCTCCTGTTCCAAACATAGCATTGGAAATGCCTCTTTAAAAAAATGCACTTTATATCTTTTTGCCAGCCTCAGTGTTGTCTTGAAAAAAAGCACCGAATAAAGAGTCAAGCCTTGGACCCTGGTCCTAGCTTTTGTGTTACTTCTCTGATTTTATACAAGCCATACACGCTTTCTGGGCCCGAGGTTGGTTTCTGGGTGCTTTCTAAGATCATTCACTGCACAATGAATGTACTGGAAGGCAGAGAAAAAAGGGGAATAGTTCAAAAAATAAGCAATAAACCATGCTCTCAAAGACTCTTGATTTTATAGCAGATTCCAACACTCAATATCAAGGTTACAGGTAACTCCCTAAGCTTCTCTGACGTATAAATGCTGGCCTAATTGGGGCTCAGAACTATCAATAGCACATTTATTGATCATCTACTGTATTGCAGACACTGTGCTACATAGTGTCTAGTTTGGTGAATTGCCTGAGATTATCCAGTTAGCAAATGGCAGAACCAGGGCTCATGGGCCACCTCTTGACTCCCCAGGACAGTTGCCTTTCATGTTTCAGATGTAATAAAGACCCTTGAAGTCATCTCCAAATCCAATATTAGTCTGCTAATTAGTAGAACTATTGAACCAGTAACTATAATCAGTTACTTATTTTCCTCTCTTCTATGATTTGTTTAAAGTTACTACAGAGATCCAATATCATTCCAGTCACTGTGTTAAATTTTACTTTGGAGCTCAATTATAGCCCTAGCTTAATGATTACAATTAAAAATGCCTTGGATAATACTATATTAAGGCACTATGGGCCATCCATACCTTAGTAGGAATACAAGGTGGGAGAACTGGATTTTATTGGGGGGTCCTGAAAGAAATATTAAGGCCACCGTCACCTGCAGGTGGGTCAGGGTGTTGAATTGAGGGAGTAACAGAAGGGTGACTCCACCAAGAGCAGCTTTGCCTGGAGTGGCTCTTGAGGAGCCCATCCCTATAAAAGCTTTGGTTCTCACACATAGCCAAGTCACTCTCACGTTACAGCTGGTAGTATTACGAAATTGGACTTGGAGGGAATCCAACCTATCCCAGGGGTGCCATTGTCCCCTGCAGTGTGCTCTTTTGCAAAGCCCAGTTGAAATGTTCATGGTGGGTCTTTTCCCCACACTCCACATATTGAAATCCTTGCCTTGATGCCATGGTCATCACTCCCTGTGTGGGGGTGCCAGCCTGAAAGAACAGCATCAGTTGGTCCCTCTGGGAGTTCAGCGAGTTTGAATCCTGAAAGGCTCCATGGTCCCCAAGCTCAAGAGCTGCTGGATGTGTGGCAGAGACCATGAATGGGCAGGCGCTGCTCCCTCCACTTGCTTGAGCAGGTGGAAGGCTTCCCTGCTGCTCTCCTCATGGCTCTCAGCTGGCAAAGCTGCCCTCCTGTGTAGCCAGCAGTCTGTAGGAGCCTGACCCCCCCTTGCTTGGACTTGAGATTTCTGTTTCTTCTGGGAGGTTTGTTGGCAGGTTGGTGAAGGCTGGGTCTACCTGGAAGCTTTTTAGATCCTGAATTTCTCAGCCTCACTGAGCTAAGTCACAGAAAAATGAGAAAGCAGTGATTCTGGACAGTTATGAGGAGAATGACAGTTTGGGGGTGGTGAGATGGGGTGGATCAAGTAGGGCAGTGAAGCACAGGGCAGCATGGCAGAAGGAGGAAGTCCCAGAAGGTCTGGTGGGAAAGGGGATGGATTTCCTGGCTATGGATCCTTCCTTTTGCTAGAATTTTCCTGCTGCAAAGGTAGGTGGTTAGGAGATTCTTTACTTTCCAGGCCAGTTTAACCTGGAACTGTGTTTGCATTCAACTTTAAACAAAACCACATCAGCATTGCCGTCTGGAAATAAGAGGTAAAACTGAGATAAGGTGCTGAAAAGGCCCCCTGCCTCTCCAGGCATGGTGTTGAGTATCTCTGGTCTAGGAAACTGATGAGTCAATGTAAGCCTGGAGCCGAATGTACCAGTAACTTCCTGGGAAATGGGAAACCTATCTTCTTTGCAAGGTTTTGTCCTACTGAGAAGATCACCATTGAATAATCTTACAAGAAAAAAATTCAGTTCGCCAAATTTTAATGTCCCTCCTACCTGCACTACTATACTGGGAAAAATACGCTCAGTAGGATTGTGTATTTTATTATATAATTCCTACCTTGAAAGAATTGAAATAGTTTATAATCTATTAGCAAGGGAAAGAGAAAGTACTCAGCAACTGTAATGCAAAGAAGAATGAAGTATCAAGAAGACGATACAGACTGCCAGGGAGGCTGAGAAAGAGAAAGAGAAAGAGAAAGAAAGAGAAAGAAAGAAAAGAAAGAAAAGAAAAGAGAAAAGAAAAAAGAAAAGAAAAGAAAGATTACATCAAGAACAGGAAGGAGTGGGGCGCCTGGAGTGACTCAGTCGTTAAGCATCTGCCTTCGGCGCAGGTCATGATCTCAGGGTCCTGGGATCGAGCCCCACATCGGGCTCCCTGCTCAGCGGGAAGCCTGCTTCTCCCTCTCCCTCACTTGTATTCCCTCTCTCGCTGTGTCTCTCTCTGTCAAATAAATAAATAAAATCTTAAAAAAAAAAAAAAGAACAGGAAGGAGCTAATGGGGGAGGTGTCATTTGATAATAAACATTGACAGAGAGGTAAGATTTCAACCCATGAAAATGGAGGAGGAAGAGCTTCCTAACTGAGGGGAGGTGAGGAATGATAATCCAAAAACTCCCCCAGGCTTTTAAATAGACTAATCTAAACTGCCCAGGGAGAGGATAGAGTTACACTAATCCTTTGAATTTTGAAAGAAAATTCTCCCAGGAGAGAAAATCTTAATAGCAGCTTACTTGATTACTAATTGTTCAAGAGACAGTATTAATTATTCACTTACATTTGGTAGGCAAGAAACAGTTCAAAATGGATTCAATAAACTTGTGTCTCCAGTGGATTAGATATTGATGGGACTGGAGGGAGAAGAATGTACCAGATAATTGTGAGGGCCCTCTACTGGTTTGCAAACTGTCCCCCATACACAGAAGACAAGGAAAGACAGAAGAATCAGGCCCCTCTGGGTCAGTAGGGGGCAGGTTTAATAAGCAAGGGAACTTAGGTATGACGCTTGTCTTGGGTGGCTGCAAAATGAGCAGATCTCTTCAGCTGCTGTCCAGAATCTTAACAGTTTATACAGAGACCTTAACTAGCTTCTGTGAAGTATTCCGTCCAGATGATCTCAACAACACATGGCTCTCTCAACTCTATGTCCTTGAGGCAGCTTCTAGTGTAGGGAAAGCAGATGGAAAGCACATTCCAAGGACAGGGCAGGGGTTGAGGAGCCACCAATTGCCCAGTGGACCTCATGGGTCATCCAGTGGTCGTGTCCTCTCAATGACCTCTTCCAGCACCTTCTTAGGTGAAACTTCCTAAATTCTTACAACTTCAAGGCCACTGATTCCCAGAAATATGCAGACCAAAGTGAAACATTATTTAGTAAAGGAAAGAAAAAGAGAAAGAACATTTTGTGGGCCTAAGAAAGAAGAATCTAGTTACTTCTTTTACACCAGAGAGAGGATAGAGTTACACTAATCCTTTGAATTTTGAAAGAAAATTCTCCCAGGAGAGAAAATCTTAATAGCAGCTTACTTGATTACTAATTGTTCAAGAGACATTATTCATTATTCACTTACATTTGGTAGGGCAAGTGAAGTAGGGCAGTGTGGCAGTTTAGTAATGTATTACTAAACCTTAGTAATACATTAGAATCACCTGAGGATATGTAAAGACCTTGGTGGCTGGATCCCAACCCCAGATTGATTTCATTTAGGGTCATTGATATTTCTGAAAAGCCCCTGTTCCCGCCAACTCCCCCTCACAGGTGATTCCAATATACAGCCAAGGTTGAGAACTATTGCTTTAAAAGAGTTTAGAGTAACCTCCAGAGGGCACATATTGAATGGAGCACTGGGTGTTATATGCAAACAATGTATCATGGAACACTACAGCAAAAACTAATGGTGTAATGTATGGTGATTAACATAACATAATAAAAGAAAATTAAAAAAAAAAAAGATGAGAGAGCAGTAGGGAGAGCTTATTTCCAAATTGGGAAAATAAGTGAGAAGAGGCAGGGACATTTCTATATAAGAAGAGAGTTCACTTCAATATGAAGGCACCCATTCTGATTTTTCTTTCTTCATACTTATAGCTGCTTTGGCAAATTTCCAAATCTTTGGGTTTACATTTGCTCGCTTGCCTTGATAAGAAAAGTCTCTTTACATGTTGGGTCCTCTGTAGTCCATGGAAAGAGGACAGAGATCAGGATAAAGCAGCAACTTGCCCCTTTCCAGATGTGGGAGGAAGGATAATGGCCCCATCAAGATATCCATATCCTAATCTCTGGAACCTATAAATATGTACCTCACAGGAAATTCTGCAGATGTGACTAAGGATCTTGAGATAGAGAGATTATCCTGTATTTTCTGAGTGGGCCCAGTGTAATCACAATGGTTGTTACATGTGAAGGAGGAAAGGAAGAGAGTCAGCTGGAGGAGCTAAGAAGACAGAAGCAGAGGTCAAAGCAATGGACGATGGAAGGGGGTCGTAAGCCAAGAAACACACAAAGCCTCTAAAAGCTGCTAAATATTTTACACACATTATCTTACTTAATCCTCCCAACAATCCTGTTCTCTAGGTCCTTTATTGCTGCTTTTATGGAGGAAGAATCAAAGACTCTGAGGGTTAAGACTGGTATTTCTTAGAATCTAAAATGTCATGGGGTGCCTGAGTGGCTCAGTCAGTTAAGCCTCTGACTCTTGGTTTCAGCTCAGGTCATGATTTCAGGGGCGTGAGATCGAGCCCCGCATTGGGGTTCCATACTCAGCTCGGAGTCTGCTTAAAATTCTCCCTCTCCCTCTGCCCCTCACTCACCCCTTGAAAATAAGTAAGTCTTTTTAAAAAAGAATCTAAAATGTCACTAATTATTAGATGCACCATTATATTAGGTGCCACTAAGAAAAAAAAGTTAAACTATGTGTCATCAACACACACCATTTCTAGTTCTAATTCAAAAATCACAAAATAAATGAGATACAATCTTCCATGTGATAACTCCTACATTGCTTTGTAGAAAAATCAAGGGTTCTTTAAAACCTGTTTTACCTTAAAAAATTCCTCTTTGGAGCCCTTAAAGCTTCACTGTCCAGTACTGTAACCACTAGTCACATATGTCTGGTCCAAAATGAGATGGGAAGTAGGTGTAAAATGCCAATAAAAGAAAGTTAAGTATTTCACTAGGAATTTTGTGTATTGATTACACATTGAAGTGATAATATTGATTTATTGGATTAAATAAGATAATATTAAATTAATTTTGCTTTCTTCTTTTTACTTTTTAATGTGGTTTCTAAATATTAAAAATTACATATGTGGCTTGCTTTCTATTGCTATTGGACAGCACTGCCTTAAAGCATGTGGGCAATCTGCCTATTAGGTAGATTAGGTGGTTTTTTTCAAAGCAGAAAGGATGATGTACACAAAATCTACAAGATTCAGGCAGGGTAGGGGGTGTGTGTGTTGTTGGAAGAGGAAAGGTTCAGGGCAAGATGCTCAATTAGGTATTCACTTTGGAATACGTCACTTTTTAATTTTTTTATTGCAGTAAAATGTATATAACATAAAGTTTACTATTTTAACCATTTTTAAGTGTATAATTCAGTGTTAAGCATTAAGTGTTATCCACAGTGTTGTGCAACCATCAAACCTGTTCATTTCCAGAACTTCTTCATCTTTCCCAACTGGAACTCTGCACCCACTAAACAAGTAATTCCCCACTCTCTTCTCCTCCTGGCCTTTAACAACCATCATTCTTACTTTTTATCTCTATGAATGTGACTACTCTAGATACCTCATCTAAGTGGAATCATACATGTCCTTTTGTGTCTGGCTTATTTCACTTAGCACAAGGTCTTTGAGTTCATTCATTCCTTTTTAAGGATGATATTTCATCCTATGTTTATGCCCCATTTTGTTTACCCATTTATCTGCTCAACAATGCAGTATGTCACTTTGCACTTGCTATGATACTTACAATTGTTCTACTTTTGATGAAGAGTTTTAGCTCCGATTTATCTCATTTTCTTTTGTCAAGTCTATTGGAAGACTTATGACTTAGGGGCTCTTAATAGATTCCTTTTAATGAATTGTGCTTCTCAAAGCTATTTATAAATTGGGCAATTTTTAGAAGAACCAGGAGCACACATCCCCTGCCACAACATCAATAGATTTTGACAAGTTAGAAGAAACTCCGTTAGCAAATAATTTGGCACAAGGTCACCCTGACGAGACAGTCCTATCGGAGTGCTGAATTCCTGTAATAAGATTTAAGACTAGGAACTCAGTGCTGTTCTACTACAATATACTGTATTATTTATATATATACATATATATAATACTATAATATTTATTCTTCTGTCTACAGCATTGGGATAAACAGACATTCTACAAAGTTACTTGGGTCTAGTGAATCTGTGTATAGCAAACCAGGATGCAAAATCCTTTCCTCCTGCGATGTCTCTCCAGTGTCCTCTGTTAACAAAGCTTAACACTCAGCCAACTGGTGGAGGAAAAATGTTTGAGGAGCCATGATCCATTTTCACAGAACAGGCAGAAAGGATGAATGTGGAGTTCAGAGTCAATCATCTGTAACTGGCACAAAAACCTAATGGACAGTGGAGTAAGACCTGCACAAGCCACCACACGCCAGGCTGAGTGGTCCTACTCTTGCAGGCAGAAAGGGGAGAGAGGTTGTTAGGACTGAGGGTTGAAGGATCTAGTGATATGTAAAGGAATGGTTGTGGTTTTGAAGACCCCCAAAGATGCCTTTGTGACCTGAAATGAATGAATAGGAGAACTCTGGCTCCGCTAAGCCAAAGTGTTTAATAGTGTTACAGGGGAAGGATCATACAATCCATCTCCCTTGCCCAGGGATGAGGTCATATATGTTCCTTCAGCAAACGTTTAATGGCCATCTACTATGTGCAAGGACTATACTAGTCACCAAGGAGACAGTGGTAAACAAGGCAGCTGACCTCTTGGCCTTTAAAAGAAAACAAGACAATGAATAAGAACAGAACAACAAAGTATTAACAAGGCAACAGATAACAAAAAAATTAAAACAGATATGAAGGGTGATACACAGGAAATGCTCTGGGTGATGTCATAAAAAGTACCAGGGGAGAAGGGTCAGCTGAATTAGATGCGGTACACTGGAAAGGTTTCTCTGCTGGGATGACATTAGAATTGAGAACTAAAGGATGAGACAGAGCTAGGCAAGCAAGGAGCCAAGGGAAAAGCATTCCAAGAAGAGAGAAGAGCAAGGGCAAAGGCCTTGAGGTGGAAATTCCCGGCTTTGCTCAGAGTGGTGCTGGGAGGAAGAAAGAGATGGGGGGAGATGGGGTGGCCAGGGAAGAGAGGCATTTCTCATCAACAGCCAGAGTATATTAAGGGCCAGTTCATATCCTTGCAGTGGGCAGAGGTGCTGACAGAAAGAAGAGCCCTCGGATCTCATAAAGAGAAAGAGAAATCATCCGATTACAGTGTCTGTAAATATCCTTGAGACACTTCAGCATAGGTAGTGTGATATTATGTGTCAGTATAAATGAGGTTAAGCTGCAGCCCAGACCATGAATGTAGCCGGCCTTGAGAGTCAGGCAGCATTGAATCAGAAAGCCTATGCTCTAAAGGCAACAATTACGGGTGCCTGGGTAGCTCAGTCATTAAGTGTCTGCCTTCGGCTCAGGTCATGATCCCAGGGTCCTGGGATTGAGTCCGACATCAGGCGGGAGCCTGCTTCTCCCTCTCCCACTCCCCCTGCTTGTGTTCCCTCTCTCAATGTCTCTCTGTCAAATAAATAAATAAAAATCTTTAAAGGCAACAATTACATGCGCTTCTCTTATCTATTAATCAATACCAGAAGCTTGGGTAACGAAATGAATTTCAAAATGAGTTTTATCTACAAAATTCATGACTAGTTAATATGTTTGAAAGTTAGGAAGCTGGCTCTTACTGGCGAAATTAAGGGTATGCAATTTTGCAGAATGGCCAAAATATTTTTAATCTACTCCCTCTTCATACATGAACAAAGAGTATAAGAATCCAACTCAAGACTTGATTCCAAATTCGTTCTGTTTCCAGCCACTGAGGATTGCTAATCCATGGCCACCTCCAACTTTTTAGTGACTACTATTTTTGTTGTTGTTGTTGCTGCTAAAAAGAACCTAGGAGAGTTTGCATGACTAAATTGGCTTATATCCATTTGCAAAACATTTCCCTAGTGACAAAAAACTGACAGCAGGCATTTAACAGAACAACTGGGGGAAAGCAACCTTCTCTAAATACAGATGAGGATTCTAGATTTCAAATATGAACATGACTAACTGCATGAGAACATGCACATTTCCTGCAATTAGCAATAAGTTCTCCAATATGAGGAGAATGGAAGGGATATGGCACGAGAACAGTAGAAGTCTAGATAAGAGGCTCTAACACCCTTTAGACAAGGCTTCTATTATGAAGAGAACTGGAATTGGCACTTGGGGATGGGTGGGCAGAAGTGTAGATATGTGAAGTGTTCCAGAAGTATGGACAGTGTTCTTTCCAACCATTCCCAGGAGTCTCTGCTCCTAGAATTTGGGGCTGTCAGCAAATATCAGGCCAGGCCCAGCTCTCAAGACATGAAAGAAAATATTATCTTCATACTCACTCCCTTCTAACTCACGAAATAAACAAGACTATATTTGTGACAATTTCTGTAGCATCACCCATTCTTTTTTTTTAAACACAGAATTTTTTTTTGTAAAGATTTTATTTATTTATTTGAGAAAGAGAGGGAAAGAGAGAGAGCACAAGCGGGAGGCAGGGAGAGGGAGAAGCAGACTCCCTGCCGAGCAGGGAGCCCGATGTAGGGCTCGATCCCAGGACCCCAGGGCCCCAGGACTGTGACCTGAGCAGAAGGCAGACGCTTAACCAACTAAGCCACCCAGGCGCCCCAGCATCACCCATTCTTAAAGAATTTTTCTACAAATTTCTTTCAATCATGATTTATAGTAATTAAAAAAAAATAGACCAATGAGGAGAGTCAACATTACATGTGGAAAACGTTAATTCCAGAAGGTTAAGTGGAAATTATGGAATTAGAATTCATATTTTTATTTTCATGCACACCTATAGGAGAAGGCCAGGAAAATGATTGGGACCTAGAGCTAACACTTCCTGAGATACTGTAAAGTCAAAGGAATAAAAATTTGTGGAGGCCTTGAGAATGTGTCTCAAAGACGTTAATTAAGCAAACTTAATAAATCAAGGACCCAAGCTCTGAACAGATTTCCATACTCTATCCCCTTTTCCTGCACATAAGAGGGATACTAAGGCAAGTCTGTTCCTGGAGATAGGACTATTCTGATGGCCAAGGTTGGTTCAAGGACTCCAGATGTCCTTGCAGAACCTCCCTTGGGCTGCCTGGCAGTCTAGGATCCTTTCACCCAACTTTCCTTCCCCTATTCCTTTAGTTGTGGTCAAACTGGCATCATAGTCTGATTGTTCTCCCAGACTTTTCTGGCTCCCGCCCCATTTTCTCTCACAGGCATGTCACCTATTAACATTTTTGCATGTTTAATCACAATTTAGTGTCTGCTTTTTGGAGGAACTGGACACAAAATTCTTTCTACCATTTTCCTCCAAATATTTTAAATGGGAAAATAGACATAATTAATTCAGAGCCAGTTCCTGCTCTCTTAGACCTGGTGCGGCGGGGTCACTAAAATCTGAGTGAAAAATGTGTTTATTTTGGAAGTGGATGTATCTTTGGTGAACCCAATCTGATGTTTTTAAAGTCCAATAAGTGTCCCTCTTTTAGAAATAAGAATGTAAGTTACTTAGATGATAAATTGTAATTCTTAGAAATCTCCTTGAATTATCTGCAGAGAGATTTAAAATGCCCTCCAGATATAAGACAACCACATCATTGTTTTCATAAAGCAGATTTCCACAGCAGTCACCCAAGTTTTAGTTTATGCACTTATACAAAATTAGATACGAATGAGGCCTTGGAAATCTTTTGTTCTAGCTTTCCTCTACCCCTCCCCTCTCCACCACTTTTTTTTTCAGAAGAAAAAATTTAGGCCCAGATGGAAAAAAGAGCTTGCCCAAGGGCTCACATTCTGTTGGGTCAGAGACCAGTTCTGACACAGGTGCTTGATTGCTAGCACTGTGCTGTGGGCACCTCTCTATGATGCTTCTAGCTGAACGAACCTCTGGGCAATGCATCAGCATTTAAGGGAAGATTTGCTCCACATTTTGAGTGGCCCCATGCAAAGTTGGAGATGTAGTAACGACAGCAAATGTATTATTAAGTGTTACTGGAACTCGAATTCTTGTTTAATCTCTCTTAACAATTGCGGCTTGGCCTTGTGTAATTCCTGTGGCATCTCTGGATCTTAGCTTCATCTATAAAATCTTGGGGTCAAACTCAGTAATCTTCAAGGTCTTTTCCACTCTTACATTTGGTATCTGTCCTTGGCAGACATCATGGAGAAAGAAGTTGCCAAATGATTAAATACGGAGTACAGCCAAGGGAAGTCATGGAGCCAAGGAATATTTGATTCTTACACTTTAAGATAAATTTCTAAGTTTTTAAGAAAATTAAAATGGTGATTTCAATGCTATCTCTACACTACCCCAGGATACACAAGCACACAATGAAAATATCCCCAAATGACCCAAGTGAGTTAACCTCAAACCAAAAAGAAGATTTTGCTCTATTCTTCTCTACATAGCAAATTATCCAACAAATCCCGTTTCATAGTCATTTATTACAAATAACCTATTAATTCACTAGCCTCTTCAAATGTCAACTCCTACCGGAGTTAATCTTGGCATCTTATGATCATTTAAGAATAACACTGCTATCGCATGATTTGAAAACATCTTAAAATGTAAGTGGTGCTCTTGCCTGTGTTCGTGGAGAAATCTAAAGCCATTTATTTCATCTGTAACTTTAGGTTCTGTGCCATGTTTTGATTGCCATATATGCTGCCTTCTCTTTTCTTGTCCCCAAGACAAGAATTTAGGTTGTTTACTAAAGATTTGAAAAACTATTGTGACGATCTTCTCAGAGAGCACGCTGTGCCAGGTTGTATGGTTTGCTCTCCCCCTGCCCTCTCAGCCAACCATCACCCATTCCCTACCTGCTCTGGAGTGTGGCTTGTAGGAAATGCATCTGTAGAGTTCCCTTGTTTTCAGTTAGGACCAACCAATGCAGACCAGGTAAGGACAGAGGAACATGAGAACAGGATATTGATTCTCACGGCTACTCTCTGAGAGGCTATCCTCACCTGGCTGCCTTCAACCAAGACAGAACCACCCAGCCCTGCTCTTCCCTGGTCCTGGTCAACTTTTGTCTCTGACTCAGATGTGTGGAGAAGAAAGTGATCCACTGGATTGGGCAGTTAGCAGATCTTCGTTGAATTTTGCTAGAGCACTTCTGTGATGCAATGGATGGGAAGCCCAGAGGAGGAGTGGAAGTGGGGAGGAGCAATGTTGGCTGTGGAAAGGAGAGAAACAGAGGGAGAGATCCTAGGGGAGTTTCGTTTTTTTTTTTTTTTTAATTGAAGTATAGTTGACACACAATGTTACATTAGTTTCAGGTATACAACATCCTGGGGGAGTCTTGAGGAAAGGTTTTGGTCTTGCTAGAGATTCGAGAATGTTTATGGCTGAGGGGAATACAAGCATAATTGGACTGCTTGAAAATATCAAAGGCATGGGTTGGGAAGGGACACATTTGACTTGAACAGTTGGGGTTTTTAAGGAAAGAGGTTATGGGGGCCATGTCCATAAAAACAACATTAAGGGTCTGTGTATAGGGGAGTTGATGGAGTTACTCCCGGAGAATTTCTATGCTTTCTATGAAATAGGACACTGAAGTCAAGGAGATAGAGGAGGCCCTTTGAGGAAAGAGTGAAGTTTGGCCTCCGAGGCGAATGGGAGGTGAAGCCGCCAGAGATAAGCAAAGAGAGGGCATAGATGGCTCAGCTGAGGCTGTGTGTTGTGAATCACAGTGACTACGATGGAGGGGCTGCTCTCTACAGCACAGGTGTAGAGAAGGTTAACTGGGATGGGTCTGCTTTGTGGGTTTTACCTGGTGGTTGCAGGGAAAGCATAAGGAGTAGAGGTACTAACAAGAGAACTGACAGTGGGATCCAGACTTAGTGATGAAGGATAGTGTGATAACCAGAAAAGGCGGTGGTGGGCGGGGGAAGGGGGGCGGAGGGTAAGGATTTCACAGGGGCTTTGTGAGGATTAAATGTGATAGTCAACATACAAAACTTTGTCAGGAACTCTGCAGGCTGGGTCTGTAATGGTACTCTACTTATGAGCTAACAAGTTAGCCTGCCACAGGAGGCTGGCAAAAGACATGGACTCCTGGGCCAGAAACATAGAACTTTAGGACTCACAGCAAAAGCAGTAGCCAGAGCCTCATGCTCATTTGCACTGGTTCTCTAGGTCCCCCAAGTCTCATGGGGGCAACACAAGGCCTGTGATAGACACCCACACACACATTAGGTTGAATTAGTGGAGAGAACACTAAGTGTGGGGATTTATCACTTTCTTGTAAGCAGAAGCAAGCTTGCTGTTTGTCCAGGGGGAGACATTGCTCATACCTCAAGGTTACTTGCTGCTAACACAACTCTGAAATGGCCTGGCTAAAGAGGGGTCAGAACCTTGCATTCTTAGCAAAAACACACAGGCATGCACAGAGCAGAGTGCCTGGCAGATTGCCTCTTCCAACAAGTATAGTGTCTGGCAGATATCGGGTTTTCAACAAATATTAGTCACAATTGATGATCATGATTCATGATTAAGTTGAATCCTAGTTAAAATTCGGGGAAGGTAAATGGTGGAGTCAAAAATCTACGGTCAGGGGCACAGATATCTCACAAAAATCTACGGTCAGGGGCACAGATATCTCACTAGCACTAAGAGACTTGATATTAAGCTCCAGCAAAATGAAAACTCCGGAATGTTTGACTTATTTACAGATTAGATGCAAAGAAAATAAGAACTAGAAGTCTTTGAATAAACTTGTTATAGAAAATTATTCTTTTTAATACTGTGTCAGTATGAAATATGAAAGTAGTGTTACGGAATGAGCCATCACAGCTGCTAACTCAGGAAATGAGCGGGTGAGCCCTGGCGCTGCCAAGGCCAACTGCTCTGTCCCAGAAACCTCCAGGGGACTGAACAAATCGAGAGTATAGCTCCTGGCGGGGTGTGCCAACACTGTTGCTGAATGAACTCAGGTAAACTGGTCGCAAGAGAAGCCAATAACTCAAGAGATGAGGGTTTGTGGTGTTCTGAGTGGTTTGATAACTATCTAGCTGAATTCCTGGGACCAGACGAAATTTAGATCTCCTACTCCTCTGCCATCTTGCTCCTCCCCCCAGATGAGGGTTTGGAAAAGAGAAAGGAAGAAACTTATTTCCAGTGCCAGCAGCTGGGGGAGATGGCACAACCAACTTCTCCACTGGCAAGATGGACACCCAGAGTGTTACAGGAGAGAGGTTCAGGGAGTACACACAAGTGAGTAAGTGAGTAGGCAGGGGGGGAGTGATCAAGGTGGGGGCCGGTATGTGTTCAGCCCATGGTCATGGGCAGGGAAGGAGACGTGTGGGGGTGGTCTTCTAGGCATTCTGTTGCTATCAGGGCTTTTCTGGTCTGGGGGTTGGAATGTTCTGGTCATTGCAAAACATCTTTGTCAATGCCTCAAGAAAGTGCAGTAAGAAATGAGCACACTGGGTTTTAGCTAGAGCATGAGTTAAGCAGTCTTGTCTGTTTCTGGTTTTAATTTTGGGGGTCTAGAGTTGAGCAAGAGGGCTTGCTGAGTGTAGAACACAGGATGAAATGGCTCAAGGAAAACAAAATATAGTCACATTTCTGAAAACAAAATGAGTGTGAGGTACAGAGAAAGAACTACAAATGTGGCTAAGAAGGTAAATCTTCATCATATACCACTTACCTAAAAATTCAAAGGGAGACAACTGGATATACAAAACTAGAAAAAAAGCTTCCAGAATGATTCCCAAGTCAAGGGAATGGACACAAATGACTTCCCAGACAACTAAAATAAGATCTTTTATGATCTATGATCTAATTTGAAGGTTTTATAAAAACACACACAATACTTTTAAACCCAACCACTAGCTCCTATTTCTTGGATTTCCTCTCCAACTTCACAAGATGATAAGGATCCTCTTCACTCTGCTCTTATAAACTGGTCTAGTCTGTACTTTTTCTTGTCCCTTACTCTCGAATGTCAACATCTTTATGAGATTGAGAAGGTGTTCTCAACCAGAGAGGAGCTTCCTTACAATTAAATATTCAATGAAATCATTATCCTTTATGTGCTGTGATATTAATCTTAATTGAGGGGCCATTTTTTTCAGGCTCTCTGGATGAGAACATTGGTTCTGGAGGGTATGGGAAATGCTTTTGTTAACCCCACAAGACTGTCCCTTCCTAATCCTCCCTCCATCTTAAGCAAATGTTCAGGGTCTACACCTTAGTACAATCCATAATTACTGATCTAAAGTTACTCGGGGTTTTTCTTTTTAACTACAATTGAAAAACCATTTTTCAAAAAAAGGAAACGAAGCACAAAAACAACACAGAATTGAGCCTAGCTCCATTCAGTTGAGTCAAATTGTGGCATACCCATTCTCTTAAGTTTCTCCTTCTGGCTAAGTGACTTTATTTCAGATTAGCAAGTTGGGGCCATCTCCAGAATCTGGTCTGTGAAGGATGTGGGACACCTGACTTAAATTTCAACTGGATTTGCTACTTCAGCTGGGATATGGATTGTTGGTGTGGTCAAATGCCCTAGGCCTTAGGGATGGAGGTGCAATTTTACCAGGTTTATCTCTAGGCAGATCCCAGATTCCTGAGAGGTAAAAAATGCAGCATCTTCCCTTCAACGTCATTATGAGGATAAAGGGAGAGGAAGATGGAGTAATCCTATCAAACTAAAAACTTTTGGGGGTGCCTGGCTGGCTCAGTCGGTAAAGCACATGACTCTAGGTTTTGGATTGTTGAGTGCGAGCCCCATGGTGGATGTGGAGATTGCTTAGTACTAAAATCTTAGGGGCGCCTGGGTGGTGGCTCAGTCATTAAGCATCTGCCTTTGGCTCAGGTCATGATCCCGGGATCCTGGGATCAAGCCCCACATCTGGCTCTCTGCTCAGCAGGAAGCCTGCTTCTCCCTCTCCCACTCCCCCTGCTTGTGTTCCCCCCCTCCCCTGTCAAATAAATAAATAAATAAATAAATAAATAAATAAATAAAATCTTAAAAAAAAACAAAAAAAAACCCCTAAAATCTTAAAAAAAGAAATTAAAAATTTTAAAAATTAAAATGAAACTTTTTGCCTACTGGTAGAAGTTCAATGGTGGGACTTTGTATCTATACATATATAAAAGAGGTTTATTTTTAGGAAATTTCAGCCTGCTATTAACTTTATGTAAAGACCATTTGTTGATGTGGGGTTTTTTATTTTTTTATTTTTTTTAAATTTTATTTATTCATTTGAGAGAGAGAATGGGAGAGAGAGCACGAGAGGGGGGAGGGTCAGAGGGAGAAGCAGACTCCCCACTGAGCAGGGAGCCCGATGCGGGACTCGATCCTGGGACTCCAGGATCATGACCTGAGCCGAAGGCAGTCGCTTAACCAACTGAGCCACCCAGGTGCCCGATGTGGGGTTTTTTAAAACTTGTAAGTCTCCCCTGCTATTTCTTCCAAGAACTCAGATTATAAGAACTCTTTTTACGTTTGCTTAATCTTTTAATTTGCCAAAGATAAGCCAGTTAGCTTACTGAGGGAAATCACTGGGAAAAATAAAACAAGGAGCTTTTCCTTTCCACCCCTCCTGTTTTCTTGGATGTAAATATATTTATATCAAGATAGTGTCTTAAGTGTTTATCCTTGTTTCATATAAGACAAATTGCAGAAAGCTATCTTAAACCAATGATGTGCAAATCCCTAAAATAAAGGCAAGGAAATTCCAAGGGTGAAGACTATCTTCCTATGGATTAATCTCTTCTCCCCCTCTCATATTCTAGAATTGTTTAAGTCAGAGTTATTCAATTCATGTGCCCCCTGGCCAGGAGCCAGGTGCCAGGTGGGTAGACCAAGGAAGATAATAAATCCAATGACTAGCAGAGACATCTGGTCACCTTAGTCCTACCTCCGATCCAGGCGTGAACTCATTTTGTTTTGTTTTAATCCTTTGAGGCATAATACTTAAGAGATGGTGCCACAAAAAAATTGCATTTCTGTTAATGATCACATTTAGTAAAATAGCTGGCCTGTCAACATGAGAGGAACACACTCTGTAACAGAAAGCAAAGCCACCTGCTGGCTTAAAAGTGGCAGCGCCCTGTAACAAGTGTGCATGGGCAGGAGAATCAGATTCCCATTAGGTGTGCCTCGCTCTTGTTCCTGTTTTCCCTTTTCCACAGGGATTCATAAGTTCCAGCTCAGTAAGTTAGCACTGTCTTCTTTCTGGCTAGGAGCCTCCTCACACTCACATGACTCCAGTATCCAGGCATTAGATTCTTCTGTGTTAAATGAGAAAAACTTAGCTGAACAGCTTGGCCTAAGGAAGGCCTGTTGTGAAATCCATCCAAAAATCCAGTAAGTAGGAGTGGTATTTGTTGATGAGTGAATTGGGTTATCTGAGGTGAAGTTGAGTTACTAAAGCAAGTAAGCACAATCAAGAAGAGAGCAATCTGGAAGGACTTTAATATGTATTCTGGTCCCTAAAAAAGCAGGATTAACACAGAAGAGAAAAGTCCAAAGAACCTTGGCCCAACATGTTAGTACTTCTTTGGGGGCAGCTGGGGTATGGTCTTGGGATGAAAGGCCTCTGCTCTAGGCTTAGTTTTTGTGGCCTTATCTCAGATTTTTCTGAGTTTTAAAGAGTTGATAAAGATTAAATGATACAATTAATATTAAAGTACTCACACCCCAGAAATGAAGAGATGGCAAATATTAATGATTGACTGACTGAGGGGTACCTGAAGGTCTAGAGAATTGTCTTATATAAGAGATCTACACGTAAATGTGCCACAAACCCTAACAGTTCCCTTTTCCTTATGAGAAGCTTCTGAAGTACCTAACAGAATCTCTCTTGATTTCTAGTTAGCCCTCCATCCAGGTACCTCTGCTTTATATCCTGCTGTTGATTCCTTACCACTTTCTACCCTTCCTGCCCAGGACCTTTGACTGAAGCCCCGAGGAGACCTCTACTTGGCTCTGATGTTTGCTTTGCCCCTAGACACGGCCCTTGTTCTGTGCCTTGCCTCCCCAACATACCCACACTCACCAAGCCCAGGCTCAGAGGAACTCTAATGGTCACAGCTGCCTGAACACCCTGTTGATTGAGAGGGATGTCCCTGATACCAAGTTCAGTGTGGCCACCTTGGAGAAAAGAGATTAGGGAAAGTTCTGAAAGGCAAAAATCTCAGGACCAGTAAATTAAGTTTTCCTAATCCATATGAGAACTCCCAGGAAAAACCGTGGTTTCTGAAATTATATAATCTTAAGGGCTTTTCTGGGTCACTTATACTCATAGCAAGTCAACAGTGTCCATAACTAATGTTCCTGGAATGTAGGGACTGAGTAGCCCCAAAGACTAACACATTGCATGAAACATGGTAGGATCACAGTACACATTTGTTGAATTAAATCCATTTCTAACTTTGTGTTCACTCGGAATTATGGAAATGTCAGACAAACTGGTGGAAAAATTATTGCCTATAAAAAAGAAAGGTTATCTATATTTAACCACTATCTCTTCTCACACTCTTGAAGGATGGGAAAGATAAGTGAGCAAGCACCGCCTTAGAAAAATAAACTGTCACTATCTATACAAATCCAGGAAATCCTGGGGTCAAGTTCTGGAGAGAAGCAAGATACTACTGGCCATTCTTAGAGACAGGACATAAGTGAAGAGGGAGACGGTATTGAAACTGTTAGCACCCAAGATACAATTTACCAAATCACTTTGTTCTATTGGAGTTGTGTACACATAAGATGCAGAGCTTTCTGCACGTGAAGTAAATTTCTAATGTTGGGATACAGAGAGCATTTGGGAACTCTATGTGTGCTGGTCCCTCATCTTCAGTGAATCTTGCCTTGCCTTCTAGACACACTTTCACTCACTCACTCACTTGGCCTTACACACACAGAGCCCTGAACAGTTCTGGTTCAGGAAAAGGCACACAGGTCCCTTATTTTCCAGGATAATGTGAGTTCCAAGGTAACAGTGTACCTGATTGGTTATGTGTATATGGGATTTTTAAAAATTTGAATAATTTAAAATACATTAGTATAGCTCCTTAACTTATGTTGGTTCTTAATGTTCTTAATTATTTTGAGTCATTGACCTCTTTGAGAACCTAATAAAAAGCCACAGGTGGGGTGCCTGGGTGGCTCAGTAGGTTAAGCATCTGACTCTTGATCTCAGCTCAGGTCTCTATCTCAGGGTTGTGAGTTCAAGTCCTGCATTAGGCTCCATGCTGGGTATGGAGCCTACTAAAAAAAAAAAAAAAAGCTATGGGCTATCTTTCCAGAAAAATGAACAGAAGGACACAGGCACAGTATTCTTCATGCACATATAATTTTAGGAGATTCATAATCTGCTGAAGGAGAACCTTAAAAGCTTCATGTACAAATTCTCTGGATAAGGTAATTGAGAAGAATACTTTTACAAAAAAAAAAAAAAAAAAGAATACTTTTACAAGAGTGAATCATTCCATAATCAATCCACCGGCACATGTACATTTACAACAGGGCTTGCAACTCAAATGTTTGTGATAACAAGGCAGGAAACCTAAATGAGTGACTCAAGGGGCACCTAGGGCAATAGAATGGGAGACGATAGGGATGTGGAGACCTAGTGGTCTCATGGCCCTTGAAAAGGCACCTGCTATATAGCCCCAACCACTTGTTGGCATGTAGGTTCAATTTTGCCAGAATTTAGATTTCCAAAAGAAAAAAATCTGGATTTTATTACATTTCCTGATTTTCAGCAGACTAGACTTCCCTTGACAATTTTATAAAAAATTTTATTTATTTTGTATTTTTTATTTTTTTAAGATTTTATTTATTTGCGCGTGTGGGAGAGGGAGACAGAGAGAGCACAAGTAGGGGGAGCAGCAGAGGGAGAGGGAGAAGCAGGCTCTCCACTGAACAAGGAGCCCCATGCAGGACTCAATCCCAGGACCCTGGGATCATGACCTGAGCTGAAGGCAGACGTTTAACCGACTGAGCCACCCAGGTGCCCCTAAAAACTTTTCAATGTATAGAAAGGAAGAAAGAATTCTACACTGAATGCTCATATACTCATCAGCTAGTTTCCACAGGAGACATTTAGCTTATTTGCTTTATCATATATTTATCCACCTATCTATCCCTCTACCCATCATCCATCAGTCATTTTAATTTTTATGCATTTCAGTTTAAGTTGCAGACATCATGTATACACACGTATACTTCCTCTAAGACACTCTGACTGCCCATTTTGGTCTCTAGTTTGATCTGTGTTTATTCATTTACTTGTGTGTGTGTTGCGTGTGTGTGCATGCACACACCCATGTGTGTTTTAAATGAAGCTTCTGTGTCTGAGCTTATACGTTCTGGAGTATGATATGGTAACTAGTAATGCTGTTGCATTGCTCTGGGTAGGACCCATGCTCAATGGCGTTACATGGCTACTGTCATGAGGTCATGGGTGAAGTGAGTGAGGAGTGACTTGGGAGTTCAGCATCCATTGTTTGTCCAGATCCAAGTCTGGGAGTTACTCTTTCTGCCTGAAGTTGCAGAATAAAAACAACCCTCCCATGGCCACCAAGAGAATGCAAAACACTGTATGAGAAGAGGACACTGTGGACAAACTCAACAACCACTGACCAGATTACGTGTGCAGAGTATGGAGACAGAGACAGATGACCATCTGAAGGACCACACAGTCTAGCTGTTACTATGGTAATTAGTGGCAAATATTTTGCTGATTATATTGGAGAGAAGAGGCAAAGTCTTCATTAAATAGCAAGATACATGCAATAAAAGTAAAATGTGTACAGTATAATCACATACTGATGGTATCTTCATGCATTGTGCCCAACAGAGTGCTAAGTGCTTTGCTGCATTTAAATTTTTAAAAACCAGAAAAAAGTCAAATTCAGAGGTGGGCACAGATGAGGGAACTGAAGCTCAGAGAGATTCTATATCTCAAAAATCACACTGTTAGGAAGTGGCAGAACTAAGCTGTGAACCCTGGTCCGTCTTGTACCAAACATAGTCTCCTAACCAAAATATTATACTGTGAAATCCCTGAAACATTTCAATACTGGAAACAAGAGTCTTGGGAACAGGATATAACTAGGATCAGCTATAAGATTTGTGGGACCTGGTGCAAAATGATGATGCAAGTTCCCTTGTTTAAAACTCATTAAGAATTTCAAGACAGGGACAGGAGAACATTAAACAAAATGTGGGATCTTCCACCCTCAGAGTCCTAAGTGACCGTCCAGGTTCCACACCTATGAAGCTGGACTTGGATATGCCATTAAATATGGAACTGAGACCCACAGAAGTTCATTTACAGAACAAGAGCCAGACAAAACAAGAGGAATCCAGCATTGACCAGAAGAGAGAATGTGTTTTAGCTCCCCCAGCCTCTTCGGTCAGTTGGAACTGGACACTTATCTAGGAAACACACTTTATTGTATTTGTAGTTTATGGATATAGATTATACAGTAAAGTGTACATAGAACTCAAGGTGTGGTGTGCTTTCAATCTTTCTTGATTCATCATTTCATAAAGTTCTCAAGTTAAACTACCCAGTGTTGTTGCAGTGAGCTCTCTGCACCCTCTCCTGACTGTTGCTGTCAAGATCCTGGTGTACCAGTGGGTGGAAATAGGTAAACCTCCCTGGCCCATTCCCACACACCCTCAGACCTCCCCAGAGATGCAGATTTCGGTCCCAGGGGATGCTGCATAGACCACACGTGACTTAGGTATAAGCTCTTGCAGCCCTTACATACACTCCCTCGCGGTCCTGATCTTCTGAGATCAAGATCTGTTTGTGCAGAAGGGACTTGAGGATAAATGGGAGGCCAGTGAGTTTTTGCAGATGATGAATGCAAATGAACACAGCCCTCCCTAGGCTGAATGGTAAAGCTGTCAAACCTGTGTTCAGATGTTTCTCTCTACTGCCCCCTGTCTCACTTGTCATCCCTTGCTTCTTGGCATGAAGCCTCCTCAGGAGGTCCTTGATTTGGGTCCCACTATTCCTTACCTCCTTCAAATTGGCCCATTTCCCATCAAGCCCAGACCTAACCCTTTTCTCTCTTCTCAACAAGCCTTAGCTGACCTTCCACTTTCCCTCGGAGCTGTTCTAAGTGATTGCCCAGGAGGAAATTCACTCATGCATTAATATAAACTAAGACTAATGGCTAACACAAATTTGACGGATTGCTCTCCATCAAATTTTAATTTTAATGCCTTAGCTCGAGAATGAGGAATGAGGGAACAGTAGGTACCCAGGCTGAATCTTTCCAGGAGCTATCTCCCACGGAGGGGTTATTTCAGCTGCCACTGACTGACATTAACAATATTGTACTTATTTCATTGAAAAGACAGTCCTGCTCTCTGTGAAGCAAGTGAAAAATAATGTGTTCATTGTTAAATGAAAACTTAAATAATATACTTTTTGCTAATCAAACACTGAAGTTTAAAAAAAGATAATGGGTGTCGTTGAAGATGAAGTGAGACTGACACTCATATAGTACAAGCGTACAAACTGGTGCACACTTTCTGGAGGGAACTGTGGCAGTTTGATGATAACGATTAAACTACAGATGTACACATGCACACACACACACACCTTATATATACACGTGTTGTACATATACACACTTACTATGTACACATATACATAAATAAAATATTTGAAGGACTTGTATGGAGGTCAACAATCTGGCCCTGCCTACCTCTCCAGGCTCCTGTCCACACTTTCCTTCCAGCTCTGAGTCTATTCACTATTCACACTGGTTTCTCCCAGTTCTTCCACATACCCCGTGTTCCCTTCTGCCAGGGAGCTTGTGCAATGTCGCTCTTTCTGGTTTATTTATTTATTTATTTTTGGTCACTATTCATCCCTCTTCTGATTAATCAATTCCTGCTCATCTCTCAGATCTCAGGTGAAGGGTCACTTCCTCAGGAAGCCTTCTCAGACCACTACTCCTCTGCCTCTACCCCCTAAGTCTGGACAGGTTCCCTTATATTCTGCTGTTAGGGACTGCATTCCTTTCTGTGTAGCACTCAGCCTAGTAAATCATGATATTCTCCTTTGTGTGATTTGATTATTCATCTGTCTCCCTTTGTGCACTATAAGTTCCAAGAGAGCAGGTTTATGTTCACCTTTCCAACCTCAGTGCCTAAAAAAGGGCCTGGTATGTAGGAGAGGCTCAATAAATACTTGCTGATTGAATAAATGAATGGTGAGATTACCATCAATTTTTATTTTCTCCTCTGTGCCTCATCTTTTTCACTTTACAATGATCATGTGATGCTCTTATAATAATAAGAAAATCATAAAAAAAAAAAAGCTTTTCCTTTCCTTTGAGGCTACAGCTGTTCTCCGCAGAGCCTGCTGCCTTTTGGCACTGATCCTTCTGACTGCTACCTTCAGAGACTAGCTTATGACGTGGAACATGATTAGGCTGCATTGTCTAAAACTCTGCCCCAGATGGGGTAACTCTTCCCTGCCATCACCTTTGGGTTATTGGCCACAAAGCAGATGACTGACTCCTGCTATTACCTTTCTCCTGCCCTCAGGGGGCATACAGCCTGGGGTGGCCTTCATGACTCAGCAAAAGACCCTCTAACAAAGCTGCATACCACTGTGCCTTGCCAGCTAATGACAAGACAGTGGGATTTTCCTGAGTGCAAGTCCCGCCCTAGTATTTGAGGAGATAGCTCTTGGCGTGAAACCCTCACGCATCATTCCCCTCCGCTCCCCTATATAAAGAGAACTACAGTCATTATGACTTTTCCTGTGGAGTCGAACCTAAGCTTCTTTAGGGAATTAATGAATGATTGAATGGTTTCAGCTTGAGACTCAAGTACTTGTTTTCTTCCTATAAACTGACAGCATAAATGCAATTATGGTTGTAGCTAAGTGAGAGTAATTCCTCCATATGGTGCTTCAGGTGGCCTTTAAGATATTTTTAATACTTCTGTAGGCAAGTTAAAAAAATCTTGTCAGTCTGCAAACATTTTACCAGCCTCCACAACGTTCACCTACACATTGCAGTGTTACAAGGATAATCTGTCGTTTCAAAACCTTTTTGGACTGAGTTGGGGAATAAATAAATAAGGAGGTGCATCAGAAGAGGCTGAGCCCCCTCACTCTGAAGAAGTATCGTTCTGGTGGCTTGAGTAAGTATTTTCTATCGTTACTTAAGTTCTGACTTTTCCATGGCCTGATTTATCTCTTCACAGGCTGTGAGCCCTCACGAGTGACAAAGTCCCAGCACAGAGCCTGGTTTTTCTGTGTCTTAGATCCCCGGATATGCTGCAGAGATCAGAATTTTGTCATTGAGTATTTTCAGGAAATTTGTGGGTGACGAGAAGCTATTGATTGATAGGATAGCACCTACATTAGGACAAATGTGGCAGCAGGCAAGTTGCATTCATCTAGCGTTGAGATGAAAAGCTGATTACACAGCTGAGGGCAAATGAGGTGGAAACATCTTGGAGATTAGGTTTGCTCCCAGTGTCCTACATTTCAGAGGGATGTGATCATTGGTTTCCTGTTGAATTGCCTCCTGTGGACAGTGTTTCTCTCCCACAGATTGTTTGTTTTGGGGTTGAAATAAATACAAAATCTATCCCGGAGAATGCTGCACGTATACATTTAGCTCAGTAGGAACAAAGAAGAACATGAACAGTAGTGGCCCTGTGGCAGGTGTTCTGGGATGATTTTGTTATCCCGAGTCCGTGATAGATAATACACTGAGGTCCGGTTGGGTTAAGGTGATTTGGGCTGGGGACAGAACTAGCTAGTGTGATGAACTGTTGGGCCCTTTCTAGAATTATTTGTTATGTGGGCATATCCTGTCAGATCATAGTCCTCTGTGGGAAAGCCAAGTCCATTCCCCTGGGAACGCTCACTGGGGTGCTCTTCCTATCGGTGTTCCCTTCACACTCCCAGAATTTACTTTGAGTGTCTAATCCCCATGTTTACTCCAGCTGGTCTCCCTGACATCCATACCTGGGGTGTCCAGAATGCTGTCCCCTGGCATTAGCTCGTGGGTCAAAGAAACTCCTTGCTTGTGACTGGTCACGTAATGGGAAGGCGGGACTCTGCTGCCACAAAGGATGCCACCCACCACATCCTATCTTTTTACCCTGCCTGGACTGGAGTCCTTCCAAAAGGAACTACCAAATGTTTGTGTGTGTGTGTGTGTGTGTGTGTGTGTGTGTTTCCTCTGTGCCTGGTTTCTCTGCTTCATTTTTAAATACATCTTCTGATTTTCTAGGTCACATGTTGAAATCACTCACCTCAGGGAAGGACAGAGATTTCAATTAACCAAAGCAGATCACTTACATATGCAAGGCAGTGCAAGGGTGAAAAGGTAAACCACAGTCGATGGCCGGAATCAGCTTTTATATTTTCTTGGCTCCATTTACAAAGTAGGGTACTTTGATAAACAAATGGACTGAATTCAGTATTTTAAAAATCACAGGCCTTGCACTGTATATTTTAGAGAGGGGTGCATTTCTGTTTAGATTACAAGAGACAGCTTCTTCCCGTGTGAAGGCAGCATGGTGTACTGCAAAAACGGGGGCTTCTGAATCAGAAGGATTTGGGATTAAGACTTTTCCTTAGCTGTGCAAACTCAAGTGAGTTATTATTCTTTCTAGTCTCAGTTTCCTCATCTGTGAAATCAGGGTAATACAGACCATGCTGAGGGGCTGTGAAGACTAGCAATTTTGTTTAGAAAGTGATCTCTTCAAGCCTGATCCAGATTTGCGTCCTCAACTGGCTGTGCTTCATCAAGATCAGGAAATGGGTTTTATTGAAATGAATATCCCCAGAATCTAGTACAGCATCCAATATATATTAAGCCCTTAGTAAGTATGTATTAAATGAGGAGCGCATACAACCCTAAATGCTTAGACCACTAACCTGTTAGTGTATACCTTTGTATTGATCTGCAACCTTTAGCTTATTTATATTTTGTCTTTATAGATAGCCTCTCTGAGAAAATACTTTTCTTCTTCTCCTCTCTCTTTAAACCACCTCCTACATATTCCTCCCTCCCAACCTTAGAATTAGTACATATTTCCAGGTGTGAATAAAGGTCAGCATAAGATTTATGAATCTCTTCAGAGAGCTGTTTTGGGTTATTATCCTCTTTCTTTCTCTCTAGGACTCAGCTCTTATGGCCATGATATTATTTTGTTGGTTTACTTTAAAAGATTCCTACACCAGTTAAAAACTAGCTGAGACTCATGCCCTGGAAAAATTTACTTACTTCCCATAAATATCAAATTACAGCTCCTCTGTATGAGCAAAACTGACTTGCAATTGCTCCTAACACATTGCAGAGGTGATGCTTCACTCTTAGAAGTGCTTTTGAAGCCACAGTTTTAAGTAGTCAGTATCGTCCCTCTAGGATAGTTTTTCAGGTGAGAAACAAATAAACAAAACTTCAAAGAAGAGTTGTGTTATTGCTGCTTGTTCTTCTTTTGGTTGATAACGATGGGCTTTAAACAGAAATAATTGACCTAGTGTTGACTCTGCTCCTAATTAGGTGACCCTGGGACAACTACTTGAACTCTCTGAGCCTCTGTTTTCTTTTCTTTTTTTTAGATTTTATTATTTCTTTGACAGAGAGATAGAGAGCGAGCACAAGTAGGCAGAGAGGCAGGCAAAGAGAGAGGGAGAAGCAGGCTCCCCGCTGAGCAGGGAGCCCCATGAGGGGCTCAATCCCAGGACCTTAGGATCATGACCTGAGCAGAAGGCAGCCACTTAACACACTGAGCCACCCAGGCGCCCCTGAGCCTCTGTTTTCTAATCAATAAGGTGTAATTTACACAAGGTAGATATGTGGATTGAATGAGATAATTACATATAAAGTGCCTACCAGTGTTTGGGTAATATTATAAGTAGGAATAAATCAGAGTTCTCATCAGCTATTATTTCTAGAAAAAAATCACTTTAAAATATCTTCCTATTCTTTTTCTTGCTTGTTTATTATTTGAAACCAGAATCTGTTCAGGATAGATTTCTTTTCTTAATGGATAGACAAAATTTGCACTTAACAGGGAGCAGATTAAAGGCAATGCCCTTTCTTGCCTACCTACTTGGAACAGATGGAAATGCCACTCAAATCACAGACCAAATCACCATATCGTTAAGACCTCAAATCCTCTTATGAAAGGTTTGGAGGCAGTTCTTCCCAGTAATGATCAGACACTTATTTGGGGGGCAAAATAGTTACCTTGGCATCAAGTGTACACTGACTCACCGTCACAGAAACAGTGGCAACATGATCTTGAACGGTGGTTTTCCAGCAAACAGGTAGCCTTCATTGTGAGGCCCACCCTCTTGACGTCCAGTCCTCCTTTACCCGGATCGCCGAGACCCTACTTCATTTTTTTTTTTTTTCCCAAAGTTTCAGCTCGTAACTACAAGTAGTCAAAGTAATTTATCTGCCAGTGAATCTGGTTAAAGAGTTATTCGGAGGCCGCGTGGGGCCGTGGGGGAAACTAACAGAAGGGTTTGGATTTACGTGAGGATCGAGTATTCCTCCTTTGCTCCTTTAAGCACTTATTACCGAGAATGGCTAGGCTGGGGGTGCAGAGGCAGGGGGCGCTGAGCCGACCACTGGAGCGGCACAGCCTTGCGGGGTCTCCGAGGCGTGGGAACCTCGAGAACCGTGGGAACAAACCTGCCCCCTTCCCCCCATAGCTTCGAACCAGTCCAGAGCATGCGCTCAGAGAGGGCCCGGGAGCCGGGGAGCTGGGGGCACGGAGCCGGGGATTGGCTGTTGCCCTGGCTATCCACCTTTGACCTAGCCTAACGAACGCAGCCTCCAACCCAGCCGCGGGGGCTTGAGTTGCCCAATAACCTCACCGCGCCCTGGCCAGGCCCAGCGGCTCCGGTGCTGATTGGGCGCCGTCCCTTCCCGCTCCTCCTTGTCATCTGCCCGCCCCGGGCGCCGCTGCACGTTTCCATTGGTCATCAGCCCTGCCGATCAGTCCACGGCTCGCTTCCCCCAAACAGCCTGCCGGGCCGGCGCGTGCTGGGGAGGCGGGGTCTCGGGGTAGGGGGCGGGGAAGGGGCGGGGAAAGGGTGGGGCCTCGGCGAAGCCTGGCGCAGCGGTGGCTTTGGGCTCTGGGTCTGGACTCCAGCGCAGCATCCTCGCTGCAGCCGCTACGGCTGGCTGCTGCACTTGGTCAGGTAAAGCGAGCCTTGTCTGTCCCGCTGGCGGTCTGCTCCGCCTCTTCTCCCTCCCGACCACAGGCTGCCTGCTCCTCTCGGGGCGTCAGGGCTCTCGGAAAGAGGCATCAAATCTGTTTTGCCCCGTTACCTTACCTTCTTCCCCTTCGGCGTCCGTTCCTCAAGCTCCCCAAGCAAGCGGTTCCGAAGTGCGTTAATAGGGCCTCCCGGGTCACCCTAACGCTCCTCGCTACAGAACTGTCGTTAACTCTCAGGTCCCAGCGCCCGTGACCTGCCAGTGCAGTCTCCTTCCCAGCTTGGCACAGGAAGGGTGGAAGGGCGGGCGGGGAAGGGAGCGATGCAGCGCTTCATTTTGAAGCTGGACGTTTTTAGTTCACAGGGGGAATACCTTAGTGAGGTTGTTTTGGGAACGGAAGCTGCTTCACGATGGTGATTGGCAATGCCTAGAAGGATATCTGTTGCTGCTTTGTGCTTATATTTGTAGGTGACATTCACCATCACCATTTTCTTCTTTCATCAACATCTTCACCACGACCATCACCATCAACATTTCTCTTCCTCCATCAGAGCTCTTCAAGTTCTGCAAAGGCAGACTCTATTCATGCATGTAAGTGCTCTCCCCAAATAACACGCAGTGCCCTTGCCCCCTAAGGCTAGACAGAGCCAAGTCCTCATTTAACTCAAGGCCAAAGAGCTGGGAGTGGAGTGTGAATGGAGAGAATTTCTTTATCCCTATTTGCAGTTGAGATTGCCACAGAAAACCCTTTCCTCTAATCATTCACACTGCTGTTGGCTGACTAGGGAGAGTTTGACATTGGCAGTCAGTCACACACTCCGATGAGCTGAATGCAGAGTCCAGGACCTGTGATCCAGGCCTGTGCAGGATGGGTGCTTTAGCCACGAAGAGGGGAATGTCCAGACCCAAGCGTTTAAGAGGACCGGGTGAACTAGCTTAGCATCTGACTTTCTTCCACAGTGGCTCCAGCTGTACTAAAGGACGATCCATGTTTGCATCTGCATTGTGGACCCTGCCACCTTGGGGGATCCAAGTCCCTGGGAGAGAGAATTATGTTGTGTTGTCTACAGTGGGTAGCATCCTATGAGGGCAGGATTGGGATTCAGCAGCCATTGCTTAGCTGTTCCTAGGGCTTACTACAAGATCACTTGAATTTCAGATTTATTAACCCTTTTTCAGGAGGGGAAAACAGTACAACTGAGGGTTGCCTACCAGATTAACTGTCATTGTGGAAGATATTGCTTTAAAAGTGTTCAGAGGTTTCAGGTTTTGGTCAGACATATCTAACCATTAGTCTCCTTTTTCCCAACGGTGGTTATAGCCTAGTAGTAGGACCAATGAATACAGTGCCTTTAGATATACTGTGGGGACGAAGGAGCAGTGGCCTCACCGGAGGGAAACAATGGATAAAAATTGGGAGACAGTATATCAAAATGGTTAAACCCAAAACCTGTCACATGAATTCAAATCCTGGGTGAACCACTTACTAGCTGAGTGATTTTGGCAAGTCATTTACTCTCTTGCACTTTAGTTTCTGATTTATAAAATGGGGATAGTATTACCTGCCTCATAGGGGAAGTTAGAAGGATTAAAGAAAGAATACAGTTAAATGTTTAGTAGTTCCTGGTACATGGTAAGTGGGGAATGAATGGTAATTGTTCTTGATAATACTTGCCAACAAAGATAATGAAGGCTAGTGTTCTGTCCCTCAATGTGCATTCCGCCCTCCCGTTGTCTTTCTTCTTCCCTCTTAGGTCTTAAAACTGATGCTCATGGGGGATGGCAGTCTTTAGGTTTCTCATAGGACTCCATCTTGGAGGGGTAGCACTGATTGAAGACACTTGTGTTTGGATAGACATTTTTCTCACCAGGCTGCACAAATGCTTAGCAAGCTCTTCAGATGCATTAAAAATACACCTTTAGAGAAGGTTTCTGGGCCTCTGGGCCTGTCCTAGGCTGCTCCTTCCTCCTTGGCTGTTCAGTGCTCTGACTTGGTAAATTGTGCTTTTTCCAGAATCACTACTGAATGCACTGGCTTCTGCCCAGGAGAAGCAAAACTGCTTTTCTTCAAATATCCCTGGGAATTAAAGAAAATCTAACTTGCCAGCATAAAAGAACTTGTGTTTTACAATATTTTTCTTCTCTAAGAATAATATATTTCTCTTTGCCCATGTAGAAAACAGCAATCATTATTGATGTGATAGAAAAGAGGTTAGAATCTTATCAGCTCTTTGGGGATACTATAGAAAGAGAGGTTAGAGTCTTATCAGCTCTTTGGGGATACTGTAGAAAGAGAGGTTGAGAGTCTTATCCGCT